>NC_090446.1:423967668-424286938 GCF_031143425.1 Pleurodeles waltl
CAGACAGTTTCAATAAATGGTGTTGAGGCCCAGGCCTACAGGGACACAGGTGCCAGTATCACTTTGGTGACTGAAAACCTAGTGCCCCCTGAACAACACATCACTGGACAACAGTACAAGATTATTGTCCATAACTCCACTAAGTTTCTTCCCTTAGATATAGTTCAGCTTAGTTGGGGTGGAGTTACTGTCCCTAAGCAGGTGGTAGTATCACCTAGTTTACCTGTAGACTGTCTCTTAGGTAATGACCTAGAGACCTCAGGTTGTGCTGAGGTAGAGTTTCATAACCATGCAGCCATGCTGGGTATCCCTGAGGAATTGCTTCCTCTCATTTCTACTGAAATGAAAAAGCAAAGGAGAGAAAAGGGCCTGAACACTCAGGATCCTTCTCCAACAACAGGTAAAATGGGCATCACAGTATCCCCTACCCACCCTGCCGTTCAGGATACCATTCCTTTGGTGGGAGAAACCTCTCCTGGGGTGGCACCTGTACCAAAGGAACCATCAGCTGGCACAGCTGAGCTCCCTGAGGTTAAAGTACCTCTCTGTGGGATAACTAATATTGGTGAGGAAAAGGGCACCATTTTAGTTAATATGGAGCATCCCTCCAACCCTCCCAGAGAAACGTTAGTGCAGAAACCCTGCACTGCCTCAAAACACTTAGGACAGCAGCCCTGCCCTAGTGTGGAGCTCATAGGACAGCAACCCTGCCTTGCACCAACTCAAGAGAAACAGCATCCCTGTTCTCTCTTACAGCCATATGGACAAGGTTTTTGCCCAGCTATGGCTTTACTGAGACAGCATCCCTGTCTGGCATTCTCATCACTTGAAATAGGTCCAGTGGACAATTCCCACTGCTCTAAACTAAAACTTACAGATAGGAACTCTGAGAATATATCTTCACATTGTTGGCTAGCTAAAAAACTTCAAACAGGGTGGGTTACATCCCCACAGGGAAGTAACCATAGAGTGGATGGTAAAGGGAGTAACCAGTCTATTGCAGAGCTACTCTCCACTTATCACCACTTAGACAATAAAGACTCAACTGGCCAAGGTTAGCCTTATTGTCCTTTGTTCGGGGGGGGGGGTTGTGTGAGAAAGTAGCTTCTTTCTAGCCTTGTTACCCCCACTTTTGGCCTGTTTGTGAGTATATGTCAGGGTGTTTATACTGTCTCACTGGGATCCTGCTAGCCAGGGCCCAGTGCTCATACTGAAAACCCTATGTAGTAAGTATGTTTGTAATGTGTCACCGGGATCCTGCTAGCCAGGACCCCAGTGCTCATAAGTTTGTGACCTATATGTGTTCCCTGTGTGGTGCCTAACTGTCTCACTGAGGCTCTGCTAACCAGAACCTCAGTGCTTATGCTCGCTCTGCTTTCCAAATTTGTCACTACAGGCTAGTGACTAAATTTACCAATTCACATTGGCATACTGGTACACCCATATAATTCCCTTGTATATGGTACTAAGGTACCCAGGGTATTGGGGTTCCAGGAGATCCCTATGGGCTGCAGCATTTCTTTTGCCACCCATAGGGAGCTCTGACAATTCTTACACAGGCCTTCCACTGCAGCCTGCGTGAAATAACGTTCCCGTTATTTCACAGCCATTTACCACTGCACTTAAGTAACTTATAAGTCACCTATATGTCTAACCTTCACCTAGTGAAGGTTGGGTGCAAAGTTACTTAGTGTGCGGGCACCCTGGCACTAGCCAAGGTGCCCCCACATTGTTCAGGGCAAACTCCCCGGACTTTGTGAGTGCGGGGACACCATTACACGCGTGCACTATACATAGGTCACTACCTATGTATAGTGTCACAATGGTAACTCCGAACATGGCCATGTAACATGTCTAAGATCATGGAATTGTCCCCCCAAGACCATTCTGGTATTGGGGGGACAATTCCATGATCCCCCGGGTCACTAGCATAGTACCCAGGTACTGACGAACTGCCTTTCCAGGGTCTCCACTGCAGCTGCCAACCCCTCAGACAGGTTTCTGCCCTCCTGGGGTCCAGGCAGCCCTGGTCCAAGAAGGCAGAACAAAGGATTTCCTCTGAGAGAGGGTGTTACACCCTCTCCCTTTGGAAATAGGTGTGAGGGCTGGGGAGGAGTAGCCTCCCCCAGCCTCTGGAAATACTTTAATGGGCACAGATGGTGCCCATCTCTGCATAAGCCAGTCTTCATCGGTTCAGGGATACCCCAGCCCTGCTCTGGTGCGAAACTGGACAAAGGAAAGGGGAGTGACCACTCCCCTGACCTGCACCTCCCATGGGAGGTGCCCAGAGCTCCTCCAGTGTGTCCCAGACCTCTGCCATCTTGGAAACAGAGGTGTGGGGGCACACTGGACTGCTCTGAGTGGCCAGTGCCAGCAGATGATGTCAGAGGCTCCTTCTGATAGGCTCTTACCTCTCTTGGTAGCCAATCCTCCTACCTAGGTATCCAAACCTCCTTTTCTGGCTATTTAGGGTCTCTGCTTTGGGGAATTCTTTACAAGGACAAGGCTAGTCTTATTGTCCTACGTTTTGGGGGGGGTGGGATTGTGTAGGAATGTACCATCTTGCCTGACATGTTACTCCCATTTTTCACTGTATGTATGTTGTTTTAGCCCTTGTGTCACTGGCATCCTGCCAGGGAGGACCCAGTGCTCATAGTATGTGCCCTGTATGTCTTCCCTGTGTGGTGCCTAACTGTATCACTGAGGCTCTGCTAACGAGAACCCCAGTGTTTATGCTCTCTCTGCTTTCTAAATTTGTCACTGCAGGCTAGTGACTAAATTTACGAATTCCCATTGGCACAATGGTACACCCATATAATTCCCTTGTATATGGTACTTAGGTACAAAGAGGAGAATTGTCATGACAAGCGTGTTGTGGCGCACTTATTTCACCGGTGGTGCTGATTGAAGGCAGGACGTCCGTATTTCAAAAGAAGGGGATTTCTCTTTCACTTTGTCGAGAGAAAAGAACCGCACTCCGTCGTTGTGCAATTAATAATTAAACTTTTATTCCATTTTTGGGATTACAAACAAACAAGACAGGAATCCTCTGACGCGTTTCGGTCACACCGGACCTTGTTCATATGGTACTTAGGTACCCAGGGTATTGGGGTTCCAGGAGATCCCTATGGGCTGCAGCATTTCTTTTGGCACCCATAGGGAGCTCAGACAATTCTTACGCAGGCTTGCCACTGCAGCCTGAGTGAAATAACATCCACGTTATTTCACAGCCATTTTTCACTGCACATAAGTAACGTATAAGTCACCTATATATCTAACCTTCACCTGGTGAAGGTTGGGTGCTAAGTCACTTAGTGTGTGGGCACCCTGGCACTAGCCAAGGTGCCCCCACATCGTTCAGGGCAAATTCCCCGGACTTTGTGAGTGCAGGGACACCATTACACACGTGCACTATACATAGGTCACTACCTATGTACAGCGTCACAATGGTAACTCAGACATGTTACATGGCCATGTTCGAAGATCATGGAATTGTCACCCCAATACCATTCTGCTATTGGGGGACAATTCCATGATCCCTCAGGTCTCTAGCACAGAACCGGTGTACTGCCAAATTGCCTTTCCGGGGTTTCCACTGCAGCTGCTGCTGCTGCCAACCCCTCAGACAGGATTCTGCCCTCCTGGGGTCCAGGCAGCCCTGGCCCAGGAAGGCAGAACAAAGGATTTTCTCTGAGAGAGGGTGTAACACCCTCTCCCTTTGGAAATAGGTGTGAAGGGCTGGGGAGGAGCAGCCTTCCCCCACTTCTGGAAATGCTTTGATGGGCACAGAAGGTGCCCATCTCTGCATAAGCCAGTCTACACCAGTTCAGGGATCTCCCAGCCCTGCTCTGGTGTGAAACTGGACAAAGGAAAGGGGAGTGACCACTCCCCTGACCAGTACCTCCCAGGGGAGATGCCCAGAGCTCCTCCAGTGTGTCCCAGACCTCTTCCATCTTGGAAACAGAGGTGTGGGGGCACACTGGACGGCTCTGAGTGGCCAGTGCCAGCAGGTGACGTCAGAGACCCCCTCTGATAGGCTCTTACACCTTTCTTGGTAGCCAATCCTCCTTTCTTGGTAGCCAAACCTCCTTTTCTGGCTATTTAGGGTCTCTCCTCTGGGAATTCTTCAGATAACGAATGCAAGAGCTCACCAGAGTTCCTCTGCACTTCCCTCTTTGACTTCTGCCAAAGATCGACCGCTGACTGCTCCAGTACGCCTGCAAAACTGCAACATAGTAGCAAGACGACTACCAGCAACATTGTAGCGCCTCATCCTGCCGGCTTTCTCGACTGTTTCCTGGTGGTGCATGCTCTGGGCATCATCTGCCTTCACCCTGCACTGGAAGCCAAGAAGAAATCTCCCGTGGGTCGACGGAATCTTCCCCTTGCTAACGCAGGCACCAAAAGACTGCATCACACGTCCTTTGGGTCCCCTCTCATCCTGACGAGCCTGGTCCCTGGAACACAGGAACTCTATCCAAGTGACTCCCACAGTCCAGTGATCCTTCAGTCTAAGTTTGGTGGACGTAAGTCCTTGCCTCCCCACACCAGACAGCAAACTTGTGTATTGTGTGATTTGCAGCTGCTCCAGCTTCTGTGCACTCCTCCAAGGATTCCTTTGTGCACAGCCTAGCCTGGGTCCCTAGCACTCCGTCCTGCAGTGCTCAACCCTCTGAGTTGGACTCCGATGTCGTGGGACCCTCCTTTTGTGACTCCGGTTCACATATCTTCTAAGTGCCTGCTCCGGTACTTTTGCGGGTGGTGCCTGCTTCTGTGGGGGCTCTCTGAGTTGCTGAGCGCCCCCCTGTCTCCTCCTCCAAGGGGCAACATCCTGGTCCTTCCTGGTCCCCAGCAGCACCCAAAAACCTCTACTGCGACCCTTGCAGCTAGAAAGGCTTGTTTGCAGTATTTCTGTGTGGAAACACTTCTGCAACATCCAGCACGCCGTGAGACATCTTCCATCCATAGGAGAACTTCCTAGCCCTTTTCGTTGTTGCAGAATCTTTGGCTTCTTCCACCTGGAGGCAGTCCTTTTGCACCTTCATCCGAGGTTTCCTGGGCTCCTGCCCCCCTGGACACTATCGCGACTCTTGGACTTGGTCCCCTTGCCTTGCAGGTCCTCACGTCCAGGAATCCGTCTTCAGTGTTTTGCTGGTGCTTGTGGTTCTTGCAGAATCCCCCTATCACAACCATTGTGTCTTTCTGGGGTAGTAGGGTAACTTTACTCCTATTTTTCAGGGTGATGGGGTGGGGTATCTTGGACACCCTGACTGTTTTCTTACAGTCCCAGCGACCCTCTACAAGCTCCCATAGGTCTGGGGTCCATTTGTGATTCGCATTCCACTTTTGGAGTATATGGTTTGTGTTGCCCCTAGACCTATGTTCACCTATTGCATCCTATTGTGATTCTACATTGTTTGCACTACTTTTCCTGCTGTTACTTACCTGTTTTGGGTTTGTGTACATATAACTTGTGTATATTACCCACCTTCTAAGTGAGGGTACTCTCTGAGATACTTTTGGCATATTGTCATAAAAATAAAGTACTTTTATTTTTAGTAACTCTGAGTATTGTGTTTTCTTATGATATTGTGCTATACGATATAAGTGGTATAGTAGGAGCTTTGCATGTCTCCTAGTTCAGCATAAGCTGCTTTGCCATAGCTACCTTCTATCAGCCTAAGCTGCTAGAAACACCTCTATTCTACTAATAAGGGATAAGTGGAACTGGCACAGGGTGTAAGTACCACAAGGTACCCACTATAAGTCAGGCCAGCCTCCTACAGCGAGGACGCGTCATTTTAAAGTGGAGCCGGGAGCCTGGATGCTGGAGTGATGTAGTCGCACCCCGGGCTGATGAATAGAGGAAGTCCGCGTCCCGCGCGAAGACGCGTCAATTTACAGTGCAGCCGGGAGGCTGGATGCCTGGAGGATATGGTCCCACCCCGGGCTGATGAACAGAGCAAGTCCGAGTCCCGTGCGAGGACGCATCAATTTACAGTGCAGCTGGGAGCCTGGATGCCTGGGGGATGTAGTCCCACCCAGGCAGATGAATAGAGCAAGTTGGCGTCCCGCACGAGGACGCTTCAATTTAAAGTGCAGCCTGGATGCCTGAGGGATGTGGTCTCACCCCGGGCCGATGAATAGAGCAAGTCTGCGTCCCGCGCTAGGACACGTCAATTTAAAGTGCAGCCGGGAGCCTGGATGCCTGGGGGATATAGTCCCACCCTGGGCGGATGAATAGAGCAAGTCCGCGTCCCGCTCGAGGGCGTGTCAATTTAAAGTGTAGCTGGGAGCCTGGGGGATGTGGTCTCACCCCGGGCCGATGAATAGAGCAAGTATAAAATAGTAGAAATGTATATAATTCTGTAGCAATTATGCATATTATTGCTGATGTTATATATTCCCTAACTTCACTGTTCCCAGCTTCTATACTTTTACACTATAATTTAAGTATGGACAGATACTCATCATTGAGCAGTGGGGGTTAAAAGAATCATATAGATGGAAAAACAAAACTACAAGTACATAGCACGTTATTTCAAATTAAGATTAATATGCCTCACACTCACTACAAATATTTACCTGTTTCACCTACCTTGTTAAATAGTATAATATATATTGTACTTTTAAAGTACAATTGATGTGTATGAATCATAGTGGAAGGTGAAAAGTCTTATAAAGACATCACCCTTGGTAGGCCGCAACATTTCATTAAATCTGGTCATCCATTAAACAAGAGTAGAGTATATGTGTGGTGTAATTCACTTCATATTTTTGCAGCTGTTATTCAAACACAAGTTAGCCGTATTTCTTTTACTCTTCAGTAGATTGTTGCCCTGCTTTGTAGTTTGTGATCTGTGCTTCAATTTAGCTGAATCTCTTTTGTTTTTCTCCAGTAGAGAGATCATTTCAAGATTTAGAATGCATGATGAAGACATCAACCTTGGTAGGCCGTCTGATGTCTAAACTTGTTGTTTTAGAAGTCCTAGAAGTGTACTATTAATTTCTTTACAGTAGTAATCCTCCTTCGAATTTTGGGTCAACAAAGAGAAGGTAAGAATTTGCTAGTTTATAAGGTAATCTCTGCTTGAATGTAAGGTTGCTGCCATGACACTCGGTCTATCCAGTTGTATTTTTTAAGTAGATGGTGTAGGGTCCAGGTGTACTACTTACTCTTTCATGAAAAACAATGGCTATACAGCTATATGTTTTACCAAAAATAGAGATTTGTCCAGCTTTAACATTTGTAATTTGTTTCCAATTTAGTTTCATCTGCAGTACATCATTGTAGCATTAGAATGATACATTTGCCAGTTCTTCTCATATTCAAAGTTGATAGAAGATCTGAGTTGCATTTTGTGCAGGTGTTATTCTGTGATACATTTTTAAACAGTTTCTCAAAACTGTCAGTTTTACAGTCTGGTAAAGTTAAGTAGATAAATTGTTCAGAATCTATTTCTGTTTTTGAAGAAAATGAACCATTTTCACAATCACGTTGCAATGAGTAACTTAGTCTAAATAGCTCATCAATAGGTAACATCTCTTCTTCTAACATACCAAGTAGGATCATCAAAAATTCTTGTGCATCTTCTTGGTTGTTTTGAGTGAAGTGTACAGTTGAGGTGCACAGATTTGCAAGATCGCTAATAAATGATGCAGAATAAGTATTTTATAACCAAAATCAGGTAAGTAAACAGATAGGGCAAATAGTGAAAATGTGAATGTCGAATTCCCACCTAGGCAAGAGTAGAGTGTAGAGGGGCACTGGGAGTGTAAGAAAACACCAAAGGTAAGTAAAGTACCCTACTCCAGAGCCCAGGAAAACAGGAGTAAGCTACAGCAAGTTTCCTCAGAACACACTAGCAGTCGTGATAAGAACAAGTTACTTACCTCCGGTAACACTTTTTCTGGTGGATACACTAGCTACCTGTGGATTCCTCACCTTATGAATTCGTCCTTGCGCCAGCATCCGACAGAAAGTCTTCTTCCTAGCTGTCCACGTCAACGAAGACGTCATAATGGTACGGCTCCACGTGACTCCGTCTGACGTCACTGTGCCAATAAGAGGTCCTCGTCGGCGTGCTGACGTCAGTTTCACCTCATTTTTTTCGTGCCTTTGAGGCGAACAGGTGAGAACCGACCCATAAAAAAGTAAAGATAAATACATATACACAAGAACACTTCCCATTATCGCATATATTCACATGAAATATAAGTATTAGATTACACCCATAAATACATATATATATATATATATATATATATATATATACATACATATATATATATATATACATACATAAACAAATATAAACCTTTTGCAAGATATCCATGCAATCAGGCAGGCAACGGGGAGGCAGGAGGGAGCGTGAGGAATCCACAGGTAGCTAGTGTATCCACCAGAAAAAGCGTTACCGAAGGTAAGTAACTTTTTCTTCTGATGGATACAACTACCTGTGGATTCCTCACCTTATGAATAGAGTCCCAAAGCTGTACCGCACTCGGTGGTGGATGCCCGCCTGATTACACCAAGAAATCTTGCAATACCGAGCGAGCAAAATGACCGTCCCTCCTCACCTCAGAATCCAAACAGTAATGTTTTGCGAAGGTATGGAGGGTCGCCCAAGTTGCCGTCTTACAAATGTCCACTAATGGAACTCATCTCGCTAGGGCCGAAGTGGCCGACTTAGCCTTAGTGGAATGGGCCCTGATACCTTCAGGGGGAACTTTCTTCGCCAGAGAGTAACAAACTTTTATACATAGGATGACCCACCTGGAGATTGTTCGTTTCTGGACCGCTCTGCCCTTCCGCTGTCCAACATACCCTACGAACAGCTGATCATCCAGACAAAAGTCTTTTGTTCTCTCCAGGTAGAAACTCGGAGCCCTCTTAGGGTCCAACCGATGGAGTCTCTCTTCATCCTTAGAGGGGTGGGGAGGAGGGTAGAACGAGGGAAGTGTAATAGTCTGACCCATATGAAAAGGAGTGACAACTTTTGGCAGAAAAGCTGCCCTGGTTTTCAGCACCACTTTATCAGGGAAAAACATGGTAAATGGGGGTTTAACAGAAAGGGCTTGAAGTTCCCCAACCCTTCTAGCAGAAGTAATTGCAATCAAGAAAACAGTCTTTAGGACTAAGTATCTTAACAGGCATGAATGCATAGGCTCGAAAGGCGAACCCATCAGAAATGTCAGTACCAGATTCAGGTCCCATTGACGCATGTGAAAGGGCGTGGGAGGAAACTTATTAACTAATCCCTTAATGAACCTATTTACAATCGGAGATTTGAATAAAGAAGGCTGGCCCGGAAGGCAAAGAAAAGCCGACAGAGCCGCCAAATAGCCTTTCACTGTAGCTACCGCACAGCCTTTCTTTGCTAAATCAAGAGCAAACAAAAGAACATCTGAAAGGTGGGCTTTAAGGGATCTTTTTGATTCTCTCCGCACCAAACCACAAATTTTGTCCACCTACCGGCATAAATGGATTTAGTGGAGTGTCGCCTGTATGATAGAATAACATCCACTACATCCGGTGGGAGAGAAAAGAAACTCAGGTTGCCCCGTTCAATCTCCAGGAATGAAGGTGCAGGCTCTGGAGGTGGGGGTGTAGAACCTGCCCCTGCGACTGTGAGAGGAGGTCTGCCGTGAGCGGTAGATGGAGCGGAGGGCACTGAGAGAGTTGAAGTAGGTCTGTGTACCACACCCTTCTCGGCCAATCCGGTGCCACCAAGATGACTTGGGCTTGGTCTTGACGAACTTTCCTCAGAACCCGAGGAATCAAGGGTTTGGGGGGAAATGTGTAAAGCAACTGGCCGCACCAGGACATCTGAAACGCGTCCCCCAAAGCTCCTTGCAACGGATACTGGAGGCTGCAGAACAACGGACAGTGCGCGTTCTCCCGAGTGGCGAATAGATTCCACCTGAGGCGTACCCCACATCCCGAAGATGTAGAGGACCAGGTCCGGATGAAGACGCCACTCGTGATCTACTGAGTAGTAACGACTGAGACCGTCCACACGTACATTTCAGAGCTCCGGCCAAATGATTTGCTATGAAGCAAATCTGATGGTCCTGAACCCAGGACCAGAGTCACAGAGCCTCTCTGCAGAGAAGATACGACCCTACTCCTCCCTGCTTGTTTATGTACCACATCGCGGTAGTGTTGTCTGTCAGGACCTGAACCGACTGACCGCGAAGGGAAGGGAGGGGAAGGCCCTGAGCGCCAAGCGTATCGCCCGCAACTCCAACAGATTGATATGCAACATCTGTTCCGCTGGAGACCAATAACCCTTGATCTCCAGGTCCCCCAGATGAGCTCCCCACCCTAGAGTGGAAGCATCCGATACCACTGTGGTCACAGGCGGTGGTACCGAAAATGGTCTTCCTTGAGAAAGGTTGCTGTCCACTATCCACCAACGAAGATCAGCCGCAGTGTCCCTTGAGATCCTTATGGAATCCCCGAGATCTCCTTTGTGCTGGAACCACTGCCTGCGGAGGCACCACTGAAGAGCCCTCATATGCCAGCGTGCGTGAGTGACCAACAGAATGCAAGAAGCAAACAGACCTAGCAGGCGTAAGACTTTGAGGACTGGAACTGCCGCTCCATTCCGAAACATTGGAATCAGCGCCTGAATATCCCGCACCCGCTGAGGCGGGGGGGGTAGGCCCGAAACAATGTTGTGTCCAATACTGCCCCTATGAACAGGAGGCGTTGAGAGAGCTCCAGGTGAGATTTGGGTACATTTACTGAAAAACCCAGATCGAACAACAACTGGGTTGTCATTCGCAGGTGAGACAACACAAGCTCTGGAGACTTGGCTTTGATCAACCAATCGTCGAGGTAGGGAAATACTGCTACTCCCCTCCTTCTGAGATGTGCTGCAACCACTGCCATCACCTTCGTAAAAACTCGAGGTGCCGAAGTAAGTCCAAACGGAAGGACCGCAAACTGGTAGTGTTGCGTCACCACCACAAACCGTTGTAATCAACTCCCACTTGCAGGGAAAAAGACTTAACCTTCCCCCTACAGGAGAGGTATGAACGATAAAGTGGGGAAAACTAGGGCTGCTTCTGCTGTTGTCCACCAGAGGAGGAGGATGAAGATGAGGGCTGCTGGACTGCCCCTCTAGCTCTACCCCTACCCCACCCTCTAAAGGCACAATAGGGCAGATTGGCACCTCCGAAAGGCAGAACCACGTGCAAACCCCCTGAATCTGCGAAAAGGTCTATAAGATATAGCAGTGGTAGTCTTTAAGCCCAAAGACTTAGCTGTTGCCCAACTGTCCTTAAACCTTTCAAGGGCAGAATCCGCCTTCTCTCCAAACTGCTTTTCACCATCGAATGGCAGATCTAACAAGGTGGTTTGAACGTCCGAGGAAAACCCAGAGGACCTTAACCAGGCATGCCTCCTAATAGCCACAGATGTTCCCATGGCCCTGGCTACCGAATCAGACGTGTCCAGGCCAGACTGTATAATCTGTTGTGCTGCCGCCTGCGCATCCGTAAAAAGAGACCCAAAGGACCTTTGTACCTCCTGCGGCAGATCTTTGACCATCTCCTTAGTAGAGTGCATAAGGGCGTGGACATACCTGCCCAGCACACAGGTAAAATTTGTAGCCTTGAGCGCCATGCTACAGGATGAAAAGATCTTCTTAGAAGACTGCTCCATCCACTTGGACTCCCTGTCAGTTGGAACCACAGGGAACGTTCCAGGAGCAGACTTCGCGGAGCAAGACACCTGGACTACTAAACTTTCAGGAGTCGGATGACGTGACAGGAAAACCGGATCTCCTGGTGCGCCTCTACGCCTCCTCGCTACAGCCCTGTTCACTGCAAGAGTTGTAACTGGCTTCCTCCACAAGTCCAAAATAGGCTCAGTTAAAGCCTTGTTGAAGGGCAGCAAAGGATCAGCACTGGACGCAGAAGGGTGCAACACCTCAGTCAGCAGATTGGTTTTCACCTCCACCACAGACAAGGGCAAGTCCAGAAACTCTGCTGCTTTCCTGATTACCGTATGGAAGGATGCCGCCTCCTCTGTAAACTCCCCCGGAGATGCAATGTTCCACTCTGGGGAAGTATCCAGGCCGCTTGCAGACGCCAGACCTTGGTACTCATCAGAAGGATCAATTTCGCCCTCCTCCAACTGCCTGTACTCTTCCTCTTCCAGAATTCGTAAAGACTTTCTATGAGACCGAATCCATCGACGCCGAAGACTTCGAATCCCGGTAGGGCACAGGAAGAGATGGATAACTCTTACCATCACCTGGCGCCGGCACGGACTCCAATGATGTCCTCCGCGGAGTCGGCTGGCAGGAAGGCGATGGGGCCGGCCGGGAAGGAGACATCATCGACGTCGAATGGCGCGGTGATGGCATCGGCTGACGCAATGGTGGAGCCACAGACACAGGTGGTGAAGAGCTCCCACGAGGAGACATCCTCGGCGCCGATCCGACACCCTCAGCAGGGCAAAAAGGCATAAATCGAGCCGCCTTATATGGCGCTGGAGAGCCCAAATCAAATGCCAAAGGCCCCGTGGGACCCACCGGTACACCAGCAGGAACCATGGACTGAAAAACGGCATACATTGCATTTAAAAATGCAGCCGGATCTGCCCCTGGAGGCGGGAAAGCAGGATATTGCCGAGTAGAGGACTGTCCTTGAACCTGCTGTACATCAGGCTCCTGCGATGCCGGCGAAAACTGAGGACTATGATGAGTAACCTCAAAGACCGACGGCGGCGGGGATAACTCCGGACTCCTGGGCTGAGGCGTCACAGTAGGGCTCATCTCCCATGTCTTTTGGCGTCGAGAAGACAGAGACCTTGACCTCGATCGGCTCCCCTCAGACCGGTGCCGAGAGTCATGACGGCGCCGTGAATCATAATGACGCCGCTTCTTATGCTTCTTTGGTGAAGCATGGGAGGAATCTCTCTTATGGCTCTTCTTCTTTGCTTTCGCCAGAAAAAGCTACGCCTCTCGCTCTTTTAGAGCCTGAGGGTTCATACTCTGGCACGACGAACACCCTTTAACGTCGTGCTCAGAACTAAGGCACCAGATACAATCTAAATGTGGATCGGTCACTGACATCCGACCTCCACATTCCCTACATGGCTTAAAACCGGACTTCTTTGGAGGAGACATTGTAACCACCAAAAACGCAACAGTAATCAATGAGCCAGGAAGAAAAACCGTTGGCCTCGAAGGCACGGAAAAAAGGAAAACTGACGTCAGCACGCCGACGAGGACCTCTTATTGGCACGGTGACGTCAGACGGAGTCATGTGGAGCCGTGCCATTATGACGTCCTCGTCGACGTGGACAGCTAGGAAGACGACTTTCTGTCGGATGCTGGCGCAAGGACGAATTCATAAGGTGAGGAATCCACAGGTAGTTGTATCCATCAGAAAGGGTTATGCAAAAACCAAGCAAGACTGCAAGACACCAACAATGGATTTCTGAGAGAGGAGAGAGGAAACCAAGTCCAAGAACAGATGAAGAGTCCAGGAGTAACAGGAGCCCCTGCTAACCTGGATGAAGGTGCAAAAGTGGATTCTCTGGTTGGAATAAGAAGTCAGAAATGCACCAAAGAAGACAGCTGCAGGTTCCTGCTTGGTGCATGAGATGTCCCACATCAAGTAGATGGATGCAGGCTGGTGTTCGTCGTTGGATTCTGCCAACAAGCCTTGGCTCATACAAAACACGTGGTCGGCGGGAAAAGGCGCTACCTGGACCCAGGAGGGACCTGGGAGTCTCAACTCGGACTGAAGAGACAGAGGGGGCTCTCAGCACTTCAGAGAGCCCTCAGAAGACCAGGGAACACCCACAGGGGTCCCAGGACACAGGGACAAAGGAGTTGCAAATTGCGGTCATCGCAGCACTACACAAAGGGATCCCACGCCACCGGAGAACAACTCACGGAGCTGAGAGTCGCAGAATAGAGTGCCTGGGGACCTAGGCTACCCTGTGCACAAAGAATTCCTTGGAAAAGTGCACAGAAGCCCTAGGAGCTGCACAACACTCTGTGCATAGGGGTCCTGTCTGGCTAGGGGAGTCAATCTCTTACCTCCTCCAAATTTGGACAGCTGGACCTTTGGACAGTGAGGGACACTTCAGTCCAGCACCTGTGTTCCAGAATCCACACTTGACGTCCGGAGAAGGGACCCAGAGTACCGGTCATCGTTGCCTGCTGAAGCAGGGAAGTGACTCCGTCACTCCACGGGAGATTCCTTCTGGTGCAGGATGAAGACAGGCATCCCTCAGAGCGTGCACAACCTGGAAACTGTTGCAGTTGCTGACAGGAGCTGAAGTTACAGAGTTGCAGTAGCCTTCTTTGATACTTTGTTTCAGTTGTATAGCTCCTGGAGCAGTTCTGCGGTTGATCCGACGGTAGAAGGTGAAGCAGAGATTGCAGAGGAGTCCTGCTGGACTCTTGCAAAACCAAATCTGAGGACACACCCAGAGGAGAGACCCTAAATAGCCCTGAGAGGGGGATTGGTCACCTAACCAGGTAAGCACCTATCAGGAGGGGTCTCTGATGTTACCTGCAAGCACTGGCCACTAAGACACTCCGAGAGTTCCCTGACCATCCTGAAAACAAGATGGCAGAACCCAGAAACACACTGGAGGAGCTCTGGGCACCACACCTGGTGTGGTGTTGGACGGGGGAGTGGTCACTCCCCTTTGCTTTGTTCAGTTTCGCACCAGAGCAAGGATTGGGGGTCACTGAACGGGTGTAGACTGGATTATGCAAGAAGGGCACCGTTTGTGGCGTTCAAAGCACTTCCAGAGGCTCTGGGACGATACCCCTCCTATGTCTGTAAAACCTATTTCCAAAGGGAGAGGGTGTAACACCCCTGTCCCAAAGAAAATGCATTGTTCTGCCTTCCTGGGATTGGGCTGCCCAAGCTCCAGGAGGGCAGAAGCCTGTCTGTGAGGTGGCAGCAGGTGTGGCTGCTGTGAAAACCTCAGAGAGCTGATTTGGCAGTAATGGGGGTCCTTGATGGAGCCCCCAGGGTGCATGGAATTGGCCCCTGTAGGAAAGAACCATCTTCCTTGGCATGTTACCCCCATTTTACCTGTATGTCAGTATGTTTTTGCCTGTCTCACTGGGATCCTGCTGGACAGGACACCAGTGCTCATAGTGTATGGCCTAATGTGTGTGTCTATATAGTGCTTGACTGTGCCACTGAGGCTCTGCTAACCAGAACCTCAGTGCTTATGCTCTCTCTGCTTTTAAATTTGTTACTGTAGGCTAGTGACTTCATTCACCAATTTCAATTGGCACACTGGAGCCCCTTATAAGTCTCCAGTATATGGTACGTAGGTACCCGGGGCATTGGGCTTCCAGGAGATCCATATGGCCTGCAGCATTTCTTTTGCCACCCATAGGGAGCTCAGACAAACCCTTGCACAGGCCTGTCATTGCAGCTTGCGTGAAATAACTCACGTTATTTCAAAGATATTTTCAATGCACTTAAGTAACTTATAAGTCACCTACATGTCTGTAGGAGGCTGGCCTGGCTTGTAGTGGGTACCAGTGGGACTTACACCTTGTACTACGTCCAGTTATCCCTTATTAGTAGAGTGTAGTACTAGCAGCTTAGGCTGATAGAGGTAGCTATAGCAGAACAGCCAAGGCTGAACTAGGAGACATGCAAAGCTCATGCAATACCACTTATATCATATGGGTACTATATCATAAGAAAGACAATACTCATGGTTACTAAGAATAAAGGCACTTTATTTTAGTGACAATGTGCCAAAAATATCTCAGTGGATATACTCCCTTGGAAGGTAAGTAACATACACAAAATATACACAAATAACCAAAGCAGGTAAGTAAAACAGTCAGAAAGTAGTGCAAACACTGTAAAACACAATAGGCCTAGGGGCAACACAAACCATATACTAAGTAAGTGGAATGCGAACCACAAATGCACCCTTAGGCACGTGTAGTGTGTAGAGGGTCGCTGGGAGTGTGAGAAAACACTAAGAGTGTAAAGGAGACCCCACCCCAGAACCCAGGAAAGTAGGAGTAAAGTAATACTATTTCCCCCAAAACACACTAAAGTCGTGATAAAGGATTTTGCAAGGACCACAACAGACTGCAAAGCACTGAAGACAGATTCCTGGACCTGAAGACCTGTAAAGGAAGGGGACCAAGTCCAAGAGTCATGAAAGTGTCCGGGGGGGGGGGCAGGAGCCCACTAAACTCCGGATGAAGGTGCAAAATGGCTGCCTCCGGTTGGAAGAAGATGCTGGTTTTGCACCAATGAAAGGAGGTAGGAGGTTCTGCTTTGTGCAGAAGATGTCCCACGGCGTGCTGGAGGATGCGGAGTTGTTTCCTTGGCGAAATACCGCAAACAAGCCTTGCTACCTGCAAGAGTCGCAGTTGGAGAAAAAGGGTGCTGCCCGGGTCCAGGAAGGACCAGGATGTCGCCACTCAGGAGGGGAGACAGAGGGGGCCCTCAACAACGTAGAGAGCTCACAGAAAGGAGGGAAGCACCCGCAGGAGTCCTTGAACAAGGGTTCATGAAGACTGAACACAGCAGTCGTCTCAAGACTGCAAAGAGAGGTCCCACGACACCGGAGGTCAACTCAGGGAGCTGAGCTGAGCATCGCAGGACGGAGTGCTAGGGACCTAGGCTCGGCTGTGCATGCAGGATTTCTTGGAAATGTGCACAGAAGCCCTTGTAGCTGCAGATCACACAGTGCACAGGATTACTGTCTGGGGAGGGAAGGCAAGGACTTACCTCATCCAAATTCAGACAGTTGGACCACTGGACAGTCGGGGTCACTTGAGTCCACCACCTGTGTTCCAGGGGCCACGCTTGTCAGGATGAGAAGGGATCCAGAGTACCGGTGAGGCTGGAGCTTGTTGCCTTCGGGAGCAGGGGGAAGATTCCGTCGACCCACAGGAGATTTCTTCGTGGCTTCCTATGCAGGGTGAAGGCAGGCAGCCCCAGAGCATGCACGACCAGGAAACAGTCAAGAAAGCCGGCAGGATTAGGTGCCACAATGTCGCTGGTAGTCTTCTGGCTACTTTGTTGCAGTTTTGCAGGCGTACTGGAGAAGTAGGCGGTCGATCCTTGGCAGAAGACGAAGTGAGAAGTGCAGAGGAGTCCTGGTGGATTCTTGCAAGTCGTAATCTGAGGAGAAGCCCACAGGAGAGACCCTAAGTAGCCCTGAGAGGAGGATAAAAAAAATTCTAGCATTCGCGTTAAGAATTTTTCAATTCTATTAAGGACACGGAGGCGAGGATTATGCTTCTCATTCTATGCTTTTATTCAACAGCAGCCAATCAAAATGATCAAAACAAAAAACTACATTTCCCAAAGTCTCTTCACCACGTGATGACCATAGAGGAGGACTCCTATGAAGTGCTGCCTCACACAGATCAAACTCCTCTTTCTTTGCCAAAACAATCGCAACAGATATAACAGTTCCGGTCTTTAACATGAATCCCGAAATCTCCTAAAAAAAGGAGAAAAAATCAGACCATAAAAGTTGAACATCATGAAAGGATCCTTATACATACTACTAATGAGGGGGGGGAAAGCACTGAAATACAATAATCATGTCCATAAAAAAATCTCAGATTATCATAATGCACAATAATATGTCAACAGTGTGGTGGGATAATCCTCGCCTCCGGGTCCTTAATAGAATTTGAAAATTCTTAACGCGAATGCTAGATTTTTTTTTATTCTATGTCAGGACCGGAGGCTCAGATTATGCTTGTTCAAAGCTGATTCACTACCACCGATGCAACATCAACAATAGGTTTACAGTAAAATGCTTTAAATTTAGATGGGGAAGACCAATCTGCTGCCCTTAAAATGTCTTCTAAACGTGAACCCAAAGCAAAAGACTTCAATGCCATAGCACCTCTGGAGGAATGAGCACCAAATTTAGATATATCAATGCCTGCTTCATTTAATAACCATTGCATCCATCTAGCCAGAGTGGCTGATGAAACAGGGTGATAAGGTTTAAACAATGAAATGAGTAACTGACCCACCATATCAGAACAAAAGAACGAGTTACTTACCTTCGGTAACGACTTTTCTGGTGGATACATTAGCTACCTGTGGATTCCTCACCTCATGAATACTCCCATGGCGCCAGCATTCTACGGAAATCTTCTTACTAGTCTCTGCACGTCGACGAGGACGTCACTGTCTCGCACGCGACGCCGTCTGACGTCATACAGGCAATAAGAGGTCCTCGACGACGTGCGGACGTCAGTACCAATCATTTTTTACGTGCATGAGAACAACCAGGCAATGCAATGAAAGAACAAAGCAACATCCATTATATTGTAAAAATACACCACATTGTATGAATAACTGTAAATCTTCTTTATGTACATATATATATATATAAAATCTCTCTTTTAAAATATATACACACACCAAGTATATACACAAAGATATATACATATATACATATATATATATAAATATTATATATATACATCTATTGCACCCTCAAAGATCAAGAGGAGCGCACTCAAGGATTACTTGGCAAGACCATAAAGGCAACGGGGAGGCAGGTGGGACCGTGAGGAATCCACAGGTAGCTAATGTATCCACCAGAAAAGTCGTTACCGAAGGTAAGTAACTCGTTCTTCTGATGGATACAACTACCTGTGGATTCCTCACCTCATGAATAGAGTCCCAAAGCAGTACCACGCCCGGCGGTGGGTGCCTAAATGGTCAAACCAAGAAATCCTGCAGCACTGACCGTGCAAAATGGCCGTCCCTTCTAACCTCAGAATCTAAACAGTAATGTTTTGCAAAAGTGTGAAGGGACGACCAAGTTGCGGCCTTGCAGATGTCGACCACAGGAACACCTCTGGCTAAGGCCGAAGTGGCCGACTTAGCTCTGGTGGAATGAGCTCTAATGCCCTCAGGAGGATCCTTCTTTGCCAAAGAGTAACATATTTTAATGCAAAGAACAACCCACCTGGATAGTGTTCTCTTGTGGACTGCCTTTCCTCTCCTCTTGCCCACGTATCCAATAAACAGCTGATCCTCCAGCCTGAAATCCTTTGTTCTATCGATAAAGAAGCTCAACACTCTCTTTGGATCCAGACGGTGCAGTCTTTCTTCCTCTTTGGAAGGATGAGGCGGAGGATAGAACGTGGACAAAGTAATTGCCTGAGCCAAATGGAAGGGTGAAACAACCTTCGGGAGGAAAGCAGCCTTGGTCCTCAACACCACCTTATCCCCATAAAAAGTTGTATAAGGGGGTTTTACTGATAAGGCCTGCAACTCACTCACTCTCCTTGCTGATGTTATAGCTATCAGGAAGACTGTTTTTAAAAACAAATACCTCAAGGGGCAAGAATGCATAGGTTCAAAAGGGGACCCCATAAGGAAAGTCAGGACTAAGGACAAATCCCATTGCGGCATAACGAATGGCTTTGGAGGATATTGATTTAGAAGGCCTTTCAAGAATCTGATAACAATAGGGGATTTAAATAAAGATGGTTGGTCTGGAAGACATATGAAGGCTGACAAGGCCGATAAATAACCTTTAATGGTAGCCACTGCACAACCTTTCTGCGCCAGAGATAGAGCAAAAGACAAAACGTCCGATAGATGAGCTTGTAAAGGATCAATCTGCCTCTCTCCACACCACGCAACAAATTTAGACCACCTATTAGCGTAGATAGATTTAGTGGAGTGTCGCCTGGCCGCTAATATAACATCCACTACCTCAGGCGGGAGAGAGAAGGAACTCAGGTTGCCCCGTTCAATCTCCAGGCATGTAGGTGCAGACTCTGGAGGTTGGGGTGTAGAACCTGCCCCTGCGACTGCGAGAGGAGGTCTGCCCTGAAAGGGAGACGGAGCGGCGGGCACGTTGAGAGTTGGAGAAGGTCGGAGTACCACACCCTCCTTGGCCAATCCGGAGCTATTACGATTACTAGAGCCCGGTCTTGGCGAATCTTCCTCAATACTCGAGGAATCAAGGGTATGGGAGGAAACGCGTAAAGCAACTGGCCGCACCAGGTCATTTGAAACGCGTCCCCCAATGCTTCCTGCATCGGATACTGAAGGCTGCAGAACAACGGACAATGCGCGTTCTCTCGAGTGGCGAACAGATCTACCCGAGGAAACCCCCACTTCTGGAAGATTAAACGGACTTGATCTGGATGGAGACGCCACTCGTGGTCTGCCGAGAAGTGGCGACTGAGACTGTCCGCACGCACGTTCAAGACTCCGGCCAGATGGTTTGCTATCAAGCAAATCCGATGGTCCTTTGCCCAGGACCATAGTCGAAGAGCTTCTCTGCAGAGAAGGTACGACCCCACTCCTCCCTGCTTGTTTATGTACCACATCGTGGTAGTATTGTCCGTTAGGACCTGTACCGACTGACCACGAAGGGAAGGGAGGAAGGCCTTGAGAGCCAGACGTACAGCCCGTAACTCTAACAGATTGATGTGAAAAATCTGTTCCTCTGGAGACCAAAGACCTTTGATCTCCAGATCCCCCAGATGAGCTCCCCACCCTAGAGTGGAAGCATCCGTTATGACTGTGGCCACTGGTGGCGACTGCTGGAACGGTTTTCCTTGTGAAAGATTGTTGCTTGCAATCCACCACTTCAAATCCACAGCAGCATCTCTGGAGATCTTGACAGTACCCTCTAGATCCCCTCTGTGTTGAGACCACTGCCTTCGGAGGCACCACTGAAGAGCCCTCATGTGCCAGCGAGCATGCGTGACCAACAGAATGCAGGAGGCAAAAAGACCGAGCAGACGAAGGACCTTGAGGACTGGAACTACCGCTCCATTTCGAAACATTGGAACCAAATCCTGAATATCTTGAATCCGCTGAGGCGGAGGAAAGGCCCGACCCAATGTCGTATCCAGTACTGCCCCTATGAACAGGAGGCGCTGAGATGGCTCCAGGTGAGATTTGGGCTCGTTCACCGAAAAGCCCAGGTCGAACAACAACTGGGTTGTTGACTGCAGATGACGCAACACAAGCTCCGGGGACTTGGCTTTGATCAACCAATCGTCCAAGTAAGGGAATACTGCTATCCCCTTCCTTCTGAGCTCTGCCGCAACCACCGACATCACCTTCGTGAAGACTCGAGGTGCTGAAGTAAGACCAAACGGAAGGACCGCAAACTGGTAGTGTTGCGATCCCACCACAAACCGGAGATACTTCCTGTGTGACTTGAGTATCGGGATATGAAAGTAAGCATCCTGCAAGTCGACAGACACCATCCAGTCTTCCATGTTCAACGCCAAAAGCACCTGTGCTAGGGTCAGCATCTTGAACTTTTCCTGCTTGAGGAACCAATTCAAGATCCTCAGGTCCAGAATTGGTCTCAAACGACCATCCTTCTTGGGAATCAGGAAATACCTTGAGTAAACTCCTTGACCCCTTTCCTGCTCCGGGACCAACTCCACCGCGCCCTTTAAAAGGAGGACTTCTACCTCCTGTTCTAGCAACAGGAGGTGTTCTTGTGAACAATACGAAGGGCGGGGCGGGATGAGGGGCGGAAACTCCCGAAAGGGAAGGGTGTAGCCTTTTCCCACAACACTGAGAACCCAAGTGTCCGACGTAACAGTCTCCCATTTGGTGAGAAAATGCTGTAATCTTCCCCCTACAGGAGAGGAGTGAGTGGGAAATGGTGGAAGCCTAAGGCTGCTTCCCCTGCTGCACCCCGCCAGAGGATGAGGAAGAGGCAGAGTGCTGCTGAGAGGCTCCCCTGGTGCGGACCCTACCCCTCCCCCTAAAAGATCTATAGGGATGGGAAGAGGCAGGTTGCTGATATCTTCCCCGAAAGGAAGAGGAGGAAGAGCCACGCCCAAATCCACGAAACCTCCTGAAGAATCTGGAAGAGGCCGTGGAAGAAGGAGCTTGGAGTCCCAACGACTTAGCCGTGGCCCTGCTCTCCTTAAAACGTTCCAAGGCCGAATCAGCCTTAGCCCCAAACAGTTTGTCCCCATCAAACGGGAGATCCAACAATGTGGACTGTACATCTGCCGAAAAGCCCGAGTTACGTAGCCAGGCCTGTCTCCTTTCCACCACAGTTGTGCCCATTGCTCTGGCTACCGAGTCGGTGGTATCCAGTCCCGTCTGGATAATTTGGGTCGCAGCAGCCTGGGCATCAGAGACAAGATCCAAAAGACCCTGGGGAAGCTCTGTAAACGAAGAGGAGATGTCATCCATCAGAGCATGAATATACCTCCCCAGGATACAGGTCGCATTAGTGGCTTTTAACGCCAGACTGCAGGACGAAAAAATCTTCTTCGACTGCGCCTCTAGCTTTTTTGAGTCTCTGTCCCCAGGCACCGTCGGGAAAGAACCAGGCGCTGATTTGGACGAACAGGAGGCCTGCACAACCAAGCTCTCCGGCGTAGGGTGCCTAGATAGGAAACCAGGATCAGTTGGAGCCGTCCGATACCTCCTGGCCACGGCTCTGTGAACTGCTGGGGAAGATGCCGGCTTCTTCCACACCTCTAAAACCGGATCCAGCAGAGCGTCATTAAAAGGTAATAGAGGCTCCGCCGCGGCTGAGGCCGGATGCAACACCTCTGTCAAAAGGTTTTGTTTCGCCTCCACCACCGGCAAAGGCAGGTCCAAAAAACTAGCTGCCTTCCGTACCACTGTATGAAAGGAAGCAGCTTCCTCGGTATATTCCCCCGGGGACGAAAGGTCCCACTCAGGGGAAGTGTCCAGCCCACTGGCCGACTCCAGTCCACGCAGCCCATCACCCGAGTCCTCTAGCTCTCCTTCCTCTAGGGCTCGTTGGTACTCCTGCTCCTCTAGTACCCGGAGAGCACGCCTCCTTGAATGCAGTCGTTGCTCAATCCGCGGAGTCGACAACACCTCCGCCGAAGTCGGAGATCGGCGCCGATCTTCCGAAGCCACCGACGCCGCATCCGGCGCCACAGGTAACTTCGGCGCCGACTGAAGAGCAGATGAAACGGATGGACCCACCGGAGTCACAGGCCGAAATCTCGACGTCGACGGGATGGAAATCCCTGGGGCCAATCCCTCCGAAGCCATCGGAGCGGCCACCGGCGCCGACACTGGCGCCGAGCCCACGTTCCCAAACGGGAGAAAGGGCATAAAGGGTGCCGGCCGAAGAGGCGCAGGATCACCCAAAGAAAAGGCCAAAGGCCCAGCCGGAGCACCCCCTGGAGCCATCTGTTGGAAGATGGCATACATCGCATTCAAGAATGCGGAACTATCGGCTCCAGGGGTGGGAAAAGCCGGATACTGGGGTGCCTGACTCGGAGGCGACCCCGACGCCGGCCTCGGCGTCTGCGCCGGAGAAAACACCTGAGGCTCCAATACCTCAATCACCGACGCCTGTCCAGGCGAAGTTGGAGACGTCGGAGAGAGCAACGGCGTCGAAGGATGCGGCGTCACCGTGGGGCTGACCTCCCATGTCCTCCGGCGCCGATCCGGAGACCTGGAACGAGCCTCCCTTGAATGACGCCGAGATTCTCTACGGCGCCGGGAGTCTCGATGACGCCGATGTCTTGGAAAAGACTTTTTCTTGTGATGCTTCTCCTTTGACTTGGCCATAAACAGCTTCGCCTCGCGTTCTTTAATGGCCTTCGGATTCATGTGCTGACACGAATCACAAGTCGAGACGTCGTGGTCGGAGCTCAAACACCAAAGGCAATCGGAATGAGGATCCGTCACCGACATCTTGCCTCCACACTCACGACAAGGCTTAAATCCAGACTTTCTCTGCGACATTATTTCCACAGAGAAAGAGTACGCAGCAAGATATACACTGTAACCGCAAGAGTAACAGTTGCTCCCTCGAAGATAACCGTTTCGAATGCACGGAAAAAAGGGAACTGACGTCCGCACGTCGTCGAGGACCTCTTATTGCCTGTATGACGTCAGACGGCGTCGCGTGCGAGACAGTGACGTCCTCGTCGACGTGCAGAGACTAGTAAGAAGATTTCCGTAGAATGCTGGCGCCATGGGAGTATTCATGAGGTGAGGAATCCACAGGTAGTTGTATCCATCAGAACTCCTCTGTACTCACCTCATAAGCTCTGAGACACTGCACCATGCAGAGTTTGGGATTGGCCACAAAACTGGGATAAGACACCGATTTCAAATTACATTTAGTTCTTCGTAAATTGGAAAAAGTCACTCCTTCGGGAGACAAAACCCTCCCTGCTAAGTCCAGAGCTCTGAATCCGAGACTCTCTTACAAGAGATTAAACATAACATCGTAAGTTTGGCCGAAAGTTGCTTTCTAGACAGATATCTATTGGACGGCCATAATTCCAAAAAACATAAAACAATGTTTATATCCCACAAAGTAGAGTAACGTGGACGAGGTGGATTAGCCAATCTGATACCCCTCAACAATTTACAAACAATGGGAAGCTCCCCAATAGGTTTGCCCTCAATAGGTAAATGACGTGCCGATATAGCAGACCGATAATTATTAATTGATCGATAAGCTAGACCTGACGCAGCTAAAGAAGATAAAAAATTTAGGACCAGACTGCAATCTGCTGAAGAAGGATTTGCGCCCGAGCACTATACCAAGCACTCCAGCGTTTCCAAGCAGAAGTGTATCTCTTGTGTGTACTGGAGGTCCAGGAACCCGCAATGAAATCTGAAGATTCCTGCGAAAGTCCTGGGATACTCCATCTTTCCCTGAAAGACGCCACGCCACAAGGGACAACTGACCCGATAGAACCAATGGATGAGGAAGGCTCAGAGGGTCCTGGAGGAGATTCCTCCTGAAAGGAAATAGAAATGGATGATCGCAACTCAACTCCATAGCCAGCGGAAACCGGGCCTGAGACCTCCACAGAGGTGTCACCAGAACCAGATCCGCTTGTTGATGCCTGATCTGCGCCAACACTCTGGGGATCATCAAGAAGGGAGGAAAAGCGTACCCCTGCTCCTGAGACCAGTTCTGAAGGAAAGCATCCGTGGCTGATGCTTCCGGGTCCGGACTCCAACTGACAAAACGTTTAATCTGTCGGTTGAGGCGGGATACAAATAAGTCTATCGAAAATGGGCCCCACCGGGCATAGAGTGCCCAGAATACCTTGGGGTGAAGCCTCCAATCACTGTAATCTCTCAGATGCTGAGAATGCCAGTCCGCAACGAGATTGCTGCTCCCTGGCAGATATTCCACAATCACCGAGATCCTGTGTTGTAGACAGAAGTGCCAAAAGTCCTTGGCAATCTCCGCTAGAATGCGGGAACGGGTTCCCCCCAATTTCTTGACATATCTCACCGCTGAGATATTGTCCATGCGCAGAAGGATACAACAGTTCGCCTTGAGAGGCTCTTGATTGCAAATTAGCCTGCTAGAAGCTCCAAACAACTGATATGGAGATTCAGTTCCGTACTGGACCAATGGCCTCCCGTAGAGACTGATCCGCCACGAGCTCCCCAACCCCAACGACTGGCATCGGACTCTATCACAACGTCCGGGGAAGAGCTGAAGAAAGCTCTGCCGTTCCACGCCGCCATGTGTTCCAACCACCAAACCATCTCTGAACGAGCCTCTGCTGAGAGGAGAACTTGGTCCGCATAACTGAGGCCCTTTTGAAGATGGGAGATCTTCAACCGCTGAAGGGCTTTGTAATGGAGAGGGCCCGGAAATATTGCTTGGATAGATGAAGAGAGCAGGCCCACCATGCGGGCGATCGCCCTCAATGATACAGTCTGTATGGACAATAGAGATCTCAATTCCCTCTTGATTGAATACATTTTCAACGGGGGAAGTACCAATTGAGACCGGATGGAGTCTATCCGGAATCCCAGAAAATCTGTCTGCTGAGATGGGATCAGAATAGATTTCTGGGTATTGATTAAGAAACCCAAGCTCTGAAGCAGAGACACTGTCCACGCCAGATGGGAATAAAGAAGGTCTGGGATTAAAATGTTGTCTAGATAGATTATTAGACGGACCCCCCGAGAACGCAGGGACTCTACCACTGGTCGCATCACATTTGTGAAGCACCAGGGGGCTGATGACAAGCCAAATGGGAAAACCTTGTATTCGTAATAAGTGTCTTCCCAAAGGAAATGAAGAAATCTCCGATGTGGAGGAAAAATAGGAATGGTCTGATAAGCATCCTTCAAGTCTAAACGGACCATCCAGTCTTCCTCTTGGAGGATGTCTCTCAGTAAGTGAATGCCTGTAGGAGGCTGGGCTGGCTTATAGTGGGTACCTTGTGGTACTTACACCTTGTGCCAGGTCCAGTTATCCCTTACTAGTAGAATAGAGGTGTTTCTAGCAGCTTAGGCTGATAGAAGGTTGCTATGGCAAAGCAGCTTAGGCTGAACTAGGAGACATGCAAAGCTCCTACTATACCACTTATATCATATGCACAATATCATAAGAAAACACAATACACAGTTACTAAAATAAAGGTACTTTATTTTTATGACAATATGCCACAAGTATCTCAGTGAGTACCCTCAGTAAGAAGGTAAGTAATATACACAAGTTATATGTACACCAACCCAAAACAGGTAAGTAAGAGTCAGAAAAGTAACGCAAACAGTATAGAATTACAATAGGTTGCAATAGGAGAACATAGGTCTAGGGGCAACACAAACCATATACTCCAAAAGTGGAATGCGAATCACAAATGGACCCCAGACCTATGGGAGCTTGTAGAGGGTTGCTGGGGCTGTAAGAAAACAGTCACGGTGTCCAAGATACCCCACCCCAAGACCCTGAAAAGTAGAAGTAAAGTACACCTACTATCCCAAAAGGACACAATAGTCATGATAGGGGGATTCTGCAAGAACAACAAACACCAGCAGTGCACTGAAAACGGATTCCTTTACCCGAAGAACTGCAAAGCAAGGGGACCAAGTCCAATAGTCGCGACAGTGTCCGGGGGGGGGGGGGGGGGGAACAGGAGACCAGAAAACCCCGGATGAAGGTGCAAGGAAGCTGCCCCCAGATGGAAGAAGCTTGGAGTTCTGCAAGTAAGAAGAGGACTAGGAACTTCTCCTTTGGAGGGAAGATGTCCCACGTCGCGATGAAGCTTGCAGAGGTGTTCCCACGCAGAATTACCGCAAACAAGCCTTGCTAGCTGCAGGGGTCGCGGTAGAGGTTTTTGGGTGCTGCTGAGGACCAGAAGGACCAGGATATCGCCTTTTGGAGGAGGAGACAGAGGGGGCGCTCAGCAACTCAGAGAGCCCTCACAGAAGCAGGCAGCACCCGCAGAAGTACCCCAACAGGCACTTAGAAGATTAGTGAACCAGAGTCCACGCAAAGTTACAAAGGAGGGTCCTACGACGTCGGAGGCCAACTCAGCGGGTTGTGCACTGCAGGACGGAGTGCTGGGGACCCAGGCTAGGCTGTGCACAAAGGAAATCCTGGAAGAGTGCATGTAGGAGGCTGGCCTGGCTTGTAGTAGGTACCAGAGGTACTTACACCTTGTGCCAGGTCCAGTTATCCTTTATTAGTGTAGAAAAGGTGTTTCTAGCAGCTTAGGCTGATAGAAGGTAGCTATAGCAGAGCAGCTTAGGCTGAACTAGGAGACATGCAAAGCTCCTACTATACCACTGATGTCATGCGCACAATATCATAAGAAAACACAATACACAGATATACTAAAAATAAAGGTACTTTATTTTTATGACAATATGCCAAAATTATCTCACTGAGTACTCTCAGTATGAGGATGACCAATATACACAAGATATATGTACACAATACCAAAATTAAGCAGTAATAGCAAAAGGAAGTAATGCAAGCAGTGTAAAGTTACAATAGATTGCAATAGGAGCACATAGGTATAGGGGCAACACAAACCATATACTCCAAAAGTGGAATGCGAACCACAAATGGACCCCAAACCTATGTAAGCTTGTAGACGGTCACTGGGACTGTAAGAAAACAGTGAGGGTTTGAAAAATAGCCCACCCAAAGACCCTGTAAGGTAGGTGTAAAGTGCACCTACAACCCCCAGAGAGCACAGAAGTCGTGATAGGGGGATTCTGCAAGGAAAACCAACACCAGCAATGCAACAACAGTGGATTTCCGGACCTGAGTACCTGTAAGACAAGGGGACCAAGGCCAAGAGTCGCGACAGTGTCGAGAGTGGGCAGGAGCCCAGGAAATGCCAGCTGAGGGTGCAAGGAAGCTGCCACCAGATGGAAGAAGCTTGGTGTTTTGCAAAAATGAAGAGCACTAGGAACTTCCCCTTTGGAGGACGGATGACCCACGTCGTGAAGAAGCTTGCAGAAGTGTTCCCATGCAGAAAGACTGCAAACAAGCCTTGCTAGCTGCAAGGGTCGTGGTTAGGGTTTTTGGATGCTGCTGTGGCCCAGGAGGGACAAGGATGTCGCCACTTGGATGAGGAGACAGAGGGGGCGCCCAGCAAGTCAGGGAGCCCTCACAGAACCAGGCAGCACCCGCAGAAGTACTGGATCAGGCACTTAGAAGAGGAGTGAACCGGAGTCCACTCGAAGTCAGAAAAGGGAGTCCCACGACACCGGAGGACAACTCAGAAGGTTGTGCACTGCAGGTTAGAGTGTCGGGGACCCAGGCTTGGCTGTGCACAAAGGAAATCCTGGAAGAGTGCACAGGAGCCGGAGCAGCTGCAAATTACGCGGTACCCAGCAATGCAGTCTATCGTGGGAAGGCAAGGACTTACCTCCACCAAACTTGGACTGAAGAGTCACTGGACTGTGGGAGTCACTTGGACAAAGTTGCTGAGTTCCAGGGACCTCGCACGTCGTGCTGAGAGGGGACCCAGAGGACCGGTGATGCAGTCTTTTGTTGCCTGCGGTTGCAGGGGGAAGATTCCGTCAACCCACGGGAGATTTCTTCAGAGCTCCTGGTGCAGAGAGGAGGCAGGCTACCCCTAGAGCATGCACCACCAGGAAACAGTCGAGAGAGCCGGCAGGATGAAGCGATACAAGGTTGCAGTAGTCGTCTTTGCTACTTTGTTGCGGTTTTGCAGGGGTCCTGAGCAGTCAGCAGTCGATCCTTTGGCAGAAGGTGAAGAGGGAGATGCAGAGGAACTCTGGTGAGCTCTTGCATTCGGTATCTGAAGAATTCCCCAAAGCAGAGACCCTAAATAGCCAGAAAAGGAGGTTTAGCTACCTAGGAAGGAGGATAGGCTAGTAAGAAAGGTAAGAGCCTATCAGAAGGAGTCTCTGACGTAACCTGATGGCACTGGCCACTCAGAGCAGTCCAGTGTGCCAGCAACACCTCTGTTTCCAAGATGGCAGAGGTCTGGGGCACACTGGAGGAGCTCTGGGCACCTCCCCTGGGAGGTGCAGGTCAGGGGAGTGGTCACTACCCTTTCCTTTGTCCAGTTTCGCGCCAGAGCAGGGCTGGGGGATCCCTAAACCGGTGTAGACTGGCTTATGCAGAGATGGGCACCATCTGTGCCCATCAAAGCATTTCCAGAGGCTGGGGGAGGCTACTCCTCCCCAGCCATCACACCTATTTCCAAAGGGAGAGAGTGTCACACCCTCTCTCAGAGGAAATCCTTTGTTTTGCCTTCCTGGACCAGGGCTGCCTGGACCCCAGGAGGGCAGAAACCTGTCTGAGGGGTTGGCAGCAGCAGCAGCTGCAGTGGAGACCCCAGAAAGGCAGTTTGGCAGTACCCGGGTTCTGTGATACAGACCCGGGGGGATCATGGGATTGTCTCCCCAATGTCAGAATGGCATTGGGGTGACAATTCCATGATCTTAGACATGTTACATGGCCATGTTCGGAGTTACCACTGTGACGCTATACATAGGTAGTGACCTATGTATAGTGCACGCGTGTAATGGTGTCCCCGCACTCACAAAGTCCGGGGAATTTGCCCTGAACGATGTGGGGGCACCTTGGCTAGTGCCAGGGTGTCCTCAGACTAAGTAACTTTGCACCCAACCTTCACCAGGTGACGGTTAGACATATAGGTGACTTATAAGTTACTTAAGTGCAGTGGTAAATGGCTGTGAAATAACGTGGGCATTATTTCACTCAGGCTGCAGTGGCAGGCCTGTGTAAGAATTGTCAGAACTCCCTTTGGGTGGCAAAAGAAATGCTGAAGCCCATAGGGATCTCCTGGAACCCCAATACCCTGGGTACCTCAGTACCATATACTAGGGAATTATATGGGTGTACCAGTATGCCAATGTGAATTGGTCAAATTGGTCACTAGCCTGTTAGTGACAATTTGGAAAGCAGAGAGAGCATAACCACTGAGGTTCTGGTTAGCAGAGCCTCAGTGAGACAGTTAGGCATCACACAGGGAACACATACATATAGGCCACAAACTTATGAGCACTGGGGTCCTGGTTAGCAGGATCCCAGTAACACATAACAACCACACTTACAACATAGGGTCTTCACTATAAACACTGGGTCCTGGCTAGCAGGATCCCAGTGAGACAGTGAAAACACCCTGACATATACTCACAAACAGGCCAAAAGTGGGGGTAACAAGGCTAGAAAGAGGCTAATTTCTCACACATCACCCCCCCCCACACACGAAGGACAATAAGGCTAACCTTGGCCAGATGAGACTTTATTGTCTAAGTGGTGATAAGTAGAGAGTAGCTCTGCAATAGACTGGTTACTCCCTTTATCATCCAGTATATGGTTACTTCCCTGTGGGGATGTAAACCACCCTGTTTGATATTTTTTAGCTAACCAACAATGTGAAGATATATTTTCAGAGTTTCTATCAGTAAGTTTTAGTTTAGAACAGTGGGAATTGTCCACTGGACCTATTTCTAATGATGAGAATGGCAGACAGGGATGCTGTCTCAGTAAAGCCATAGCTGGGCAAAAACTTTGTCCATATGGCTGTAAGAGAGAACAGGGATGCTGTTTCTCTTGAGTTGGAGCAGGGCAGGGATGCTGTCCTATGAGCTCCACACTAGGGCAGGGTTGCTGTCCTAAGTGTTGTGAGGCAGTGCAGGGTTTCTGCACTAAAGTTTCTCTGGGAGGGTTGGAGGGATGCTCCATGTTAACTAAAATGCTGCTCTTTTTCTCACCCATATTAGTTATCCCACAGAGATGTACTTCCACCTCAGGGAGTACAGCTATGCCAGCTGATGATTCCCTTGGTACAGGTGCCACCCTAGGAGAGGTTTCTCCCACCACAGGAATGGTATCCTGAATGGTAGGGTGGGTAGGGGATACTGTGATACCCTTTTTACCTGTTGTTGGAGAGGGATCCTGAGTTTTCAGGCCTTTTTCTCTCCTTTGCTTTTTCATTTCAGTAGAAATGAGAGGGAACAATTCCTCAGGGATAGCCAGCATGGCTGCATGGGTATAAAACTCTACCTCAGCCCAACCTGAGGTCTCTAGGTCATTACCTAAGAGACAGTCTACAGGTAAGCTAGTGACACTACCACCTGCTTAGGGCCAGTAACTCCACCCCAACTAAGCTGAACTATAGCTAAGGGAAGAAACTTAGTGGAGTTATGGACATCATTAATCTTGTACTGTTGTCCAATGATATGTTGTTCAGGAGCCACTAGGTTTTCAGTCACCAAAGTGATACTGGCACCTGTGTCCCTGTAGGCCTGGGCCTCAACACCATTTATTGAAACTGTCTGCCTGTACTTATCCATTGTAAGGGGACAAGCAGCCAGTGTGGCAAGGCCAATGCCACTAGGTGCGACAGAAACTGTTTTGGCATTGACTACCCCAGTTTCTATGATGGACCCATAAGTGAACCCAACTACACCCTTAGTTTGACTGTTGCCAGCAGTCCCACCACTATTACCACTACTGATAGGGGCACTAGAGTTTGATGTATTAGTGGTGGTAGGCTCAGGGGGTTTACCTGGACAGGACTTATCCCCTGGCCTATGGCCTTTATTTTTACACACAAAGCACTAAGGCTTTTTAATGTGTGTATGGTGTAAAGAAGAGGAAGAATTTGATTTATCCCCACCCCCCTGAAGAGTGTTTAGGATTTGAAGAAGGATCTTTGGTTTTACCCTTATCCCCATGCTTATCCTGATATTTCTCACCATCTTTCTTCTTGCCATCCTTGTCACCCCCTGTATAACCATTTCTGTTGACTCTTGCTCTGACCCATTTGTCTGCCTTCTTTCCCAATTCTTGGGGAGAGGTCAGATCTGAGTCCACTAGATATTGGTGTAACAAGTCAGACACACAGTTATTCAGAATATGCTCTCTTAGAATAAGATTATACAGGCTTTCATAGTCAGAAACTTTACTGCCATGTAACCACCCCTCCAAGGCCTTCACTGAACAGTCAACAAAGTCTATCCAATCTTGTGAGGACTCTTTTCTGGTGTCTCTGAACTTAATCCTGTATTGTTCAGTGGTTAAGCCAAATCCATCCAAGAGTGCATCCTTCAAAACTGCAAAATTATTGGCATCTCTTTCTCTAACAGTAAGGAGCCTATCCCTACCCTTTCCATTGAAAGATAGCCATAGGATAGCAACCCACAGCCTTTGAGGGACCCCCTGTACCATACAGGCCCTCTCAAGTGCAGCAAACCACTTGTTAATGTCATCGCCCTCCTTGTAAGGGGGAACTATCTTGTGCAGATTCCTGGACTCATGCTCTCTCACAGGATTGCTATCAGGAATACTGCTGCTGCCACCACGGGGTCCAAACCCCAACCTCTGTCTCTCCTTCTCCAGATCTAGGGATTCCCTGTCTAGAGCCAGCTGTTGCTGTTTAAGCTTCAGTCTGGTCTCTTCCACTCTCAACATTTTGAGTTCCCTTTCTAACATGTTGTCTTCAGGGTGGGTGGGTTGGGAATGCTTGGATACTGAGGATATGTTGGAATTAACAGAGGGAGACCTGTCCCTAACAGCTTGCACTTTAACAACCTGGCCTTCAGGAACAAAAACATCCCTACTATGATGGGAGCTTCTATTACTACCAGCATTGCTATGTGGTCTGCTAAGGGGCAGATTTGGAAGAGAACCCTCTACACCTCCCTCAAGGGGTTCCCCTGAGTCAGAGTGTGAGCTATCTACCATCTTCTCAATTGAAGTGCCAGCTAGGGACTTATCATTCTCAATGGGCAAATTAAATAGAAATTCTCTAGAGGGGTTCTTCCCTATCACTAAACCTCTATCAATGCAGAGAATCATTAGGCTCTTAAAGTTAAGATTGTCATATGTAGTATTGCCCATTTTAAGAGAAGTTCCTACATCAGACATGATAGAAGAAGGTTTAGAGACAGTGAGTAGAGAGAAAAAGTTTCAGGACTTTTTAAAGAACAGGAAAAAAACTTTTTCAAACTTTTTCAAACTTTTAGAAAGTTTAGGAGTACTTTTCAGCACTTAGCAGAAAGAGTAAGACAAGAAAAGCAAAACTTTTTGGTTAGGTGTACATACACTGAACTTGTTTTGTATATTTTTCTCTTATGAAAAGTACAATATGACACAGTGGTAAGTAGTTACAAGTACTTATCCCACCGCAGCACAACCAATGTAGGAGGCTGGCCTGGCTTGTAGTGGGTACCAGAGGTACTTACACCTTGTGCCAGGTCCAGTTATCCCTTATTAGTGTAGAAGAGGTGTTTCTAGCAGCTTAGGCTGATAGAAGGTAGCTATAGCAGTGCAGCTTAGGCTGAACTAGGAGACATGCAAAGCTCCTACTATACCACTGGTGTCATATGCACAATATCATAGGAAAACACAATACACAGATATACTAAAAATAAAGGTACTTTATTTTTATGACAATATGCCAAAAGTATCTCAGTGAGTACCCTCAGTATGAGGATGACCAATATACACAAGATATATGTACACAATACCAAAAATATGCAGTAATAGCAAAAGGAAGTAATGCAAGCAGTGTAAAGTAACAATAGATTGCAATAGGAGCACATAGGTATAGGGGCAACACAAACCATATACTCCAAAAGTGGAATGCGAACCACGAATGGACCCCAAACCTATGTGAGCTTGTAGACGGTCGCTGGGACTGTAAGAAAACAGTGAGGGTTAGAAAAATAGCCCACCCCAAGACTCTGTAAGGTAGGTGTAAAGTGCACCTACAACCCCCAGAGAGCACAGAAGTCGTGATAGGCGGATTCTGCAAGGAAAACCAACACCAGCAATGCAACAACAGTGGATTTCCGGACCTGAGTACCTGTAAGACAAGGGGACCAAGTCCAAGAGTTGCGACAGTGTCAAGAGTGGGCAGGAGCCCAGGAAATGCCAGCTGAGGGTGCAAGTAAGCTGCCAGCAGATGGAAAAAGCTTGGTGTTTTGCAAGAATGAAGAGCACTAGGAACTTCCCCTTTGGAGGATGGATCTCCCACGTCGTGAAGAAGCTTGCAGAGGTGTTCCCACGCAGAAAGACTGCAAACAAGACTTGCTAGCTGCAAGGGTCGTGATTAGGGTTTTTGGATGCTGCTGTGGCCCAGGAGGGACAAGGATGTCGCCACTTGGATGAGGAGACAGAGAGGGCGCCCAGCAAGTCGAGGAGCCCTCACAGAAGCAGGCAGCACCCGCAGAAGTACCGGATCAGGCACTTAGAAGAGGAGTGAACCGGAGTCCACCCAAAGTCAGAAAAGGGAGTCCCACGATGCCGGAGGACAACTCAGAAGGTTGTGCACTGCAGGTTAGAATGTCGGGGACCCAGGCTTGGCTGTGCACGAAGGAAATCCATGAAGAGTGCACAGGAGCCGGAGTAGCTGCAAATCACGCAGTACCCAGCAATGCAGTCTAGAGTGGGGAGGCAAGGACTTACCTCCACCAAACTTGCACTGAAGAGTCACTGGACTGTGGGAGTCAGTTGGACAGAGTTGCTGAGTTCCAGGGACCACGTTCGTCAGGATGAGAGGGGACCCAGAGGACCGGTGATGCAGTCTTTTGTTGCCTGCGGTTGCAGGGGGAAGATTCCGTCGACCCACAGGAGATTTCTTCAGAGCTCCTGGTGCAGAAAGGAGGCAGGCTACCTCCAGAGCATGCACCACCAGGAAACAGTTGAGAAAGCCGGCAGGATGAAGCGATACAAGGTTGCATTAGTTGTCTTTGCTACTCTGTTGCGGTTTTGCAGGCGTCCTGAGCAGTCAGCGGTTGATTCTTTGGCAGAAGTTGAAGAGGGAGATGCAGAGGAACTCTGGTGAGCTCTTGCATTCGGTATCTGAAGAATTCCCCAAAGCAGAGACCCTAAATAGCCAGAACAGGAGGTTTGGCTACCTAGGAAGGAGGATAGGCTAGTAAGAAAGGTAAGAGCCTATCAGAAGGAGTCTCTGATGTCACCTGATGGCACTGGCCACTCAGAGCAGTCCAGTGTGCCAGCAACACCTCTGTTTCCAAGATGGCAGAGGTCTGGGGCACACTGGAGGAGCTCTGGGCACCTCCCTTGGGAGGTGCAGGTCAGGGGAGTGGTCACTCCCCTTTCCTTTGTCCAGTTTCGCGCCAGAGCAGGGCTGGGGGATCCCTAAACCAGTGTAGACTGGCTTATGCAGAGATGGGCAGCATCTGTGCCCATCAAAGCATTTCCAGATGGTGGGGGGGGGCTACTCCTCCCCAGCCATCACACCTATTTCCAAAGGGAGAGGGTGTCACACCCTCTCTCAGAGGAAATCCTTTGTTCTGCCTTCCTGGGCCAGGGCTGCCAGGACCCCAGGAGGGCAGAAACCTGTCTGAGCGGTTGGCAGCAGCAGCAGCTGCAGTGGAGAACCCGGAAAGGCAGTTTGGCAGTACCCGGGTTCTGTGCTAGAGACCCGGGGGATCATGGAATTGTCTCCCCAATGCCAGAAAGGCATTGGGGTGACAATTCCATGATCTTAGACATGTTACATGGCCATGTTCGGAGTTACCATTGTGACGCTATACATAGGTAGTGACCTATGTATAGTGCACGCGTGTAATGGTGTCCCCGCACTCACAAAGTCCGGGGAATTTGCCCTGAACGATGTGGGGGCACCTTGACTAGTGCCAGAGTGCCCTCACACTAAGTAACTTTGCACCCAACCTTCACCAGGTGAAGATTAGACATATAGGTGACGTATAAGTTAATTAAGTGCAGTGGTAAATGGCTGTGAAATAACGTGGACGTTATTTCACTCAGGCTGCACTGGCAGGCCTGTGTAAGAATTGTCAGATCTCCCTATGGGTGGCAAAAGAAATGCTGCAGCCCATAGGGATCTCCTGGAACCCCAATACCCTGGGTACCTCAGTACCATATACTAGGGAACTCCCTTTTGTGACTTCGGGAGACTCCGGTTCACTTTTTTCCAAGTGCCTGTTCAGGGACTTCCGCGGGTGCTGCCTGCTTCTGTGAGGGCTCCCTGAGTTGCTGGGTGACCCCTCTGTCTCCTACTCCAAGTGGCGACATCCTGGTCCCTCCTGGGCCACAGCAGCACCCAAAAACCTCTACCGCGACCCTTGCAGCTAGCAAGGCTTGTTTGCGGTCTTTCTGCGTGGGAACACCTCTGCAAGCTTCATCGCGACGTGTGACATCCATCCTCCAAAGGAGAAGTTCCTAGTGCTCTTCTTTCTTGCAGAACTCCAAGCTTGTTCCAACAGGTGGCAGCTTCCTTGCACCCTCAGCTGGCATTTCCTGGGCTCCTGCCCACTCTCTACACTGTCGTGACTATTGGACTTGGTCCCCTTGTCTTACAGGTACTCAGGTCCGGTAATCCACTGTTGTTGCATTGCTGATGTTTGTTCTTCCTGCAGAATCCCCCAATCACGACTTCTGTGCTCTCTGGGGGTAGTAGGTGCACTTTACACCTACCTTTCAGGGTCTTGGGGTGGGCTATTTTTCTAACCCTCACTGTTTTCTTACAGTCCCAGCGACCCTCTACACGCTCACATAGGTTTGGGGTCCATTCGTGGTTTGCATTCCACTTTTGGAGTATATGGTTTGTGTTGCCCCTATACCTATGTGCTCCTATTGCAATCTGTTGTAACTTTACACTACTTGCATTACTTTTCTTGCTATTACCTGCATAATTTTGGTTTGTGTACATATATCTTGTGTATAGAACTTATCCTCATACTGAGGGTACTCACTGAGATACTTTTGGCATATTGTCATAAAAATAAAGTACCTTTATTTTTAGTACTTCTGTGTATTGTGTTTTCTTATGATATTGTGCATATGACACCAGTGGTATAGTAGGAGCTTTACATGTCTCCTAGTTCAGCCTAAGCTGCTTTGCCATAGCTACCTTCTATCAGCCTAAGCTGCTAGATACACCTCTTACACACTAATAAGGGATAACTGGACCTGGCACAAGGTGTAATTACCTCTGGTACCCAGTACAAGCCAGGCCAGCCTCCTACATTGGTTGTGCAGCAGTGGGATAAGTACTTGTAACTACTTACCACTTTGTCATTGTGTACTTTTCATAGGAGAATAATATACAAAACAAGTTCAGTGTATGCATACCTAACCAAAAAGGTTTGCTTTTCTCCTCTTAAACTTTTTACTAAGTTCTGAAAAGTACTCTAAAACTTCTAAAAGTTTCTAAAAAGTTAGACAAAGTTTTTTTCTCTGTTCTTTATAAAGTTCTGAAACTTTTTCTTCCTTCTCACTATTTCTAAACCTTTCACTATCCATGTCTGATGTAGAGTCTGCTCTTACAATGGTCAATACTACTTATGACAATTTAAATTACAAGAGCCTAAGGAGTCTCTGCTTAGATAGAGGTTTAGTGATAGGAAAGAATCCTACAAAAGAGTTTTTATTTAACATGCTTATTGTGAATGATGAGTCCCAAGAGGCACTTCAAATGAGAGGTTAATAGAAGGCTACCATTCTGACTCAGGGGATCTCCTTGAGGGAGGTGGGGAGGGTTCTGTTCCAAATCCCCCTAGCAGGACACCTAGTAATGTTGGTAGTAATGGAGGTTCCCATCATAGTAGGGGAGTCTTTATTCCTGAAGGCCAAGCTGTTAGAGTTCTGTTACTTAGGGACAGATCCCCCTCTGTTGTTTACAATTTATCTTCTGTGTCCAAGCATTCTCAACCCACCCAGAAGACAACATGTTAGAAAGGGAACTCAAAAAGTTGAGGGTTGAAGAGACCAGACTGAAGCTTAAACAGCAACAGCTGGCCTTAGATAGGGAATCCCTAGACATTGAGAAGGAAATACAGAGATTGGGGTTAGGACCCCATGGTGGCAGCAGCAGTATTCCTGATAGTAATCCTGTTAGATAGCATGATTCCAGGAATCTGCACAAGATAGTCCCCCCTTACAAGGAGGGGGATGACATCAACAAGTGGTTTGCTGCACTTGAGAGGGCCTGTATGGTACATGGGGTCCCTCAAAGGCAGTGGGCTGCTATACTGTGGCTATCTTTCACTGGAAAGGGTAGGGATAGGCTCCTTACTGTTATTGAAAGTGATGCTAACAATTTTGCAGTTTTGAAGGATGCACTCTTGGATGGATTTGGCTTAACCACTGAACAATACAGGATTAAGTTCAGAGACACCAGAAAAGAGTCCTCACAAGATTGGATAGACTTTGTTGACTGTTCAGTGAAGGCCTTGGAGGGGTGGTTACATGGCAGTAAAATTTCTGACTATGAAAGCCTGTATAATCTTATTCTAAGAGAGCATATTCTGAATAACTGTGTGTCTGACTTGTTACACCAATATCTAGTGGACTCAGATCTGACCTCTCCCCAAGAATTGGGAAAGAAGGCAGACAAATGGGTCAGAGCAAGAGTCAACAGAAATGGTTATACAGGGGGTGACAAGGATGGCAAGAAGAAAGATGGTGAGAAATATCAGGATAAGCATGGGGATAAGGGTAAAACCAAAGATCCTTCTTCAAATCCTAAACACTCTTCAGGGGGGTGGGGATAAATCAAATTCTTCCTCTTCTTCACACCATACACACATTAAAAAGCCTTAGTGCTTTGTGTGTAAAAATAAAGGCCATAGGCCAGGGGATAAGTCCTGTCCAGGTAAACCCCCTGAGCCTACCACCACTAATACATCAAACTCTAGTGCCCCTATCAGTAGTGGTAATAGTGGTGGGACTGCTGGCAACAGTCAAACTAAGGGTGTAGTTGGGTTCACTTATGGGTCCATCATAGAAACTGGGGTAGTCAATGCCAAAACAGTTTCTGTCACACCTAGTGGCATTGGCCTTGCCACACTGGCTGCTTGTCCCCTTATAATGGATAAGTACAGGCAGACAGTTTCAATAAATGGTGTTGAGGCCCAGGCCTACAGGGACACAGGTGCCAGTATCACTTTGGTGACTGAAAACCTAGTGCCTCCTGAACAACACATCATTGGACAACAGTACAAGATTATTGATGTCCATAACTCCACTAAGTTTCTTCTCTTAGCTATAGTTCAGCTTAGTTGGGGTGGAGTTACTGGCCCTAAGCAGGTGGTAGTGTCACTTAGCTTACCTGTAGACTGTCTCTTAGGTAATGACCTACAGACCTCAGGTTGGGCTGGATTAGAGTTTTATACCCATGCAGCCATGCTGGGTATCCCTGAGGAATTGCTTCCTCTCATTTGTACTGAAATGAAAAGGAAAGGAGAGAAATAGGCCTGAAAACTCAGGATCCTTCTCCAACAACAGGTAAAAAGGGTATCAAAGTATCCGCTAACCACCCTGCCATTCAGGAAACCATTCCTGTGGTGGGAGAAACCTCTCCTGTGGTGACACCTGTAACAAGGGACTCATCAGCTGCAACAGCTGTACTCCCTGAGGTGGAAGTACCTCTCTGTGGGATAACTAATATTGGTGAGAAAAAGGGCACCATTTTAGTTAACATGGAGCATCCCTCCAATCCTCCCAGAGAAACTTTAGTGCAGAAACCCTGCACTGCCTCTAAACCCATAGGACAGCATCCCTGCCCTGCTCCAACTAAAGAGAAACAGCATCCCTGTTCTCTCTTACAGCCATATGGACAACGTTTTTGCCCAGCTATGGCTTTACTGAGAGGTCATCACTGTCTGGCATTTTCCTCACTTGAAATAGGTCCAGTGGACAATTCCCACTGTTCTAAACTAAAACTTACTGATAGGAACTCTGAAAATATATCTTCACATTGTTGGCTAGCTAGAAAACTTCAAACAGGGTGGTTTACATCCGCACAGGGAAGTAACCATATAGTGGATGATAAAGGGAGTAACCAGTCTATTGCACAGCTACTCCCCACTTATCACCACTTAGACAATAAAGTCTCAACTGGCCAAGGTTAGCCTTATTGTCCTTCGTTTTGGGGGGGGGAGGGGGTTGTGTAGGAAAGTAGCCTCTTTCTAGCCTTGTTACCCACACTTTTGGCCTGTTTGTGAGTATATGTCAGGGTGTTTTCGCTGTCTCACTGGGATCCTGCTAGGCAGGACCCAGTGTTTATAGTGAAAACCCTATGTTGTCAGTATGTTTGTTATGTGTCACTGTAACCCTGCCAGCCAGGACCCCAGTGCTCATACGTTTGTGGCCTATATGTGTTTCCTGTGTGATGCCCAACTGTCTCACTGAGGCTCTGCTAACCAGAACCTCAGTGGTTATGCTCTCTCTGCTTTCCAAATTTGTCACTAACAGGCTAGTGACTAAATTTACCAATTCACATTGGCATACTGGTACACCCATATAATTCCCTAGTATATGGTACTGAGGTACCCAGGGTATTGGGGTTCCATGAGATCCCTATGGGCTGCAGCAATTCTTTTGCCACCCATAGGGGGCTATTACAATTCTTGCACAGGCCTGCCAGTGCAGCCTGAGTGAAATAACGTCCACGTTATTTCACAGCCATTTACCACTGCACTTAAGTAACTTATAAGTCACCTATTTGTTTAACCTTCACCTGGTGAAGGTTGGGTGCAAAGTTACTTAGTGTGTGGATACCCTGGCACTAGCCAAGGTGCCCCCACATCGTTCAGGGCAAATTCCCCGGACTTTGTGAGTGCGGGGACACCAGTACACATGTGCACTGTACATAGGTCACTACCTATGTACAGCGACACAATGGTAACTCCGAACAGGGCCCTGTAACATGTCTAAGATCATGGAATTGTCACCCCAATTCCATTCTGGCATGGGGAGGACAATTCCATGATCCCCCCGGGTCTCTTGCACAGAACCCGGGGACCGCCAAACTGCATTTCCGGGGTCTCCACTGCAGCTGCTGCTGCTGCCAACCCCTCAGACAGGTTTCTGCCCTCCTGGGGTCCAGGCAGCCCTGGCCCATGAAGGCAGAACAAAGGATTTCCTCTGAGAGAGGGTGTTACACCCTCTCCCTTTGGAAATAGGTGTGAAGGCTGGGGAGGAGAAGCCTCCCCCAGCCTCTGGAAATGCTTTGATGGGCGCATATGGTGCCCATCTCTGCATAAGCCAGTCTACACCGGTTCAGGGATCCCCCAGCCCTGCTCTGGCGCAAAACTGGACAAAGGACCACTCCCCTGACCAGCACCTCTCAGGGGAGATGCCCAGAGCTCCTCCAGTGTGTCCCAGACCTCTGCCATCTTGGAAACAGAGGTGTTTGTGGCACACTGGACTGCTCTGAGTGGCCAGTGCCAGCAGGTGACGTCAGAGGCTCCTTCTGATAGGCTCTTACCTCTCTTGGTAGCCAATCCTCCTTCCTAGGTAGCCAAAACCTCTTTTTCTGGCTATTTAGGGTCTCTGCTTTGGAGATCTCACCAGATAACGAATGCAAGAGCTCATCAGAGTTCTTCTGCATCTCCCTCTTCACCTTCTACCAAAGGATCGACCACTGACTGCTCAGGACGCCTGCAAAACCGCAACAAAGTAGCAAGACGACTACTAGCAACCTTGTATCGCTTCATCCTGCTGGCTTTCTCAACTGTTTCCAGGTGGTGCATGCTGTGGGGGTAGCCTGCCTCCTCTCTGCACCAGGAGCTCTGAAGAAATCTCCCGTGGGTCGACGGAATCTTCCCCCTGCAGCCGCAGGCACCAAAAGACTGCATCACCGGTCCCCTGGGTCCCCTCTCAGCACGACGAGCGTGGTCCCTGGAACTCAGCAACTCTGTCCAAGGGACTACCACAGTCCAGTGACTCTTCAGTCCAAGTTTGGTGGAGGTAAGTCCTTAGCTCCCCATGCTAGACTGCATTGCTGGGTACCGCGTGATGTGCAGCTGCTCCGGCTCCTGTGAACTCTTCCAGGATTTCCTTCATGCACAGCCAGGCCTGGGTCCCCGACACTCTAACCTGCAGTGCACAACTGAAGGAAAGTACCATCTTGCCTGGCATGTTACCCCCCATATTTCACTGTATATATGTTGTTTTAGTGTATGTGTCACTGGAACCCTGACAGCCAGGGCCCCATTGCTCATAAGTGTGCCCTGTATGTGTTCCCTGTGTGATGACTAACTGTCTCACTTAGGCTCTGCTAACCAGAACCTAAGTGGTTATGCTCTCTCTGCTCTCCAAATTGTCACTAACAGGCTAGTGACCAATTTCACCAATTCACATTGGCATACTGGAACACCCTTATAATTCCCTAGTATATGGTACTGAGGTACGCAGGGTATTGGGGTTCCAACAGATCCCTATGGGCTGCAGCATTTCTTTTGCCACCCATAGGGAGCTCTGACAATTCTTACACAGGCCTGCCACTGCAGCCTGAGTGAAATAACGTCCACGTTATTTCACAGCCATTTACCACTGCACTTAAGTAACTTATAAGTCACCTATTTGTCTAACCTTCACCTGGTGAAGGTTGGGTGCAAAGTTACGTAGTGTGTGGGCACCCTGGCACTAGCCAAGGTGCCCCACATCGTTCAGGGCAAATTCCCCGGACTTTGTGAGTGCGGGGACACCATTACACGCGTGCACTGTATATAGGTCACTACCTTTGTACAGCGTCACAATGGTAACTCCGAACATGGCCATGTAACATGTCTAAGATCATGGAATTGTCACCCCAATGCCATTCTGGCATTGGGGAGACAATTCCATGATCCCCCGAGTCTCTAGCACAGACCCGGGCACTGCCAAACTACCTTTTCCGGGGTTTCACTGCAGCTGCTGCCAACCCCTCAGACAGGTTTCTGTCCTCCTGGGGTCCAGCCAGGCCTGGCCCAGGAAGGCAGAACAAAGGACATCCTCAGAGAGAGGGTGTTACACCCTCTCCCTTTGGAAAAAGGTGTCAGGGCTGGGGAGGAGTAGCCTCCCCCAGCCTCTGGTAATGCTTTGATGGGCACAGATGGTGCCCATCTCTGCATAAGCCAGTCTACACCGGTTCAGGGATCCCCCAGCCCTGCTCTGGCGCGAAACTGGACAAAGGAAAGGGGAGTGACCACTCCCCTGACCTGCACCTTCCAGGGGAGGTGCCCAGAGCTCCTCCAGCGTGCCCCAGACCTCTGCCATCTTGGATTCAGAGGTGTGCTGGCACACTGGACTGCTCTGAGTGGCGAGGGCCAGCAGGTGACGTCAGAGACTACTCCTGATAGGCTCTTACCTGTGTTACTAGCCTATCCTCCTTCCTAGGTAGCCAAAACTCCTTTTCTGTCTATTTAGGGTCTCTGCTTTGGGGAATTCTTCAGATAACGAACTCAAGTGCTCATCAGAGTTCCTCTGTATCTCTCTCTTCACCTTCTGCCAAAGGATCGACCACTGACTGCTCAGGACGCCTGCAAAACCGCAACAAAGTCGACTACTGCAACCTTGTATCGCTGATCCTGCCGCTTTCTCGCCTGTTTCCTGGTGGTGCATGCTCTGGGGGTAGCCTGCCTCCTCTCTGCACCAGGAGCTCTGAAGAAATCTCCCGTGGGACGACGGAATCCTCCCCCTGCAACCGCAGGCAACAAAAGACTGCATCACCGGTCCTCTGGGTCCCCTCTCAGCACGACGAGCGTGGTCCCTGGCACTCAGCAACTCTGTCCAACTGACTCCCACAGTCCAGTGACTCTTCAGTCCAAGTTTGGTGGAGGTAAGTCCTTGCCTCCCCACGCTAGACTGCATTGCTGGGTACCGCGTGATTTGCAGCTGCTCCGGCTCCTGTGCACTCTTCCAGGATTTCCTTCGTGCACAGCCAAGCCTGGGTCCCCGACACTCTAACCTGCAGTGCACAGCCTCCTGAGTTGTCCTCCGGCGTCGTGGGACTCCCTTTTGTGTCTTCGGGTGAGCTCCGGTTCACTCCTCTTCCAAGTGCCTGTTCCGGTACTTCTGCGGTTGCTGCCTGCTTCTGTGAGGGCTCCCTGAGTTGCTGGGCGCCCCCTCTGTCTCCTCATCCAAGTGGCGACATCCTGGTCCCTCCTGGGCCACAGCAGCATCCAAAAACCCTAACCGCGACCCTTGCAGCTAGTAAGGCTTGTTTGCGGTCTTTCTGCGTGGGAACACCTCTGCAAGCTTCTTCACGACGTGGGACATCCATCCTCCAAAGGGGAAGTTTCTAGCCCTCTTCGTTCTTGCAGAATCCGCAGCTTCTACCATCCGGTGGCAGCTTCTTTGCACCCTCAGCTGGCATTTCCTGGGCATCTGCCCACTCTCGACATTGTCGCGACTCTTGGACTTGGTCCCCTTGTTCCACAGGTACTCTAGTCCGGAAATCCACTTTGGTTGCTTTGCTGGTGTTGGTCTTCCTTGCAGAATTCCCCTATCACGACTTCTGTGCTCTCTGGGGAATATAGGTGCACTTTAAACCTACTTTTCAGGGTCTTGGGGTGGGCTATTTTTCTAACCCTCACTGTTTTCTTACAGCCCCAGCGACCCTCTACAAGCTCACATAGGTTTGGGGTCCATTCGTGGTTCGCATTCCACTTTTGGAGTATATGGTTTGTGTTTCCCCTATAACTATGTGCTCCTATTGCAGTCTACTGTAACTTTACATTGCTTGCATTACTTACTTTTGCTATTGTGTACATATATCTTGTGTATATTTGGCATCCTCATACTGAGGGTACTCACTGAGATACTTTTGGCATATTGTCATAAAAATAAAGTACCTTTATTTTTAGTACTTCTGTGTATTGTGTTTTCTTATGATATTGTGCATATGACACCAGTGGTATAGTAGGATCTTTACATGTCTCCTAGTTCAGCCTAAGATGCTTTGCCATAGCTACCTTCTATCAGCCTAAGCTGCTAGAAACACCTCTTCTACACTAATAAAGGATAACTGGACCTGGCACAAGGTGTAAGTACCTCTGGTACCCACTATAAGTCAGTCCAGCCTCCTAGAGGCATCACACAGGGAACACATACAGGGCACATACTTATGAGCACTGGGGCCCAGCCTGGCAGGGTACCAGTGACACATAGACTAAAACAACATATATACAGTGAAATATGGGGGTAACATGCCAGGCAAGATGGTACTTTCCTACAACCTCCACCAATCTTGGACTGAAGAGTCACTGGACTGTGGGAGTCACTTGGACAGAGTTGCTGTGTTCCAGGGACCACGCTTGTCAGGATGAGAGGGGACCCAGAGGACCGGTGATGCAGTCTTTTGGTGCCTGCCTTGGCAGGGGGAAGATTCAGTCGACCCGCAGGAGATTTCTTCGGAGCTTCTGGTGCAGGGTGAAGGCAGGCTACCCCCAGAGCATGCACCATCTGGAAACAGTCGAGAAAGCCGTCAGGATGAGGCGCTACAATGTTGCTGGTAGTGGTCTTGCTACTTTGTTGCGGTTTTGCAGGCGTCCTGGAGCAGTCAGCGGTCGATCCTTGGTAGAAGGCAAAGAGGGAGATGCAGAGGAACTATGGTGAGCTCTTGCATTCGTTATCTGAAGAATTCCCCAAAGCAGAGACCCTAAATAGCCAGAAAAGGAGGTTTGGCTACCAAGAAAGGAGGATTGGCTACCAAGAAAGGTAAGAGCCTATCAGAAGGAGTCTCTGACGTCACCTGCTGGCACTGGCCTCTCAGAACGGTCCAGTGTTGCCCCCAACTCTGTTTCCAAGATGGCAGAGGTCTGGGACACACTGGAGGAGCTCTGGGCACCTCCCCTGGGAGGTACTGGTCAGGGGAGTGGTCACTCACCTTTCCTTTGTCCAGTTTCGCGCCAGAGCAGGGCTAGGGTGACAATTCCATGATCTTAGACATGTTACATGGCTATGTTCGGAGTTACCATTGTGACGCTATACATAGGTAGTGACCTATGTATAGTGCACGCGTGTAATGGTGTCCCTGCACTCACAAAGTCCGGGGAATTTGCCCTTAACGATGTGGGGGCACCTTGGCTAGTGCCAGGGTGCCCACACACTAAGTAACTTGGCGCCCAACCTTCACTAAGTGAAGGTTAGACATAGAGGTGAGTTAAAAGTTACTTATGTGCAGTGGTAAATGGCTGTGAAAGGACGTGGACGTTATTTCACTCAGGCTGCAGTGGCAGGCCTGTGTAAGAATTGTCAGAGCTCCCTATGGGTGGCAAAAGAAATGCTGCAGCCCATAGGGATCTCCTGGAACCCCAATACCCTGGGTACCTCAGTACCATATACTAGGGAATTATATGGGTGTACCAGTATGGCAATGTGAATTGGTAAATTTAGTCACAAGCCTGCAGTGACAAATTTGGAAAGCAGAGAGAGCATAAACACCGAGGTTCTGGTTAGCAGAGCCTCAGTGATACAGTTAGGCACCACACAGGGAACACATACAGGGCACATACAATGAGCACTGGGGCCCTGCCAGGGTCCCAGTGACACAAGGGCTAAAACAACATACATACAGTGAAATATGGGGGTAACATGCCAGGCAAGATGGTACTTTCCCACACAGTGTGCCAATGAGAATTGGTAAAATTAGTCACTAGCCTGCAGTGACAATTTTAGAAAACAGAGTGTGCATAAACACTGAGGTTCTGGTTAGCAGAGCCTCAGTGATACAGTTAGGCACCACACAGGGAACACATACATGGCATACATTATGAGCACTGGGGTCCTGCATAGTAGGATCCCAGTGACACATGGGCAAAAACAAACATACATACAGTGAAAATGGTGGTAAGATGCCAGGCAAGATGGTACATTCCTACAATGCCCTCCATCGTGAAATGTTGGTACAGTAAGAAACCGTTGAATTCTTTTAAGTTCAGAACAAGACGTGAACCACCCACTTTTTTGTCCACCAGGAACACTGGACTGAGAAACCTGGACGGGTGTTTTGATACCTTGACAATGGCGCCTTTTGCTAGCAGAGCTGAAACCTCTGCGGAGATGAAACTGCACTCTTTAAGGGAAAAATGTGTTGGACGGGGAAGCACTGTTGGGACAGGGACTCGTAAAACTCTAGTTTGAACCCCTGCACGGTCTACAGGACCCAAGCATCGGATGTAATTTGATACCATGTTTGCTGAAAACTCTTCGTTCTGCCCCCCAACATTACATCTCAACTCGCAATCAAGCTCACCTGTGAATCCTGACTCCTGGGAGAAAGATTGGTGGCCTTTGGATCTCCCTCTGCGGAACCTGGAGCGACCCGCTCTCGGTCTGGATGGGTAGAATGTTGAAGAGGAGGTGTCATACTCCTGAAAGCCACCTCTTCCTTGGTGGTAATATCCACGTTGAGGGCCGTGCTGGTTGAAGCGGCCGAAGGCACTCCCTCTGTAGCGTCCGGCCCCTCGAAAAAGTGGATGCAGCACCCGTCTAATCGAACCTTGGGCTTTGTCCAAGCTTGCATAAGTCGCTACAAATTTTGAAGGTTCCTTCATAAAAGGAGAACCAAACAGTAAGCCCTGCGCTACATGGCCTGACTCAGAGGTAGCAAGATCTGCCAACTTGGTGTCTAACTTAATCAAAATGGAATGACAACGCTCCAAAGAGATGGCACAGTTTGCATTGCCCAGGAAGCAAACTGCTCTCTGAGCCCAACCCGCCAAAACATCCGGGTTAGTTGCTTCTCCTGACTGATTTGGCTTGAAAAGCCAGCTCTAAAATCTTTGTCAGTGGGCCAGTAACTTGGTGTCTAACTTAATCAAAATGGAATGACAACGCTCCAAAGAGATGGCACAGTTTGCATTGCCCAGGAAGCAAACTGCTCTCTGAGCCCAACCCGCCAAAACATCCGGGTTAGTTGCTTCTCCTGACTGATTTGGCTTGAAAAGCCAGCTCTAAAATCTTTGTCAGTGGGCCAGTAACGTCCAACAGTTTGTCCTGACACCCATGCCAGGTGCGATCTATGCCTTTCTTTGGATCCTTAGCAGATTTTTTAAGGAAAGTGACTAAGGTAGGATCCAATTCCGGGGTCTCTGTCACCTTGGAAGGGAAATCCGGCCTGGGGCATTCAGGCCGCAGTCTGGAGCGAACCTCCCTGTCAAAACTATGTCTGATTTGGGATTCCACATAATCCGCTACCTCAGGAGGTGGCAACCACAGCGAAGAACGGTGATGGCCAATGTCTTCCGGTTCAAAGGTCAAGACCCTAGGAGTAGGAGCTTCTTGATGATGAGACTTCTTCTTGCGTTTAGGTGGGGGGGATCATCCCCCTGTTCAGATGAATGATCAGTAGAAGAAAAAGCCAGGTCACTCGCGGCTTTCTTTTGGGTCGAACGATTATAATCATGGTCCTTGGCCATAGCCCTGATAAGGTTCTCAAAGTCCGCAGAATGCGGGTTATGACACTGCTTGCTGGATTGGGTACCAGCAGATAGGGAGGGTTCAATAATAGACTGAACGCCCGAACGGGCCACCCAGCCCTGTTGCTCTGCAAAACCAATAAGGTAATGCTTAATGGGTTTAATAGCCTGTGCCAAGGATTGGTTAGCTGTATGACGCACCCCAGCGTCCAGAGCATACACTAAGTCATGTTCAAAGGAACCGGCAGGTTCATCTAAATAATATGCATAACCAGCCATACTGTAACACAGCAGAGGAGCTCCAGGGGAGCAGAAAGATGCAGAAAAAAATATATATGTAGGGCAGAACAAATAGTTATTTTAAGGTGTGGAGGGAGCTGCCCTAGAAACAAAGAGAAAATATAATAACAGGCCCAGCCTGAATACCAATTTATTTGCAACCCCAGTGTACAAGCACTGGGGTGTAAAATGGGGAGAAAAAACACCTAATCCGTCAGAGACGAAAGAGCACGCGTCTCTTCGTGTAAATGCAAAGCGCTCCAATTTATGAGCGCGCTAAATTTAGAACTCAAAGAGTTCAGTAGCTGCCACACGTGACCCAGAGCAGAGTTAGCAAAGACGCTCGGCAACGCAAGCGCTAAATATAGAAAATTAAACTGAAAGCTTGCCGTATATGAAAAGAGGACTGTGCGGAGATGCGCGCGTCCTCACTCCCCTGCTCCCACTCCACTGAATTAGGGGTGCGAGACGATCAGTCGCCCCAGGGAGGGCAAAGCAGCTCTCAATAGCAATAAATACAGTGAAAAAACGCTGCAAGGCAATAAACAACAATGTAAATAAGAGTGCACTTAACTGGCTGTGCAGCAGCAAAGAAAGAGGAGTTGATCTGTGTGAGGCAGCCTTTTATAGGAGTCCTCCTCTATGGTCATAAAGTGGTGAAGAGACGTTGGGAAATGTAGTTTTTTGTTTTGATCATTTTGATTGGCTGCTGTTGAATAAAAGCATAGGAAGAGAAGCATAATCTGAGCCTCAGGTCCCGACATAGAATTGGCAACCTACCCAGGTATGCACCTATCAGAAGGGGTCTCTGACGTCACCTGTTGGCAATGACCACTCAGAGGCCTCAAGAGTGTCCTCACACCTCTGAAAACAAGATGGCAGAGGTCTGGGACAAACTGGATAAGCTCTGTGCTCCACCCCTGGGGTGGTGATGGACAGGGTAGTGGTCACTCCCCTTTCCTTGTCCAGTGTCACGCCAGAGCAAGGACTGGGGTTCCCTAAACCAGTGTAGACTGGTTTATGCAAGGAGGGCACCATCTGTTCCCTTCAAAGCATTTCCAGAGGCTGAAGGAGGATACCCGTCCCCCGCCTGTTGCACCTATTTCCAAAGGGAGAGGGTGTAACACCTTGCTCTCAGAGGAAATGCTTTGTTCTGCCTTCCTGGGACTGGGCTTCTCAGACCCTAGGAGGGCAGAACCCTGTCTGTGAGGTGGCAGCAGTTGTAGCTGCAGTGTAAGCCTCAGAGAGCTGGTTTGGCAGTACTGGTGGTCCATAGTGGACCCCCCAGGATGCGTGTAATTGGCTCCCCAATACCAGATTTGGAATGGGGGACAATTACATGATCTTAGACATGTTACATGGCCATATAAGAGTTACCATTGTGAAGCTACATATAGGTATTGACCTACATGTAGTGCACGCGTGTAATGGTATCCCCGAACTCACAAAGTCCGGGGAAATTGCCCTGAACTATGTGGGGGCAACTTTGCTAGTGCAAGGGTGCCCTCACACTTAGTAATTTTGCACCTTTGCAATGTCTGTGTGTGCAGTTTTAAACTGCCAATTCGACTTGGCAAGTGTACCCACTTGCCAGGCCTAAACCTTCCCTTTTACTACATGTAACATGTACACCCCTAAGGTATGCCCTAGGCAGCCCCAGGGGTAGGGTGCAGTGTATGTTTACGGTAGGACATATACTAGTGTCAATCAACACAAGCTTTATTTGGTCATAAATAACCATCAAAGAATAAAACCACAGCAATCCAAAAATTACATACATAATAAATAAATGGATATAAAAGTTAAAAAACATCAGTCACTAATAAGATTAAATTTAAAAAGACAGGTGCGTGTGTGCCATGCGGCCACAAGATACTTGCTAACCGCACAGATTAAGGCAAGTGAAGTATCGCTCCTCAATATCCTAAGGGCAACACTGCATTGTCTTATGCCCATATTCCGGCAGGCTGGACGTATCCATTTACGCCGGGGAAGGGCATACGCTGGACAAAAACACATAAAATGTGCAACAAATTTAGAGACATGATTGCAACCAGAACATAAATCGGATGTCGGTAGTGGTCTCCTACTACTGGTTAAGGACATCAACGGTAAACACCCGAATCTGAAACAAGCATACAGGCTCTTGCCCAATAGGTCACGGATAAAATCTAAGTAAGATTCAAACTGGGGATACCATTTAAAATCAAGGAATTGAGTGGCCAATCGTCCATATGATGTACATAGGGAATCATTATTTCTAACATAAGACCAATAGACAGATTTCAGAAATTGTTTCTGGGCTTTTCCCAAATTCTGAGGATTCTCCCAATAATTCACAACTCCCAGGGTACGAAACCATTTAGACACATACCTGAGCCAAGGGATAGAGACTGCATTAGGTCTATTTAGAATGTCAAGAAGGGAGTCCCTATGGACAGTAAGCTCTGGTGTAGTCCAGATCCTTACCCAGAAAAGTAAGGGTCTCAGGGCTATCACATCAGAGATGCGATTAAGCCCGAGATCCAAAAAGACCGGAGTCAAGGGTGTAGTGTGTGGACATGCAAGTAGAGCTCTGGTGAAATTATTTTCGCCCGCAGCCAATTTGTTGGTATTAGAAGAGCCCCACACCTCAGCACTATAGGCTGCAGCACTCTGCACTTTTGCCAAATAGATCTTAATAGCCGGGGAAACAGCTTTAGGGACAGTGCTGTTATAAAAGCGCAGAATGGCTCCTGACCTGTGCTGAAGAAGTGAAACTCTTTTACTGATCTGGTCCTCCCAGTGCATGTTGTTTGTAATTCTTACTCCCAAATAATCTATTGAGCAAACCTTGTTTAAGGGAGCCCTATCTAAAGTAATAGTACATCTCCTAACTGGTCCTGAACCGAGTACCATCAGTTTGGTTTTACTGGCATTAAGTTTCAGGCCATGGTCTGCACAGAAAGCGTTAAACCTGTCAACAAGAATCTGGAGACCTATAGGGGTTTTAGAGATGAGAAGGGAATCATCTGCGAAAAGTAAAATGGGAATTGTATGCACATTAAGGGAGGGAGCGTCATTTTGACAAGAGGACACAATATGCACCACCTCATTAATAATTAAAGTAAAATGATTTGGTGCAAGAACACATCCTTGGCGAACCCCCCGCTGGATAGCTATATGATCAGTTAACTCTCCCAGACTACCCCATCTCACCTGAGAAAATGTATTCTCATGCAACCGTTGTAGTAGATAGATTATATTAACGGGGTACCTATTCTGCGCAGAACATCTCATAACATTTCTCTGGGAACCATGTCAAAGGCAGACCGAAGGTCCACAAAGACAACCCATACATTTTGCTTCCCCAGGACAACATATTTCAATATAGGAGGGTCAGCCTGAAAACCTGATCCACTGTGGTGATTTTCGGGCGAAAGCCCGCTTGAAGTGGGGATAGCACCTGGTGGTCTTGTGCCCAGTCCCAAAGCCGATCCAAAAGCTGCTTAGCAAAGAGTTTCTGAAGATTATCAATAAGACTGATTGGTCTATAATTAGCAGGGGAACTCACATCACCCTTTTTATAAATGGGGATTATTTCGGCCTAAATACGTTACTGTGTAAGGTAAGGACGAAGGTCCACCTTAATGTCTATTGACAATGACCAAAGCCTAACATCCACTAACAAATAGTCAACAACACTGGTAAACAGCCCTCGCTTAAAAGTGGGTGCAGTATTCGAATCAGAACAAGTGCTCCATTACATGCTGTTAATCCATATTTAAAAACAAAGGGAAGTCAACTGTAAGGCAGCACGTGAGCCAGTACACTGTGTATTTTTCAGCAGTTGAGGAATATCCCAAAGTTCATCCTCCTCAACCGTCAAATCACTATTCGAACAGAGAGGTTCAAAAGTGCAGTTCATGTCCCCTGCAACCACTAATTTGGTTGAGGGATGCAGGGTGTCCATATATTCAGACAACAGAACCCGTCTGAGACTCTAGTATCAGAGAGAAAGACCTGGCGTATTCATTAATTATGGTCATCTTAAAATCGGGGTCAAATATAAGCTGGATACCCAATAAATCGGGAGAGTCTATATTTAGGGCAAGATGATCGCACTGTAAGTTCTTAATTAGCAGTATCATGAGTCCCCCCCCCCCCCTTAGCACGACCAAAGCCCCCTGATGCTGGCTGGGCCGCGGAAAAATGTCAGAAACCCATCCAGGTAAATCGGATCTTCAGCCCAAGATCCTGGAACAGGCATGTGTCCTGCTTATTATTATATACTAGTGTGTTTTATATGTCCTAACAGTGAAATATGCCAAATTCGGTTTTCACTGTGTAAGGCCTATAGCTCTCATATGTTAACAGGGTGGCTGCCTTTAAATATCCATAAAAAGTAGATTCCCTTTGAGAGCAGATAAAAGTGTGGAGTTTAGGGTCTCTGAGCTCACAATTTAAAAATACATCTTTTAGTGAAGTTGGTTTTTAGATTGTTAGTTAGAAAATGACACTTTTAGAAAGTAACCATGATCTTGCTTAATCCATCGTGCAACTCTGCCTGTTTGTGGATTCCCCGTCTGGATCAGTTTGACAGTTGGGCTGTTCACACCTCTCTTCTAGACAGTGACATAAAGGGGGCTGGGGTGTAGCCTGCATATCTTGATTAGCCATCTGTGCTGGAGAGGAGGGGAGGAGTGGTCACCCACACCTGAAAGGACTGTGCCTGCCCTCACACAATACCGTCTCCGACCCCCTGGTGTGCATCTGGGGCCTGGCCTGGACAAAGAAGGATCTTTACTTTTCTTTGAAGTTTGCCAGCTTCAAAGGCAGAACTGGGTATAAGAGGAAGACCCTCAACCCCCAGACTTTTAGAATCTTTCTGGAATCAAGAGGAACCTCTGCCCAGGAGAAGAGCTAAAGAGCTGAAGGAGGAGTACTGTCCCTTTGCTGTGCTGCTTCGCTGGTTTGGCCTGCAGTTGCTGCTTCTGCTGAAAAGAGTGCAAAGGGTGAACTTTGCTGTGTGTCCTGCTTGAGAAAATTCTCCAAGGGCTTGGAGTAGAGCTTGCCTCCTGTTGGAAGTCTGAGGGACACCAAAGACTTCAGTTTCCTCGACCTGCAGCACTTGGAACTGTGTGTTTTGTGCTGTTCAAGAGGAGAAACCACTGCGACACTGCCAACGATGCCACTGGCCTGCACCGTGACCTGCGGACGCCACACGGAGTCGCATTGTTCTGCTTCGCACCACGACCCTCGTCTCGCCGACGCCTTCATCGGACAACTTCACGAAGCCGCTGATCGCACTGCGACCTGTGGGCCCCGTACTGCGGCTTCGCCTGCTCATACCGCAGCCTGGGAATCCCCGCCGCTGCCACTCCTGCTGACACCTGCGCTGCTGCCTGCGCTGTGGCCTGTGGACACTGCTAATGAGGTACACGAAGCACTGTCCCGTCCTGCACCGTAGCCCCGGTCCACTGACGCCAGCACCATCGACTCCTGTGATGTCACCAGGCATCCTGCGTGCACCGTGGCCTGTGGACACCACTTGTGAGGGTCACGAAGTAACGTCCTGTCCCACACCGCTAGCTTGGGCCTACCGATGACAGCGCTTCAGCAACGACGCCGCCGCTGGCTGCACCGTGATCTGTAGACACCACACGTCGCACCACCCCACTTCACACCACAGCCCTGATCTCACCAGCGCCACTGGATGCCGTCACCAAGCCGCTGCATGCATCGTGACCTGTGGGAACCGCGCGTCGCATCGTCCCGCTTCGCACCGCAGCCCCGATGCCATCCAAGCCGGCGCACCTGACTTCATCAGCCTGGAGTTCGATCTGCAATGCCTGTGACCTCAAGGGCCCAACGACTCCGGAACCGACGGCGCGTCATCAGCGACGCTGCTCCCCCCAGCTCATCGCGAGGATCACAACACCCTGCAAATCCAAAGTACTGTTTGTGGGTCTTCCCGACACCGTAGCTGGCCCGCAACGCCGCGGTCGGCCTGAGCTGTTGGTTTTGTTGATCACAACGCCGTGATAGCCCCAGGTGGAGCTATCGACTTCAAGGGACTGTATTCTTGAGTAAATCTTGCAGAATTCATATTTTTATCACTGTATGTTGGATTTTTATTGCATTTGGTCTTGTTTTATATAGACAAATATTGGCTATTTTTCTAAAACTGGTGTGGTGTCAGTTTGTAGTGTTTTCACTTATTACTGTGTGTTCTGTGCAAATGCTTTATACATTGCTTCTGAGATAAGCCTGACTGCTCGTGCCAAGCTACCAAGGGGGTGAGCAAGGGCTATCTAAGCGGGTAGCTCCCTTATCCTGACTCGAGTGAGGGTCCCTACTTGGACAGGGTGTATACCGACTGCCAACTAGAGACCCCATTTCTAACATTGGTTGTCAGCGGTGAGGATAGGACTTGCATTTGCACTTGACCCACAGTGATTGGTGTACACTAGTACCATATCGCAGACCACTACTTACCACATACTGTTGTGTTACCCCTAGACCTATTTTCTCCCATTGCATTCTATAGCATTTCCTATTGTTTGCACTATTCTATTACTATTTACTTTTCTAATTTTGGTGTCTAGTGTATATATTATGTATAATACTGACCTCCAGAAGGAGTATTGTCTCTAAGATATTTTTGGTACTGTGTCACCCAAATAAATACCTTTATTTTTGGTAACACTGAGTATTGTCTTTACTTGTGTATGTGTATAAGTACTGTGTAACTATAAGTGGTATTGCAGGAGCTTTGCATGTCTCCTAGTTCAGCCTAAGCTGCTCTGCTATAGCTCCCTCTATCAGCCTAAGCTGCTAGAACACTACTACATTTCACTAATAAGGGATAACAGACCTGGTATAAGGTATAAGTATCCAAGGTACCCACTACAAACCAGGCCAGCCTCCTACAGCCCCCCAATACCAGATGTGTATTGGGGGTTGAATTTCTCAATCTTAGACACCTCACATGGCCATATTCAGAGTTACCATTGTGAAGCTACATATATGTGTTGACCTACATGTAGTGCACACTTATAATGGTGTACCCGCAGTCACGAAGTCTGGGAAATTGGTCCTGGAAAATGTGGGGGCACCTCTGCTAGTGCAGGGGTGCCCTCACACACAGCAACTTTGAACCTAGCCTTCAGGGTCTGAAAGTGAGATATATAGGTGACTGATAAGTTATCTAGTGCAGTGAAAACGGCTGTGAAATAGTGCTTACACTATTTCACTCAGGCTGCAATGGCAGTCCTGTGAAAGGGTTTGTATGAGCTCCTTATGAGTGGCAAAAGAAATGCTGCAACACATAGGGATCTCCTGGAACCAAAATGGCTTGGGTACGTAGGTACCATATACTAGGAACTTATAAGGGAGGTCAAGTATGCCAATTTGGAGTGGAATACTGGGATACCAGTATGTAAGTACAAATTTGGAATCAGAGAGAACATAAACACTGGAGTTCTGGTTAGCAGGACTCCAGTGACATAGTCAAGCATACTGACAAAACAGTAAAACATACTGACACACAAACTATGAGCAGTGGGGTCCTGACTAGCAGGATCCCGGTGAGACAGTAAAAACACAGTGACAAACACTGACAAACAGGCCAAAAATGGGGGTAAACCATGCTAGAAGAAAGCCACCTTCCTACATTGAACAAATTCAAATGTAAGCTGTACTGCAGATATTTTAGAAGGAAATATGTTCTTCATAAGTCAAATTTTCAAGCAATGTATTCCTTTTCTGACAGTATTTCTAATCTAATACCCATCAGAATATTTCAATATTGCATATCAGATGCTTGACGCATGCTTCTAATTAGTTCTGTGTATTGGAAATTTAACCAAAGATTTAAATTTTCAATGCTTCCTAAGGAATTATGAGTTTCTTCATGTAAGAGTGTCTTAAATACAGACTGTCTTTTCACGGGGATAGCATGCAATAATCACCAAAAACAGTTAAATGTTTTTCTCCAAAAAAAGAACATCAGACTCTGTCTTTAATATCTGTTGCATTTTTTAATAGCCAAAGCAGAGCATTAAGTTTGACACCATACTCACCTCATCGATTATTAAAAGGTTTAATTTCTTCAACACTCTGGAAACTTTGTGACAAGCTTCACCAGATAACTTTTGATTCTCCAGATACTGTTGTGTTCAACAGGTAGCATAAGTAGGTGATGCAATGTAATTCCTTTTATGTTGTGTGCAGCTGAACCACTGTTACTACAGCCGACAAAATGGATTCTGTAATCTTCTGTATGTAAGTGGTTAGAACTTGAATTAAAAAGCTTTTTCCAGAGCCAGCATGTCCACTGACATACAAAAGAATTGGCTTAAAAGTTGAACATTTGCATTGTTTGCATGGAGGAATCCATGCTATATTTTTTGGTTGACTTCCATATATATTTCTCTCTGCTCATCATTCAGTTGTTGTAGTAACTGTTGGAAGTCATCATTTTGTTCTTTTGCTTGGAACTCTGGCTGCTTTGGGAACTATACTATATCAGTAGCAACTGTTTTCTCTTGTTCAGTTTCTTCATTCAACATTTTCAGAGAGTTGGGAGGTATTGGACACTCAATGCTGTTTTTTACAGCACTGAAAGAGTCTTCGTAGCAGTCGTATTGTCCGAGTAACTGTTTTAAGAACGGCAAGTTTGAAAAGCTGGAAAAGTGCTAGGTAGAATTATTTTTTTTTCTCAGTAGTTTGACAAGTATGTTTTCTAGGGTTGATAAAGTTACCTCTTGCATGCCAAACCAAACAATAATCGCAACCAACTACAGCATATTTGCCTTTACTGATGTTTCAAACACATTGGTGGTCATTACAACCCTGGCGGTCGGTGTTAAAGTGGCGGTAAAACCGCCAACAGGCCAGCGGTAAACATTTTGGAATTATGACCATGGCGGAAACCGCCAACAAAGACAGCCACTTTAACACTGCGACCGCCACGGCGGTACAGACAAACAGCGCGGCGGTCACCGCCAACAGACAGGCGGAGGACAATGTACCGCCCACAGTATTACAACAGGCCAATCCGCCACCTTTTCCGGGGCGGATTCACCGCAGATAAAAACACGGCGGAAACAGCCATTTCAAAGGGAAAACGCTCACCTCTACACACCCCACGAGGAACGACAACACCATGGAGCCGGAACTCCATATTCTCCCTGCGATAGTCTTCCTGCTCCTATACGAGGATCAACAACGCCGGCGGCGAAGACCATGGTGAGTACTGCACCTACGACATAGGGGAGGGAAAAACACAGGGACACACACAACCAACATCACAATCCCCACCCCGACCCTCACCCACTACAACAGACACACCAATGCATAACCAAACATTACAGTAACAACCCCCAACCCCCCTGGAAGAATGCAAAGACAAAAGGAAATTAATTGAACCATTGTAATATATCAAAATACAGTAACCAAATATATACATATATATATACACATTAAACAAAATATACACAACGATTAGTAGTGCAGGTAATGCACCATTCATTGTCCGTGGACCACTAGGCCCAAAATGCATGGGCGAGGCCCACACTAGATACCTGATCAAAACGGAGAGAACACTGCAGGGGCATCAGATAGAAATACAACAGGCACCTCAGGGGGAAGGGAAGGGGGGGCACCTCAGCCGGATGAGTGCACCACGCCAGATCCACGAGGGGGCTCCATGCCCATTGATGTATCCTGGGGAGTGCAAAGCCACAGTCTCTCAAGTCTCCCAAGTGGGTGGTTTGCCCACTGTACCATCCTGGGGAGTGCAAAGCCACAGTCTCTCAAGTCTCTACAGTGGGTGGTTTGCCCACTGTACCATCCTGGGGAGTGCAAAGCCACAGTCTCACAAGTCTCTACAGTGGGTGGGTTGCCCACTGTTCAATCCTGGGGAGTGCAAAGCCACAGTCTCTCAAGTCTCTACAGTGGGTGGGTTGCCCACTGTTCAATCCTGGGGAGTGCAAAGCCACAGTCTCTCAAGTGGATAACAGTCACCACTGGTTCTGGAGGGGGACTGGTGCCCAGAGTGCTTCATCCTGTGCAGGACAGACGGAGTAGATGCTGTTCTCCACTGGTTCTGGAGGGGGACTGGTGCCCAGAGTGCTTCATCCTGTGCAGGACAGACGGAGTGGATGCATGTCTCCACTGGTTCTGGAGGGGGACTGGTGCCCAGAGTGCTTCATTCTGTGCAGGACAGACGGAGTGGATGCTGTTCTCCAATGGTTCTGGAGGGGGACTGGTGCCCAGAGTGCTTCATCCTGTGCAGGACAGACGGAGTGGATGCATGTCTCCACTGGTTCTGGAGGGGGACTGGTGCCCAGAGTGCTTCATCCTGTGCAGGACAGACGGAGTGGATGCTGTTCTCCAATGGTTCTGGAGGGGGACTGGTGCCCAGAGTGCTTCATCCTGTGCAGGACAGACGGAGTGGATGCATGTCTCCACTGGTTCTGGAGGGGGACTGGTGCCCAGAGTGCTTCATCCTGCCAAGGACAGACTGAGTGGATGCTGTTCTCCACTGGTTCTGGAGGGGGACTGGTGCCCAGAGTGCAGCCCTCACCCGTGACGGTCCCAGTTGCGTCACTGCCCTTGCTGCTAATGGGCTAGCGGTGCTCGCCTTGGCGGTCTTTGCCCTGTTCGATGGTGCTTGAGTTGGCAGTTTCTGACCTGTTCAGCGGTGCTTGCCCTGTTCAGCGGTGCCTTCCATGGCGGTCTTTGCCCTGTTCAGCGGTGCTTGAGTTGGCAGTTTCTGACCTGTTCAGCGGTGCTTGCCCTGTTCAGCGGTGCCTTCCATGGCGGTCTTTGCCCTGTTCAGCGGTGCCTTTCATGGCGGTCTTTGCCCTGTTCAGCAGTGCTTGCCATGTTCAGCGGTGCCTTCCATGGCGGTCTTTGCCCTGTTCAGCGGTGCTTGAGTTGGCAGTTTCTGACCTGTTCAGCGGTGCTTGCCCTGTTCAGCGGTGCCTTCCATGGCGGTCTTTGCCCTGTTCAGCGGTGCTTTAGTTGGCAGTTTCTGACCTGTTCAGCGGTCCCTGGCCTGTCCAGCGGTGCTTGCCGAGGCGGTCCTTCATTGCCCAGCAGGCCTGTGGCTGGCGGTCCTTCATGGGTCAGCTGGGCTGTGGCTTGCGGGGCCCTCCTGGCCAGTGACGATGGGGCTGGTCTCCTGGGCAGTGACTCTGGCGGTGGCCTCCTGGCCAGTGACGATGGGGCTGGCCTCCTAGGCAGTGACTCTGGCGGTGGCCTCCTGGCCAGTGACAATTGGGCTGGGGGTGGCCTCCTGGGCAGCGGGGATGATGGCGGGCGTCTCCGCCGTGCTGCCCTTCCCAGACTTTGGAGACTTCTTCTGGCCCTTCCCCACCTTGGGAGGAGTCACAGCTGAGTCGACACTACCCCTGGGACCCTTGTGAGCGGCTTTGCTGGCTGGAGTCTTCCCCCTCTCCCGCCGGGCACTGTCCAACTTCTGGTGCTTCACAGGGGGGGGACTGGCTGGGCTGTGGCTCCGTGCCACACTGGCTGGCCTGGTGGGCGGTGCACTCCACATAACTAACAGCCATCACTGGTCCCGGAGATTTTTTGGCTGAGGTGCTAGTACGGGACCTATGAGTTGGAGGGGGCAGGGGTGGGAAAGAGTTCAAGGTTGGCCAGGAAAAGTTTCTTAGGAACACTGGGAAGGGTAGCTGGAGGGGGTTTGGGAGTGGAGGAAGAGGTAGTGGTTGTAGGAGGTGTACGTTTGGTGACTTTGGGTGAAGGTGCATGCGCTGGAGGCTGTCGGGTGGGTGTGTGCCTTCGTTTGTGTATCTTCGGAGGGGGCGTGTAGGAGGCTGGCCTGGCTTGTAGTGGGTAACAAGGGGTACTTAGACTCTGTACCAGGTCCAGTTATCCCTTATTAGTGTAGAGGAGGTGTTTCTAGCAGCTTAGGCTGATAGGAGGTAGCTATAGCAGAGCTGCGTAGGCTGAACTAGGAGACATGCAAAGCTCCTACTATACCACTGGTGTCATATGCACAATATCATAAGAAAACACAATACACAGATATACTAAAAATAAAGGTACTTTATTTTTATGACAATATGCCAAAAGTATCTCAGTGGGTACCCTCAGTATGAGGATAGCAAATATACACAAGATATATGTACACAATACCAAAAATATGCAGTAACAGCAAAAGGAAGTAATGCAAACAATGTAAAGTTACAGTAGATTGCAATAGGAGCACATAGGTATAGGAGCAACACAAACCATATACTCTAAAAGTGGAATGAGAACCACGAATGGACCCCAAACCTATGTGAGCTTGTAGAGGGTCGCTGGGGCTGTAAGAAAACAGTGAGGGAGAGAAAAATAGCCCAACCCAAGACCCTAAAAAGTAGGTGTAAAGTGCACCTATATTCCCCAAAGAGCACAGAAGTCGTGATAGGGGAATTCTGCAAGGAAGACCAACACCAGCAATGCAACAAAGGTGGATTTCCGGACGAGAGTACCTGTGGAACAAGGGGACCAAGTCCAAGAGTCACGACAAAGTCGAGATTGGGCAGATGCCCAGAAAATGCCAGCTGAGGATGCAAAGAAGCTGCCACCGGATGGTAGAAGCTGTGGATTCTGCAAGAACGAAGAAGACTAGGAACTTCCCCTTTGGAGGATGGATGTCCCACGTCGTGAAGAAGCTTGCAGAGGTGTTTCCATGCAGAAAGACCGCAAACAAGCCTTGCTAGCTGCAAGGGTCGCTGTTAGGGTTTTTGGATGCTGCTGTGGCCCAGGAGGGACCAGGATGTCGCCACTTGCGTGAGGAGACAGAAGGGGTGCCCAGCAAGACAGGGAGCCCTCACAGAAGCAGGCAGCACCCGCAGAAGTGCCGGAACAGGCACTACGAAGAGGAGTGAACCGGAGCTCACCCGAAGTCACAAAAGGAAATCCCACGACGCCGGCGGACAACTCAGGAGGTTGTGCACTGCAGGTTAGAGTGTCGGGGAACCAGGCTTGGCTGTGCACAAAGGAAATCCTGGAAGAGTGCACAGGAGCCGGAGCAGCTGCAAATCACGCGGGACCCAGCAATGCAGTCTAGCGTGGGGAGGCAAGGACTTACCTCCACCAAACTTGGACTGAAGAGTCACTGGACTGTGGGAGTCACTTGGACAGAGTTGCTGAGTTCCAGGGACCACGCTCATCGTGATGAGAGGGGACCCAGAGGACCGGTGATGCAGTTCTTTTGGTGCCTGCGGTTGCAGGGGGAGGATTCCGTCGTCCCACTGGAGATTTCTTCGGAGCTTCTAGTGCTGAGAGGAGGCAGACTACCCCCACAGCATGCACCACCAGGAAAACAGTAGAGAAGGCGGTAGGATCAGCGATACAAGGTTGCAGTAGTCATCTTTGCTACTTTGTTGCGGTTTTGCAGGCGTCCTGAGCAGTCAGCGGTCGATTCCTTGGCAGAAGGTGAAGAGAGAGATGCAGAGGAACTCTGATGAGCTCTTGCATTCGTTATCTAAAGAATTCCCCAAAGCAGAGACCCTAAATAGCCAGAAAAGGAGGTTTGGCTACCTAGGAATGAGGATAGGCTAGCAACACAGGTAAGAGCCTATCAGGAGGAGTCTCTGACGTCAGCTACTGGCACTGGCCACTCAGAGCAGTCCAGTGTGCCAGCAGTACCTCGGTTTCCAAGATGGCAGAGGTCTGGAGCACACTGGAGGAGCTCTGGGCACCTCCCCAGGGAGGTGCAGGTCAGGGGAGTGGTCACTCCCCTTTCCTTTGTCCAGTTTCACGCCAGAGCAGGGCTGGGGGATCCCTGAACCGGTGTAGACTGGCTTATGCAGAGATGGGCACCATCTGTGCCCATCAAAGCATTTCCAGAGGCTGGGGGAGGCTACTCCTCCCCAGCCCTGACACCTTTTTCCAAAGGGAGAGGAAGTCCTTTGTTCTGCCTTCCTGGGCCAAGGCTGGCTGGACCCCAGGAGGGCAGAAACCTGTCAGAGGGGTTGGCAGCAGCTGCAGTGAAACCCCGGGAAAGGCAGTTTGGCAGTACCCGGGTCTGTGCTAGAGACTCGGGGGATCATGGAATTGTCTCCCCAATGCCAGAATGGCATTGGGGTGATAATTCCATGATCTTAGACATGTTACATGGCCATGTTCGGAGTTACCATTGTGACGCTATACATAGGTAGTGACCTATGTATAGTGCACGCGTGTAATGGTGTCCCCGCACTCACAAAGTCCGGGGAATTTGCCCTGAACGATGGGGGGGCACCTTGGCTAGTATCAGGGTGCCCACACACTAAGTAACTTAGCACCCAACCTTTACCAGGTAAAGGTTAGACATATAGGTGACTTATAAGTTACTTAAGTGCAGTGGTAAATGGCTGTGAAATAACGTGGACGTTATTTCACTCAGGCTGCAGTGGCAGGCCTGTGTAAGAATTGTCAGAGCTCCCTATGGGTGGCAAAAGAAATGCTGCAGCCCATAGGGATCTCCTGGAACCCCAATACCCTGGGTACCTCAATACCATATACTAGGGAATTATAAGGGTGTTCCAGTATGCCAATGTGAATTGGTGAAATTGGTCACTAGTCTGTTAGTGACAATTTAGAAAGTAAAGAGAGAGCATAACCACTGAGGTTCTGGTTAGCAGAGCCTCAGTGAGACAGTTAGTCATCACACAGGGAACACATACAGGGCACACTTATGAGCACTGGGGCCCTGCCTGGCAGGGTCCCAGTGACACATACAACTAAAACAACACATATACAGTGAAATATGGGGGTAACATGCCAGGCAAGATGGTACTTTCCTACAACAATGGTCAAATTATTACTTATATGTCCCGGTTTTTGGGACTAAGGTCAGATTATCTAGGGAAGCATAACTTAAGGTATGCTCTCCTTTAACAGACGCCTACAAAGTATGCAATAATTAAGTAATTTTTCTATTACTGTCAGGCAACACAGTCCCCTGTCTGCTTCCAGCAGAGATACGGAGTGGGGGCAGAGAGAGGTGGGTCAGGGGTGGAGGGGGGGGGGGGGGTTTGGGGGTGCAGGGTGGGAGGCCAAACCAGAGCTCATTTAATATGTATAGTCTTGTAAATGTGTGTGTGTTATAACACACACACATATATATAGGCACACATTCACAAAGCTACGCAAAAAAACGGGATAGGTCAGATATAAAAGTGAGTGTAAAGCCGTTAGTCCTTCTTTTATCTCTGACTTCGTCCCGGTTTTTGCTCCTCAAAATCTGGTCACCCTACTTCATTGGCTCCACAAGGGGGGGGGGGGCGTGCACAGCCCCCTTCCCACGAAAATAGCCCCAGGGAGATGGTGGTCCCCTGGGCTGCAGGGGATTTGAAACAGATCCCCTTTCTACTTTTTTGGGGCTTCACTCGGGGAGGTGGTGGTTGCCCGGGGCTGCGCGGGGGGGAGCACATAGCCCCCCACACAGAATTTAATTTAAGCCCCAAGGAGGGATTTCCTTTAATTTCTCAAACACTACTGAACAGATTGACACCAAATAACAAAAAGCCTTTGCAATGCAATAGGTCCTGAGTTTGCTCAAGTTAGAGCTATTAGCGTTGTAAATTCCTAACTGGACTTTTCTTGCACATAAATTGAAAATGAAAAGTAAAACAGTTGACATAAGCGAGCCGATTCAAAGTGCCATGGCCGCCATAAGCATGAGCGCGAAGGAGAGACACAAAAGGAAAAAGAAGTTTGCTCGCAGTCAAGCGTATCGGAAAACGTGCAATTATCCATGTAGCAGGGTCCATGGCCAAGGCGGTAACAGAACTGCCCCAAGGAGGGACAAACAAAGCATTTACCAATAATAACAAAGAATTTTTGAAAGGCAAGCCTGTGAACCAGTGATAGTGGTGGGCATGGTTAAAAGACCACAAATAGATTACAACACGTCACAGCACTTGCACGCTCGACCTAAAAAGGATCAAGCAGTATTTTCACTGTAATTTAAAAAAAGTGGAAAAAACCCACTAATTTCAACTTCACTGCACTGATGCCATTTGTGGTGTCAAATGTGATGTAATTTTCATTTTTATAGTACATGACAGCCACTATTGCAGTCTTGAAATACTGTCACATGCAGGTGCATGTGGAAATGGATGGAGAGGGTGTTGGTTGGCATTTTCTATAAGTAGTGTATGGGGAGATGGTGGTTAGCAACTGGAGTGGTGGTAAGGTCTTCTGGTCAAGGTACTACTGGCTTGAAAAGTTTTAATAAGCAAATCACAATGTGGTGGAAGTGATGTTGATGATGTGGAGAAAGGAAATGGGAAAAAGATTCAGCGTGGGACCTAAGTGAATGTGTAGGCATCATACATGAAGGGTGGGGATGTCCTCCAAATGTGGTACAGTGAGTTCAATTAAAATGTGCTTTGTAATAGAATTGTAGGAATTACCTTGTGTTATGTATCAAAACTGAAGTATAAAAAAAAAGATGGATGGAATGCTTGAATTGATCTCAACCACTGGTAATTACTCGGGACACATCCCTTGCACACCCTGTCACCTAAGTTTGGATCAGCCATATGCAAATCAGGAGGTGGGTGTATGTGGAACCAGGATCCAGTAAATCTAAAAGTCCCTATGCCCTACTTAGGACTTCTTTGAAGGATGGACTTAAGGGATGGTTAAAAATGTGGCGATGCATGGGACTGGTGAAAATGTTTCAACCTATGCAGGGCCATTACATAGCCTGAAAGTACTCCTCATAACAATGGGAAGACCATTCACCACTGGAAGTTTCTCTGGTGAATGAGGAATTAGCCATTGATGAAGCATGACACCCAGTGGGATGTGCAAGGCCACACCTTTCAATATTTTGTGATACCCTTCGTCCTATTCATTTCGGGAGACGCAAAATGGATAAAAAAAACTGTTAAAAAACAAAAGGGTAAATACTTAAGAGTGAATTCCTTTTGAGACTAGTCTTGTTTGCTGGTTGTTTTTTTCTTTTACTTATTGGTGGTAAATAATCATGCTTAGGCCGGTGACCTAACAAGGTTGTGCACACTCGTCTCCCAAATGTAACCCAAACAAATCTAGTTCTTGGAGGAAAGTTTGAGTCATATTTTAAATATTCCATTTTGTTTGAGAAAATTTAAGAAAATAAAGACATAACGTAATATAAATCTAGACAAAACTTCCCATGACATTTGAAGTACTCAAGGCCAACATTGCCTAAACTAGGAGCCACAACCCAGTTTTTACCAGACATAACAAATTGATACATACTTCCCGCGTGTATAACATTTATTCTTAAATTTCAATTAATCTGTTATATTTGTTTAGTCCTTCTTCTTAATTGGTAACAAATAAATAAATAAATAAATAAAAATAATATGTGCTGGGGTCCAAAGATTTACTTCGGAGAGTGCCACCACACTGCAAATGACATGGCTGATGATTAGCAAAACTGTATTGTTTAGAGTCCACATCAGACACCTTTCTTCCACCAACCTACACTTCATGTCTCTTTATCGCTCTTGTTACATATTTTACATATTCTTTTTCATTGTCTATTTCTCCCTTTGTCACTATTTTTCTATCTTGCTCTTCTGCGTCCCTATCGCTTTTCTGCCTTCTTCCCTCTTGCATAGAAGCACCTGCACATATATAATGGTGATCCTGTCCACCAATAACACACTTATAGATCCACATCCTCTACTCGCAATAAGGAAGCAATGTTGACGTATGGCTGAAGGAAGAGCTGGAACCACATGAAACCACTTGATCTCCATGTCGCTGCCATTCACTCCCAGACTTAAGTTGTAAGAGGGAGTGGGAGTACCACTATCTGGCACACCAACATGTTGTCCACTAGGGTGAGCACTCACTTGCATTTCCTAAAGACTAATCAGCTTCACAACGGCCACAAAGTTATTATTATCTCATGATAATTGCTAAGTGTAAATACATATATTTTGCCATGCCCTGAAAATAATCACAATCCAAAAACACGTTATTTAAAACATGCATATTTGGACACTTTTATTGTACAAAAAGTGGTATTAAAATGTAAATTTCATACATATGATCTTGTTTCACGAATATGACATCAGTTCAAGTGTTGGTCTATGTGCTTCCCTCCAACTAACTACTGCCAAAGCATGACAGTGCATTTAGATAATGATAGCCCAAAACAACTAGGCAAAATTTAATCATTACTCCTCAATCACCCCCAACCCCTTGTTAGCTCAACCTTAAAAGCAACATCTGGAAAAATCAGTCTTTAACGGGCACAAAATGTCGTATAAAAAAGCAAATGTGTATTCTTTAAAACAAAAAAAGTACCTTATCTCTAAAACTACATTTGTCTTCTTTATGCTACAGACAGCCAGACACAGAAGCTCAGTATTTTACTTCAATAAACATTTCATCTTTGAAAAAAATCTGTTTACTTTTTCATGCTAAGGGCACCAAAATAATGTATGTGACAAAAAAATACAAAATAGCTAACACATGCAATACGGTCCTTTAATCTATAAAAATACTTGACTTTCAGCCTTCAGCCACCTGGTTTATTATGCCCAAAGAACTCTTCAATAGAAGACCATATTAAACTCTAACCCGTTATATATCCATACAAACACACACAAATGTGTGTGTGTGTGTGTGTGTGTGTGTGTGTGTGTGTGTGATAGACAGAGTGAGAAAGTGTAGTCTACATTAAAGGCATGAGTCCAATCAAAATATTTCTGTGGTTCTTCACCGTATGCTCTATAATGAATGAGCATCGAGTATAACACAAATTATTTCCACTTGTTACGTGTGATTTTATATTTAGAGAGAATGCCTTTTCAATTCGCCAACCTACTATAGGCAGGGCTAGGCACACACATCTGATCAGCGTCAGGATAATTTTGTGAGTGATAGTGCCCTTTACAAATTAACATAACATAGTGTGGTATAATAATGCCATCGTGAGGGTCTAGTGATCTAATTAACCACAAAGCTGAAGGCCATGTGGCCGGTAAATGTCATCAAAACCATGACATTTTCTATTTCAGACCATACAATACGTTACCCATTATGTTTTTTTTACACGCTGTCTTATATTTGGAAGGAAAAAATGTAGAGAAACACAAGAGGCAATAACACTTGTTCTTCTATTCTGTGTTAACCCAAGTCTCCCGATAAAAATGGTACCTCACTTGTGGGGGTAGGCGTAGTGCCCACGACAGGAAATGCCCCAAAACACAACGTGGACACATCACATTTTCCCAAAGAAAAACTGACCTGTTTTTTGCAAAGTGCCTAGTTGTGGATTTTGGCCACTAGCTCAGCCGGCACCTAGGAAAATCTAGCAAACCTGGACATTTCTGAAAACTAGATACCTAGGGGAATTCAGAATGGGATGTCTTGTAGGGCTCTCATCAGGTTCTGTTACCCAGAATCCTTTGTAAACCTCAAAGTTTGGCAAAAACAAACCACTTTTTCCTCACATTTCGGTGACAGAAAGTTATGGAATCTGAGAGAAACCACAAATTTCATTCCACCCAGCATTCCCCCCAGACTCCCGATAAAAATGGTACCTCACTTGTGTGGGTAGGCCTAGTGCCTGTGTCAGGAATGGATCACACATTGTTCAATGTAAGTCCTTACATGAGGGCAACTGTTGACCCTGGGGTGATCCATTCCTGATCACCCCAGGGGCACTAAGAACAGGCACTCAAGTAGGGTAGCCTTTTTATCAGGACAGGTGGGGAAACACTGGGTGGTAGGAATTTTGTGGATCCCAGCATATTACTGTAGATTGTGTGACAGAAATGCAAGAAAAAATAGAGTTTTAATTCAACATTTCACACCTCTGTGGACTCCCCGGTTGTCTAGTTTCCAGAAATGTCTGGGTTTGGTAGGTTTCCCTATATGGCCGCTGAGCCTGGGACCAGAAATGCAGGTGCCTTCCTTACAAAACAAGGTTGTTTCGTGATAGATAATTTTGATGTCTCACAATATGATTTGGGCGGTGGAATTTTGGGCTGAACTAAACTGGGGAGCTCTCAAGAGACCGCTCTCTCTGTGCTTGCCGCCACACGTACCTGCTCTCTGGGTTAAGCTAACCACTATTGTCCCGCTGCACAGTCTGTGCTTGCGAAGGGACAGCAGGACTGTTCTCATCACCTCCCTCAGAATCACTGGAAGAGGAGTTGTCAGAAAAATCACTCCCAGAGTTTCCGCCACTGTCCTATCCCTCAGACGCTCAGTATCTGCTGTCTCAGTCTCTGATCCTACGTCAGAGTTGTCCTCTATAACGTGAGGTGGGCTTGTGCAGAAGTCAACCAACGAGACGCCATCTCTGCTACTGGCTAAACTGTCGCTCTAAAACACTACCCTACGTAAACAGTCACAAAATTGCTGGTGGGTGTGTGTGAGACGCTTGCGACAGTGAAGGCCAGTCACCTTACCTTTGCTGCTTTCCTCAATCAGCACATTCTCTCAAGACACTCAAAAAAACAAAAAAGACACACTATTTCTTCAGCTTGTCACATACCAATCATCACAGTCTTTAGCACCTCTGGGGGCCAGTCCAACAATCATTATTGGTGCTCCCCTTCCCATGACCTCCTCCTCGGATTCCCTCACTACCAACCAGCAAAAGTGCCCTTTATCTATCTATAGCCCCCCTCGCACATACATTTACTTTGTATTATAGCGCAGGTAATGGCTGGCTTTACTAATCCACTCAGCTATTTACATAAAATACAGATTTGATCTTTGTAGTAGGCATATAAACCTTCTGCTGTACTTTATGGCATCAACACTGCCACTAGACAAAAGTCAGATCCTTTTGAAGCAGAAACAATCACAAGAGTTACTTGACTTTTTTATTGCTGCCTAAAAGCTCCAGTTGAAGTATGTGCATTGCTTTGAAGACGCAAGCTGCAACTACAATAGAACTGGTGGTGAATATATATATATATAGATCACTTTTCTATGTGGGTGTGGTTTTCCTGTGGGCCGATCGCAGCCCCCAGGCAAACACATATATGGAAAATGTCACTTACCCAGTGTACATCTGTTCGTGGCATGAGACGCTGCAGATTCACATGCTGTGCATATCCCGCCATCTAGTGTTGGGCTCGGAGTGTTACAAGTTGTTTTTCTTCGAAGAAGTCTTTTCGAGTCACGAGATCAAGGGACTCCTCCCATTTCGGCTCCATTGCGCATGGGCGTAGACTCCATCTTAGATTGTTTTCCCCGCAGAGGGTGAGGTAGGAGTTGTGTATATAGTAATAGTGCCCATGCAATGGAGTAAGTATGTATGTACATAATGTGTCTAAAAGTAATATATATATTTACAAATTTAAAAATGTACAAGTTTATTTTTATGAACTTATAACGGCTACAGGCTCCCGGGGAAGTGGGAGGGCGCATGTGAATCTGCAGCGTCTCATGCCACGAACAGATGTACACTGGGTAAGTGACATTTTCAGTTTGATGGCATGTGTAGCTGCAGATACACATGCTGTGCATAGACTAGTAAGCAGTTATCTCCCCAAAAGCGGTGGATTAGCCTGTAGGAGTTGAAGTTGTTTGAAATAATGTTCATAATACTGCCTGTCCTACTGTGGCTTGTTGTGTTGTTAACACATCCACACAGTAATGTTTAGTGAATGTATGAGGCGTAGACCATGTGGCTGCCTTACAGATTTCTGTCATTGGTATATTTCCTAGAAAGGCCATGGTGGCGCCTTTCTTTCTAGTGGAGTGTGCCTTTGGTGTAATAGGCAGTTCTCTCTTTGCTTTAACATAACAGGTTTGAATACACTTAACTATCCATCTGGCAATGCCTTGTTTGGATATTGGATTACCTGCATGAGGTTTTTGAAAAGCTACAAACAATTGTTTTGCGAAATTGTTTGGTTCTATCAATGTAATACATTAGCGCTCTTTTTATGTCTAATGTATGTAATGCTCTTTCAGCTACAGAGTCTGGTTGTGGAAAAAATACTAGGAGTTCCACTTTTTGGTTTAAGTGGAACGGTGATATAACTTTTGGCAAAAACTTTGGGTTTGTGCGCAGAACCACTTTATGTTTGTGTATTTGTATAAAGGTTTCTTGTATGGTAAAGGCTTGTATTTCACTTTCTCTCCTAAGAGATGTAATAGCTATTAGAAAGGCTACTTTCCATGTTAAGTATTGTATCTCACAAGAGTGCATGGGTTCAAATGGTGGACCAATGAGTCGTGTTAATACAATATTGAGGTTCCATGAAGGAACTGGTTGTGTTCTTGGGGGAATGATCCTTTTTAGCCCCTCCATAAAAGCTTTTATGACAGGGATTCTAAATAACGAGGTTGAATGTGTAGTTTGCAGTTAGGCAGAAATTGCTGAGAGATGTATTTTAATGGACGAAAAAGCTAACAGACTTTTGCAAGTGTAGTAGGTAGCTTACAATGTTTGTCGCGGAGGCGTGTAATGGTTGTATTTGATTATTATGACAGTAATAAACAAATCGTTTCCATTTATTTGCGTAGCAATGTCTTGTAGTAGGTTTCCTAGCTTGTTTGATGACCTCCATACATTCTTGTGTAAGGTCTAGATGTCCAAATTCTAAGACTTCAGGACCCAGATCGTTAGATTGAGCGATGCTGGACTCGGGTGTCTGATCTGTTGTCTGTGTTGAGTTAACAGATCTGGTCTGTTTGGTAGCTTGATATGAGGCACCACTGACAGATCTAGTAGTGTTGTATACCACGGTTGACGTGCCCAAGTTGGTGCTACTAGTATTAGTTTGAGTTTGTTTTGACTCAATTTGTTTACTAGATACCGAAGAAGTGGGAGAGGGGGAAAAGCGTAAGCAAATATCCCTGACCAACTCATCCATAACGCATTGCCCTTGGAGTGAGGGTGTGGGTACCTGGATGCGAAGTTTTGGCATCTTGCGTTTTCTTTTGTTGCGAATAGGTCTATTTGCGGTGTTCCCCAGTTTTGGAAGTAGGTTTGTAGTATCTGGAGATGAATTTCCCATTCGTGGATCTGTTGGTGATCTCGACTGAGATTGTCGGCTAACTGGTTCTGAATTCCTGGTATGTATTGCGCTATTAGGCGAATGTGATTGTGAATCGCCCAATGCCAAATCTTTTGTGCTAAGAGACACAACTGTGATGAGTGTGTCCCTCCCTGTTTGTTTAGGTAATACATTGTTGTCATGTTGTTTGTTTTGACAAGAATGTGTTTGTGGGCTAGAGGTTGAAATGCTTTTAATGCTAGAAACACTGCTAGTAGTTCTAGTTGATTTATATGAGGTTGTTTTTGCTGAGTGTCCCATTGTCCCTGGATGCTGTGTTGGTTGAGGTGTGCTCCCCACCCTACCATGGAAGCATCTGTTGTGATCACGTATTGAGGCACTGGGTCTTGGAAGGGCCGCCCTTGGTTTAAATTTATATGATTCCACCATTGAAGCGAGGTGTGTGTTTGGCGGTCTATCAACACTAGATCCTGAAGTTGACCCTGTGCTTGTGTCCATTGTGTAGCTAGGCACTGTTGTAAGGGCCGCATGTGTAATCTTGCGTTTGGAACAATGGCTATGCATGAAGACATCATGCCTAGAAGTTTCATTACTAATTTTACTTGATATTGTTGGTTTGGGTGCATGCTTTGTATTATGTTTTGGAATGCTTGTACCTTTTGTGGACTTGGAGTGGCAATCCCTTTTTTTGTGTTGATTGTCGCTCCTAAGTATTGTTGTATTTGACACGGTTTTAAGTGTGATTTTAGGTAGTTTATTGAGAACCCTAGTTTGTGAAGGGTTTTTATGACGTATTTTGGGTGTTGAAGACACTGTTCCTGAGTGTTGGTTTTTATTAACCAATTGTCTAGATACAGGAATACGTGTATGTGCTGTCTTCTGATATGGGCTGCTACTACTGCAAGGCATTTTGTAAATACCCTTGGTGGTGTTGTTATTACGAATGGTAACACTTTGAATTGGTAATGTACTCCTTGGATTACAAACCTTAAGTATTTCCTGTGTGAAGGATGTATGGGTATATGGAAGTACGCATCCTTGAGATCTAATGTTGACATGTAGTTTGAGCAAGGGGATTACGTCTTGAAGTGTCACCATTTGAAAGTGATCTGATTTGATGTAAAGATTTAGTGTTCTGAGATCTCAGATGGGTCTCAGAGTTTTGTCCTTTTTGGGTATTAGAAAATACAGGGAATAAACACCTGTTCCTTTCTGATGGTTGGGTACCAGTTCTATAGCGTCTTTTTGTAACAACGCTTGGACTTCTAGTTGTAATAGATCCAAGTGCTGTTTGGACATGTTGTGTGTTCTTGGAGGCACATTTGGTGGTAATTGTAGGAATTCTATGCAATAACCATGTTGGATAATGGCTAGTACCCACGAGTCTGTTGTTATTTCCTCCCAGTTGTGGTAATAATCTGTGAGTCTCCCCCCCACCGGTGTTGTGTGTTGTGGATTTGTGACACTGAAGTCACTGTTTAGTTTGAGGGGTCTTTGGGCTTTGGAACTTTCCTCTAGTTTTAGGGAACTGTCCACCTCTGTATTGTCCCCGAAAGGCTCCTCTTTGAAACTGGCCCTGGTATGTGGGTCTGGTTTGTGAGGTTGAGGGTTCTGTGCTTTGGGCCCGAAACCCCCCTCTAAATTGCGTCTTCCTAAATGTGCCTCTGCTCTGTGGGGAGTAGAGCGCGCCCATGGCCTTGGTCGTATCAGTGTCCTTCTTCAGCTTCTCTATAGCTGTGTCCACCTCCGGCCCAAACAACTGCTGTCCATTAAAAGGCATATTAAGCACAGCATGTTGGATCTCTGGCTTAAACCCGGAGGTGCGTAACCATGCGTGTCTCCGAATAGTGACCGCTGTATTCACAGTTCTTGCGGCTGTGTCCGCTGCATCCATTGCCGATCGTATCTGGTTGTTTGAGATACTTTGGCCCTCTTCCACCACTTGTTGTGCACGCTTTTGGAACTCCTTGGGAAGATGTTCTATAAAGTGCTGCATTTCATCCCAATGAGCTCTGTCATATCTTGACAATAAAGCCTGGGAATTGGCAATGCGCCACTGATTGGCCGCTTGTGCTGCAACTCTGGTGGTGGTGCATCTCCAGAGGTGTGTGAATTAGCCCTTTTACGTGCTGCGCCTACTACTACTGAGTCAGGTGTCAGTTGTTGTGTGATGTACACAGGAGGAGGAGGCTTGTACTTTTTGTCCACCCTAGGTGTGATGGCTCTGCCTTTGACGGGTTCTTGAAATACTTGTTTTGCATGTTTCAACATCCCTGGTAACATTGGGAGACTTTGGTACTGACTGTGTGTCGACGTCAAAGTATTAAATAAAAAGTCATCCTCAATGGGTTCTGCGTGCAGTGCCACATTGTGAAAAGCCTCTGCTCTGGACACCACTTGCGTGCAGGTAGTACTGTCTTCAGGTGGTGATGGTCTTGCTGGGTAGCAGTCTGGACTATTGTCTGATACTGGCGCATCATATAAATCCCATGCATCTGGGTCATCCTGGCTCATCCCTGTGTGCGTTGGAGATTGCATCATAGGGGGGGTTGCAATTGGTGACAGTTGCGGTGAGTGGTGTCGTGATGGTTGTGACGAATAGTGAGGTGGAGTTACTGCTTTTGCCACTTTTGCTTGTGGTTGTTTTTCTTTGTCTTGGAAAGCAAGTTTCTTTTTCATTCTTATAGGAGGGAGAGTTCTTATTTTCCCTGTATCCTTTTGAATATGGAGCCTTCTTTGTGTATAGTCTGGCTCCCCTGCTTCTTGTCCAAATTTATGGCCTTGTAGTTGTGCTGAAAGGCCTTGTTCTTTGGAGTAGGAGCTTGTTTTCGGCTCCGAAGCTGGATGTTTCTGTACCAAAACTTTTTCTACAGTCTTTTTCGGCTCCGAAGCCACTTTTTTCGGTTTCGGTGTGCCGATCTCGCGGTGCCGACTTATCTCGGAGCCGGTATCTCGAAGTCGAGTTTGGTCGGAGCCAGGTTCTCGGTGTCGAGTATGCTCTGTGCCGGGATCTCGACCGGAGTCGGATGACTTCGACACGTGTGTTCCCTTTTTCGGTGCCGATGGATGGTCACCGATTTTACGGGTTAAGCCATGGCCTGCCGGCGGTGGCGTCCCCTGGGCCTTCATGATTTTGGCGTGAGTTTTGGCCGGGCTGGTTTACTCACGGTTTTCGGCGTCTGCTCCGTTTCGGGCTCGTCCGAGTCAGCAATGGAGAAAGTCTCCTCTTCCTCGACGTCGTGGTGTCCTGACGGCGCCAATGCCATTTGAAGCCTTCGTGCTCTCCGGTCCCGTAGCGTTTTTTTCGACCGAAATGCCCGACAGGCCTCGCAAGTATCCTCTTTGTGTTCGGGGGACAAACACAAATTACAGACCAGATGTTGATCTGTGTAAGGATACTTGTTGTGGCATTCGGGGCAGAAGCGGAATGGGGTCCGTTCCATGAGGCTTGAAGACTCACGCGGTCGGGCCAACCAGGCCCCGCCGGGGGCTAGAAGCCCCGAAGGGCTACAGGAGCTTTTCTTTAATTCGGTGTCGATCTGCGTTAACTATCCCGATACCGAACGCAAACAATACTGTTGAATTTTCCGAGATTTAACTAACTTTCCGAACCGAAACACGGAGCGAAGAAGAACACGTCTGAACCCGATGGCGGAAAGAAAACAATCTAAGAAGGAGTCAACGCCCATGCGCAAACGAGCCGAAATGGGAGGAGTCCCTCGATCTCGTGACTCGAAAAGACTTCTTCGAAGAAAAACAACTTGTAACACTCCAAGCCCAAAACTAGATGGCGGGATACGTACAGCATGTGTATCTGCAGCTACACATGCCATCGAACATATATATATATATATATATATCTATACACACACACATATATATATACATCCAACAAAAACAAAAACAAATATATATTGCACGCTCAGGATTCAGGGAAAGTGAAAAACAGGTTTAAACAAAACACAACGCACACAGCAGCTTTGGTCACGTGATATTCACCACCCAGTCACCATTGTTAAATACTAACCATTCATAAACATAAAAATAGGACAAACAGCAGATACCAGATAGAAGAAAGAAAAACAACCTTAGAATCACAGTCTCAAAGAGAATTACATCTGAATTGCAATGACTAGTCAAATCTATACCAATACACAATTGTCATATAAATAAATAAATATATGTAAAGATATAAACATATAAATATATAAATATAAAAATATTTAGTTATACAACTGTGTAACCATAAAAAAGGGGAATATGATGGGGAAAATAAACGAGCAGAGACGGAAGGTAAAGAAAAACCAAGTAATGGAAGTCCACCAGACTGATATATCATAATAAAATATTGTTACTTATAGATCCAACGGTGAACTAAAACCATACGATGTAAAAATTAATTAGTAACCTTAACCATACTGACTGCAATAGTAATACCCCTATACCACGTTTTATACAGTTGATTATACTGGGACAGATCAGCAATATCAAACAAATTCATTAGGCATTTTCTTATCTCATAATCAGCACTGACAACACCCAATAGCGTGTAATGTAGAAAGAGCGGTGGCAGGTGGAAAGCAGCATTAATTCCATCCGACCCATTAAATCTGAAAAGACATATAAATACACTTAATAAATAACCATATATACCCAAATCTAAGAAAGCCTCATTTTAAAACTGGACCAATTATAGAAAAATGAAATAAAAGTGCATCTCCTACTGACACTCTCTATTAGCACTCAAAACAGTTATTGGGTTCTTTTAAATACTTTTAGATCTTTAGAGTTCACTACATACAGTCTTATCTAAAGCAGAATGCCCAATTGTGATTAATTTTCAATTATCGTATAAGTGAGTATTCAATTCTTCCCCAATATTCAATCCTTTGGGTATCTTAGTCTCCAAATCTAAAATGTATTTTGACTCTTTTTTCCTCAGTGTTAGTTTCCTATTGGCCCCTCTATGGAATGGAGGGACATGTTCAATGCCAAAGTAAGCCAACTTAGTCCAATCGGAGTTGTGTTTTTCTTTCAAATGTCTTGCTACAGGATAATGATCATCAGCTGAAGTTATGGCTCGCATGTGCTCCATAATCCGTTTCTTAACACTATGGGGGTTATTACAACTTTGGAGGAGGTGTTAATCTGTCCCAAATGTGACAGATATACCACCAGCCGTATTACGAGTTCCATAGGATATAATGGACTCGTAATACGGCTGGTGGTATATCCGTCACTTTACCGTCACTTTTGGGACGGATTAACACCTCCTCCAAAGTTGTAATAACCCCCTATGTTTGGTACTACCAACGTACCATCTTTGGCAAGGGCACTCCAATATATAGATAACAAACAGAGTTCTACATGTTATAAATTGGTTAATTAACCTGTTTTACCGGGTTTACATAGTGCATACTGTTTCCGCATAACACTATTCCGGCATGCTTTACAATGCCCACAGGAAAAGAAACCTTGTAAGCCATGTTGTTTAAGTTGAGACATAGTGGTAATATCATTAGATCTTAACATATCTTGTAAGCTACGTCCTCTTCTGTATGTGATCTGAGGTCTATTTAATATTGAATCACCTATAATAGAGTCACTTTTTAGTATCTTCCAATTTTTTGCAATGATATTCCTAACTTGTTTCCTATCATCACTATATGTCATAATAAGTCTGATGTCATCATTACTGTCCATCTTTTGTTTGGGAGTATTGTCAAATAAGATATCAGTTCTTTGTATAACCTTGATTTTATCAATTGCTTTTTTGATAACCCAATCAGGGTATCCCCGTTGTTTAAATCTCGAGATCATCTCTTTTTGCTCAATTTCAAAGGCTTCATTAGTACTGATAACTCTTTTAGCCCTTAGCAACTCTCCATAGGGGATACTCCACTTAAGGCTTTCTGGGTGTCCACTAGAAGCATGTAAGAACGAGTTACTTACCTTCGGTAACGACTTTTCTGGTGGATACATTAGCTACCTGTGGATTCCTCACCTAATGAATACTCCCATGGCACCAGCATTCGACGGAAATCTTCTTCCTAGCTTCTGTACGTCGACGAGGACGTCACATTTGCCCACGCGACGCCGTCTGACGTCATATAGGCAATAAGAAGTCCTCGCCGACGTGCCGACGTCAGTACCAACATTTTTTACGTGCCTGAGAACAATAATCTAATGTGATGAAAGACAATAGCAACATCTCATAACATTGTAAACCACACATCATTGCAAGAAGATGGCTATAAATTTAATATACAATTTTAAAAAATATATATATATGTACACTAAATATATATATATATACAAATATATATATACATAAATATATACACATATAAACATATACATATGCCCATATATACATAATCTATTGTAGCCCTCAGGACCAAGAGGAGCACACTCAAGAATTACTTGGTGAGACCAGAGAGGCAACGGGGAGGCGGGTGGGACCGTGAGGAATCCACAGGTAGCTAATGTATCCACCAGAAAAGTCGTTACCGAAGGTAAGTAACTCGTTCTTCTGATGGATACAACTACCTGTGGATTCCTCACCTAATGAATAGAGTCCCAAAGCAGTACCGCTCTCGGTGGTGGGTGCCTATATGGTCAAACCAAGAAATCCTGCAGCACTGACCGTGCAAGATGGCCGTCCCTTCTGACCTCTGAGTCCAAGCAGTAATGCCTTGCAAAAGTGTGAAGGGACGACCAAGTTGCGGCCTTGCAGATGTCAACCACAGGAACACCTCTAGCCAAGGCCGAAGTGGCCGACTTAGCCCTGGTGGAATGAGCTCTAATACCATCAGGAGGATCCTTCTTTGCTAAAGAGTAACACATTTTAATGCAAAGAACAACCCACCTGGAGAGTGTTCTCTTGTGGACTGCCTTTCCTCTCCTCTTGCCCACGTATCCGATGAAAAGCTGATCCTCCAGCCTGAAATCCTTCGTTCTGTCTATGTAGAAGCTTAACGCCCTCTTTGGGTCCAAGCGATGTAGTCTCTCTTCTTCCTTTGAAGGATGAGGCGGAGGATAGAACGTGGACAGAGTAATTGACTGGGCCAAATGAAAGGGTGAAACAACCTTCGGAAGGAAAGCAGCCTTGGTCCTCAACACCACCTTATCCCCGTAAAAAGTTGTATAAGTGGGTTTCACTGACAAAGCCTGCAACTCACTCACTCTCCTTGCAGATGTTATAGCAACCAGGAAGACTGTCTTAAGAACTAACAATCTTAAGGGGCAAGAATGCATAGGTTCAAAAGGAGACCCCATAAGGAAAGTTAAGACCAAGGACAAATCCCATTGAGGCCTAACGAAAGGATTTGGAGGATATTTATTCATAAGGCCCTTTTACGAATCTAAGTACTATAGGAGATTTAAATAACGAAGGTCGGTCTGGAAGACAAATGAAGACTGACCAGGCATACAAGTAACCTTTAATAGTAACCACTGCACAACCCCTCTGTGCTAAAGACAAAGCAAATGATAAAACATCTGACAAATGAGCACGTAAGGGATCAATCTGTCTCTCTCCACACCATACCACAAATTTAGACCACCTATTAGCGTAGATAGATTTAGTGGAGTGTCGCCTGGCCGCTAAAATAACATCCACTACATCAGGCGGGAGAGAGAAGGAACTCAGGTTGCCCCGCTCAATCTCCAGGCATGTAGGTGCAGACTCTGGAGGTTGGGGTGTAAAACCTGCCCCTGCGACTGCGAGAGGAGGTCTGCCCTGAGAGGGAGACGGAGCGGAGGGCACAGTGAGAGTTGGAGAAGGTCGGAGTACCACACCGTCCTTGGCCAATCTGGAGCTATTAAGATTACTTGGGCCCGGTCTTGGCGAATTTTCCTCAACACTCGAGGAATCAAGGGTATGGGGGAAATGCGTAAAGCAACTGGTCGCACCGGGTTCTCTGAAACGCGTCCCCCAAAGATCCCTGCACCGGATACTGGAGGCTGCAGAACAACGGACAGTGCGAGTTCTCCCGGGTGGCAAACAGATCTATCCGAGGAAACCCCCACATCTGGAAGATCAAACGGACTTGATCTGGATGGAGACGCCACTCGTGGTCGGCCGAGAACCGACGACAGACTGTCCGCACGTACATTCAAGACTCCGGCCAGATGATTTGCTTCCAAGAAAATCTGATGGTCGTTTGCCCAGGACCATAGTCGAAGAGCTTCTCTGCAGAGAAGGTACGACCCTACTCCTCCCTGTTTGTTTATATACCACATCGCGGTAGTATTGTCCGACAGGACCTGAACCGACTGACCGCGAAGGGATGGGAGGAAGGCCTTGAGAGCCAGACGTACAGCCCATAACTCTAACAGATTGATATGAAACATCTGTTCCTCTGGAGACCAAAGCCCTTTGATCTCCAGGTCCCCCAGATGAGCTCCCCACCCTAGAGTGGAAGCATCCGTTATGACCGTGGTCACTGGTGGAGGCTGCGTGAACGGCCTTCCCCGGGAAAGATTGTCATCCGCAATCCACCACTTCAAATCTGTGGCAGCATCTCTGGAGATCCTGACAGAACCTTCGAGATCCCCTCTGTGTTGAGACCACTGCCTTCGGAGGCACCACTGAAGAGCCCTCATGTGCCAGCGAGCATGCGTGACCAACAGTATGCAGGAGGCAAACAGACCGAGCAGACGAAGGACCTTGAGGACTGGAATGACCGCTCCACTTCGAAACATTGGAACCAACTCCTGAATATCTTGAATCTGCTGTGGCGGAGGAAAGGCTCGATCCAATGTTGTATCTAGTACTGCCCCTATGAACAGGAGGCTTTGAGAGGGCTCTAGGTGAGATTTGGGCACGTTCACCAAAAAGCCCAGGTCGAACAACAACTGAGTCGTCGACTGCAGATGATGCAGCGCAAGCTCCGGAGTCTTGGCTTTTATCAACCAGTCGTCCAAGTAAGGGAATACTGCTATCCCCTTCCTTCTGAGCTCTGCCGCAACCACCGACATCACCTTCGTGAAGACTCGAGGTGCTGAAGTAAGACCAAACGGGAGGACCGCAAACTGATAGTGCTGCGACCCCACCACAAACCGGAGATACTTCCTGTGCGACTTGAGAATCGGGATATGAAAATAAGCATCCTGCAAGTCGACAGACACCATCCAGTCTCCCTTGTTCAACGCCAAAAGCACCTGGGCTAGGGTCAGCATCTTGAACTTTTCCTGTTTTAGGAACCAATTCAAAATCCTCAGGTCCAGGATTGGTCTCAACCGACCATCCTTTTTGGGAATCAGGAAGTACCTGGAATAACAACCTTGACCCTTTTCCTGCTCTGGAACCAACTCCACCGCGCCCTTTGAAAGGAGGACTTGAACCTCCTGTTCTAACAACAGGAGGTGTTCTTCTGAACAATAAGATGGGCGGGGCGGGATGGGGGGAGGAAACTCCCGAAAGGGAAGGGTGTAGCCTTTTCCCACAATGCTGGTAACCAAGGTGTCTGATGTGATGACCCCCCACTTGTGAAGAAAATGCAGTAACGTCCCCCTACAGGAGAGGAGTGAGTGGGAATTGGTGGAAGCCTAAGGCTGCTTCCCCTGCTGCACCCCTCCAGAGGACGAGGAAGAGGCAGAGTGCTGCTGAGAGGCTCCTCTGGTACGGACCCTACCCCTCCCTCTAAATGATCTAAAGGTGAGAGAGGAAGTAGGTTGTTGGAATCTACCCCGAAAGGAAGAGGAGGATGAGCCACGACCAAATCCTCAAAACTTCCTAAAAAACCTGGAGGAGGCAGAAGAAGCGGCATGCAGTCCTAACGACTTGGCCGTGGCCCTACTCTCTTTAAACCTCTCCAAGGCCGAATCTGCTTTGGCACCAAAAAGTTTGTCCCCATCAAAAAACGGGAGGTCCAACAGGGTCGACTGCACATCCGAAGAGAACCCTGAGTTGCAAAGCCAAGCCTGTCTCCTCGCAACCACCGCCGTGCCCATCGCTCTAGCCACCGAGTCAGTTGTATCCAACCCAGATTGGATAACCTGGGTTGCAGCAGCCTGAGCATCAGAATCAGACACGAGATTCAAGAGTCCTTGAGGAAGCTCTGTATGCGATGATGTTATCTCGTCCATAAGAGCATAGATGTACCGCCCCAAGATACACGTAGCGTTGGTGGACTTTAACGCCATGCTACAGGACGAAAACACTTTCTTCGACTGTGAGTCCAACTTTTTGGAGTCTCTGTCCCCCGGCACTGTTGGAAAAGATCCAGGCGCAGATCTAGCAGAACAGGAAGCCTGGACCACCAAGCTCTCCGGCGTAGGGTGTCTGGAAAGAAAGCCAGGGTCAGATGGTGCAGCCCGATACCTCCTGGCCACAGACCTATTAACAGCCGAGGAAGATACCGGCTACTTCCAGACCTCCAATACCGGTTCAAGCAGAGCCTTGTTAAATGGCAAAAGAGGCTCTGCCGATGTAGAGGCCGGATGTAAGACCTCAGTTAGTAAATTCTGTTTCGCCTCAGCCACCGGCAAAGGCAGTTCGAGGAAGTTAGCCGCCTTCCTTATTACAGCATGAAAAGTGGCTGCCTCCTCAGTATACTCCCCTGGAGATGACAAGTCCTACTCAGGGGAAGTATCAAGGCCACTAGCTGTATCCAGTCCATGAAGACCCTCGCTAGAATCTTCAATTTCCCCTTCCTCCAGGACTCGTTGATATTCCTGTTCCTCCAAGAGGCGGAGAGCACGTCTCCTCGAATGTAACCTCTCCTCAATACGCGGTGTCGACATGGCGTCTGCAGAAGTCGAGGAACGACGCCGATCACCGGATCCGTCCGACGCCATGTCAGGCGCCACAGGAAGCTTCGACGCCGAGCCAGGCGTCGGACGAAGAGAGGTGCATCTCGGAGTCTCAGATGGTCCTGCCGGGGTCACTGGCCGAAACCCCGAAGCCGATGGAGCCGAAACCTCCGGGGCCGAAACCTCTGGAGCCGACACCGGCGCCAAGCCCACATTCCCCAAGGGGAGAAAGGGCATGAAGGGTGCTGGCCGTATAGGCGCCGAAGCACCCAAGCTGAAAGCCAACGGGCCAGAAGGACCAGTCGGAGCACTGCCTGGAGCCATCTGCTGGAATATGGTAAACATTGCATTTAAAAATGCGGTATTATAGGGTCCAGGAGCCGGGAAAGCCGGATACTGGGGTGCCTGGATCGAAGGCGACCCCGACGCCGGCCTCGACGTCGGAGAGAACACCTGAGGCTGTGGCATCTCAATCACTGAAGACGTCTGTCCAGGCGAAGTCGGCGAAGCCGGAGAGGGCAACGGCGTCGATGGATGAGGAGTGACTGTGGGACTGACCTCCCAAGTCTTCCGACACCGAGCCGATGGCGACCTCAATCGAGACCTCTCCTTGCTCGAATGGCGCCGTGAGTCCCGACGGCGCCGGGAGTCTCGATGACGTCGATGCGACTTCGGCGAGGAGGATTTTTTATGATGTTTCTTCTCCTTTCTTCGACTTCGCCATAAAGAGTTTGGCTTCTCTCTCCTTCAGGGCTTTCGGATTCATGTGTTGACATGAATCACACGTGGCCACGTCGTGGTCTGAACTTAAGCACCACAAGCAGTCCGAATGTGGGTCAGTAACTGACATCTTGCCCCCACACTCCCGACAGGGCTTGAAACCAGACTTCCTCTGAGACATAGTAACCTCAGAGAAAAAGACACGCCGCAGAAAAAACACACTGTAACCGAAAGGCAACAGTAGCTCCCTCGAAGATAACCGTTTCGAATGGCACGGAAAAAAGGGAACTGACGTCGGCATGTCGACGAGGACTTCTTATTGCCTATATGACGTCAGACGGCGTCGCGTGGGCAAATGTGACGTCCTCGTCGACGTGCAGAAGCTAGGAAGAAGATTTCCGTTGAATGCTGGCGCCATGGGAGTATTCATTAGGTGAGGAATCCACAGGTAGTTGTATCCATCAGAATAGGCTGTTACCTGCTGTGCACTTGCGGAAGAGTTCAGTATTAACCTTGTGTTCATCAATCTTTATAAGTATATCCAAAAACTCAATTGAAGACCTACTCATTTTACACGTCAAACCTATATTCAAATCATTGTTGTTTAATTTACCAACAAAGTTGGCAGCCTCTTCCTCAGAACCTTTCCAAATAATGAAAAGGTCATCAATATATCTTAACCATAGGATTGCCTGACTGGTTTCTGGATACTTTTCTTCATCTTTAAAGATATTCTCTTCCCACCAGCCTAAAAAAAGGCAGGCAAAACTCGGAGCAAAGCAAGTGCCCATCGCAGTCCCAAGGATCTGCTGATAAAGGACCCCATTAAACAAAAATAAATTATTCATCAAGCAGTATCTTATCATATCTATTATCATGCCAGTATGTGCCAGATATTTAAGTGATCTGGCATCTAGAAAATGTCTACAGGCTCCAATACCTTGTTCATGGTCGATAATAGTATACAAGGAATTGACATCCAAAGTTAGTAACAGGAAATCATCTTCCCATACAATACCCTCAAGCTTACCAAGAAAATCCTTAGTGTCACGGACATACGAGGGAAGATTGACAACAAATTCCCTCAGAAAATGGTCAACATATTTGGAGACATTTTCCAATGCACTCCCACATGAGGATACTATAGGTCTTCCTGGTGGATTGATCCTATTTTTGTGAATCTTGGGAAGAATATACAGCACCGGTAGTTTGGGAAAGTCTCTTTTTAAAAAGCAGTATTCTTCCCATAACAGTAAGCCCTTATCTTTCCACTCCATGAGCAGTTGCCAAATACCCACAATACTATTGGTGTATGTTTCTTTGGTGGTAACCTTATAGAATTGTGTGTTATTAAGTTGACACATAACTTCATCAATGTACTTCTGTTTCTCCATAAGTACTATATTGCCACCCTTGTCAGCCGGGCAGACAATTGTGTCTGCATCACTAGCCAAAGATGTAATAATTTTTTTTGGAGATTGGGTTAAATTATGGTTACATTTGGACAAACAAAAGATAGACAGTAATGATGACATCAGACTTATTATGACATATAGTGATGATACGAAACAAGTTAGGAATATCTATGTAAAAAAATTGGAAGATACTAAAAAGTGACTGTTATTGGTGATTCAATATTAAATAGAACTCAGATCACATACAGAAGAGGACGTAGCTTACAGGATATGTTAAGATCTAATGATATTACCACTATGTCTCAACTTAAACAACATGGCTTACAAGGTTTCTTTCCCTGTGGGCATTGTAAAGCATGCCGGGATAGTGTTATGCAGAAACAGTATGCACTATGTAAACCCGGTAAAAACAGGTTAATTAACCAATTTATAACATGTAAGTACTCCGTTTGTTATCTATATATTGGAGTGCCCTTGCCAAAGATGGTACGTTGGTAGTACCAAACATAGGGGGTTATTACAACTTTGGAGGAGGTGTTAATCCGTCCCAAAAGTGACGGTAAAGTGACGGATATACCACCAGCCGTATTACGAGTCCATTATATCCTATGGAACTCGTAATACGGCTGGTGGTATATCTGTCACATTTGTCCATAGAGGGGCCAATAGGGAACTAACACTGAGGAAAAAAGAGTCAAAATACATTTTAGATTTGGAGACTAAGATACCCAAAGGATTGAATATTGGGGAAGAATTGAATACTCACTTATACGATAATTGAAAATTAATCACAATTGGGCATTCTGCTTTAGATAAGACTGTATGTAGTGAACTCTAAAGATCTAAAAGTATTTAAAAGAACCCAATAACTGTTTTGAGTGCTAATAGAGAGTGTCAGTAGGAGATGCACTTCTATTTAATTTTTCTATAATTGGTACAGTTTTAAAATGAGGCTTTCTTAGATTTGGGTATATATGGTTATTTATTAAGTGTATTTATATGTCTTTTCAGATTTAATGGGTCGGATGGAATTAATGCTGCTTTCCACCTGCCACCGCTCTTTCTACATTACACGCTATTGGGTGTTGTCAGTGCAGATTATGAGATAAGAAAATGCCTAATGAATTTGTTTGATATTGCTGATCTGTCCCAGTATAATCAACTGTATAAAAAGTGGTATAGGGGTATTAATATTGCAGTCAGTATGGTTAAGGTTGCTAATTAATTTTTACATCGTATGGTTTTAGTTCATCGTTGGATCTATAAGTAACAATATTTTATTACGATATATCAGTCTGGTGGACTTCCATTACTTGGTTTATCTTTACCTTCCGTCTCTGCTCGTTTATTTTCCCCATCATATTCCCCTTTTTTATGGTTACACGGTTGTATAACTAAGTATTTTTATATTTATATATTTATATGTTTATATATTTACATATATTTATTTATTTATTTATTTATATGACAATTGTGTATTGGTATAGATTTGACTAGTCATTGCAATTCAGATGTAATTCTCTTTGAGACTGTGATTCTAAGGTTGTTTTTCTTTCTTCTATCTAGTATCTGCTGTTTGTCCTATTTTTATGTTTATGACTGGTTAGTATTTAACAATGGTGACTGGGTGGTGAATATCACGTGACCAAGGCTGCTGTGTCAGCCGAAACGCGTTGTGTTTTGATTAAACCTGTTTTTCACTTTCCCTGAATCCTGAGCGTGAAATATATATATATTTTTTTGTTTTTGTTGGATTTATAATTGCCGGCTTGCTCGTGCCGGTCTTTGCACCACCCCTCTTGGGCCATATGAGTTCCTTTTGAGCATTCGAAGGTTGTGATATATATATACATATCTATATATTGAGCTATATACATATATAGATCTATATATTTTTTTACTAGCTGTATGGTTTTCCTGGGGGCCATAGTGGCCCCCATGGATACCATAGAACTATTTAAAAAAATTGCCCCCACAGGGGCCGCCTCGTTTGAAAGGGAAGACTCTCCTTGCGGCGTGCTGATGTCACAAAGGAGCGGGTGGGGGGCAGGGGGAGACACTGAAGATCTTCTGTGTCTCCTGATCGGGGGATAATTTAAAAACAAATCCTCTGGTGTGTCCCCCTCCCTGCCGTCGCCCACTGGTCATGACCCGCACCAGAAGGGTTAAACAATTCTGTTTGTTTAATGTTAAAGCGCATTTCAATTTTCCTTTCAAAAATCCATTTAATGTACACTTGAATGAAGTACATTTTACCTTTAATTTAACACTCCACCTTCTTTACCTAGTTTTAAACAACCCCTTTACTTGAAATCACAGCTATACTTGTCTCTGGCTTTTGCTGCACTTTGTTTGTGAGCAGTTTGCCTGACGGCGCATTTCTTTAGCCCTTTTTTCATTGCGTGATGTTTTCAATCCATCCAGGGATTTCTCGATTTCTGTACCTCTCACTCCAGTTGACAACTAACATTAAACACTGCAAATTGTGGATTTTTGTTGTTAGGTAAACTTGTATATCGCTTTTTTTTTTTTTAACCAAGCGCAAGCTCCCGGAGTGCTTCGGAGGTTGCATGTCAAAGAATGAAAACAAAAGGACAGCATTACTATTGCGCAATGATTATTATTTTTTTCTAAAAATGCCCCACTAATATAATGTCTATTTTAGAACCCCAACGTCTTTTTTGAAAGAACACTTGAATACACTGTTTCTGTCTTTACGGGCCTAATTAATGGCTTTGTCGCTGTGTAAAATGCGAATATGACGCTGACCAATGGAGCGTTATTTGAGGGCTGAGTACACAAGCGCTCTGTCCCATTTGTAATCTCTCTGTGGGCTTTTAACCATGTCCATGCCATGCCTGTCACTTTCATTTAGTGGTTAGTGGGATTGTCTTTTAAAATCCACTTGATTTCATTAGTGAAAGCCATGCATACGTCATGCCTATTCGGTGTTTAGCCCCCATCTAGCGCACCGGACAACTACTGAAAACAAACGAGGCTCCATGTTTTCATCATATTTTCTGGAGTACTTTATCTTTTTATTTTCCACGCAGCGCGATCGCGCTGGGTTTCACATAGTGCGATCACACTTGTTTTTTTTTTCTTAAAATTTTTGTGGCAAGAAAAGTCCAGGTAGTAGTTTACAAAGCTAATAACTCTAACTCGAGCAAATATGAGACCCGTAGCATTGTAAATGCTTGTTTTTTATTGAGGTCTGACATACTCAACTGCTGCTGTTGAATATGTTTTTACAAAATAAAACAAGAGGCACAAAAGGAATGCGCCCTGCCAGTCTTGCGGGCATATTTTGTAATTGCCTGGAGAGCAACCGGGCAGAACAAAAGAAAGTGAGATGCTGCGCTGATGTTAACAAAAAAATAACAATGGGACGTATGAACAAAATAATTAATACCAAATTAAAGAAAAATGTCAGAGACATGGGAGGAGGTGGGAGGGACCAAACGTGACCAAGATAGCCGGATTTATAGCCTTGTTTACAGCTAAGCTAAACTCAGAGCAAGAATGCTCTGCAAATGAAAAGGGCAGCTTCCCTGCAGAGGAGCAGGGAAAGAAGTAAAAAAAAAACAAAAAAAATTAAAAAAAAGTCCCTTACAGACCAGATAAACAGGACAAAGCGTAATTATACCGTAGTTGGTCCCTGCTCCCACACAGAAGGAGGAAGGACAAAGAGGCATGGCTGCCCACTAGCAAGCAAGAGTTTTTGATTGACACTTAAATTAACAAATGAAATAGCTACAAGCCCCCAGAAATATACTTAAGTATACAGGAGGTCGAACGCTTACACTCAACCTAAAAAGGGATCTTTCAGGACTAAGAGCTAACGTTCTATCGCTGTTCAAAATCCCTAAGTAAGAATGAATGGGGAAATGTGTTGTGGGACCCCCCTATTTCTCGGCCCCCACTTGACGGATCACCCTGAAACTTTACAGACAGCAGCTGAAGTGAGTGTCACATTTTGTTGAAAACGTTTGTGAAGATTCAACAAACGGAGCCAAAATTATTAGCAAAACAACGTACTTTCAATAGAAAGTAGGCCCTAACTATAACTACCTAGTGGCAGCCACCCTGTTATTTACCCAATAAGCATCTGTTCGTGACATGTAATGCTGTAGATTCACATGCGCTGCATACCCCTGCCATCTAGTGTTGGGTCTGGAGTGTTGCAAGTGGTCTATCTTCGAAGAAGCATTTTCAAGTCATGGGATTTAGTGAATTCTCAGTGATTCTGTGCATGGGCATCGACTCCTTTGTTAGATTGTTTTCATGCAGATGGGTGAGAAATGGAGAGTTGAGGAAGTATACAGAAAGAGATGTCTGTGCAAATTTAACTACATATGTACAAGTATATACAAATATAAAATAACTGGAACCGCCACAGGCATCTGGGGAGGAGGGGGGCTTGTGTGAACCTAGAGCACTACATGCCTCGAACAGATGCTTTGTGGGTAAGTAATATTTTCTGTTTGATGGCATGTGTGGCTCTAGATACACATGCACTGCAAGGACTGTAAAGCAGTCCCCCCATAAAGCGGTGGCTAGCCTGTGGGAGTTGCAGTTGACTGGAAAAGTGTTCGTAGCACAGCTAGACCTACATTGGCTTGCTGACGGGCTAGTACATCCAGACAATAGGGTTCTGGAAATGTATGTGGTGTAGACCATATAGCTGCCTTACAAATGTCAGCTATAGGTATGTTTCCAAGGAAAGCCATAGTGGATCATTTCTACCTAGTAGAATGTGCTTTAGGAGTAACAACTGTCTCTTCGCTTTAGCATAGCAAGTTTGTATACACTTTACTATCTAGCTATGCTGTTTTTTACATTGGACTGCCTTTGTGAAATAGAGAAAAAGCTAGAAAGAGCTGATTAGTTTTCCTAAGTTCTTTGGTTCTGTCAGTGTAAAAGATAAGTGCTTGGTTAACATCTAGAGTGTGGAGAGCTCTTTCTGCAACTGAGTCAGGTGGTGGAAAGAAGACTGGTAGCTCAATGGATTGGTCGATATGGAATTGGGAAGCTACTTTAGGAAGGAACTTTGGATTTGTGCAAAGGACCCCCTTGTCTCTATGAATTTGGAAGAAATGTTCTTCCAAGGTTAGGGCCTGGAGCTCACTAACACATCTGAGTGATGTGATAGCGACTCAGAATGCACATGAATGAACTGGCTCAAAAGGAGGGCCCATGAGCCTGGCAAGCACAATATTGAGGTTCCAGGATGGTGCGGGTGGCACTATGGGTGGAATAACCCTTCTAAGGCCTTGGATGAAAGCTTTGATCACTGGGATTCTGAAAAAGGAAGTATGTTTCCTGTTCTTTAGATATGCAGCTATAGCTGCAAGATGTAAGCAAATGGAAGTGTAAGCTAAGTTTGCTTTCTGAAAATGTAGCAAATAACAAACAATGTCTTGGACAGTAGCTTTAATGGGAATATTATGTTTGGGTTGGTAGACGCATAAAAACGTTTCCATTTTTCAGCATAACAATGCTCTGCTTGTGGGTTTACGAGCTTCCCCAAGAACGTCCATACATTCCGCAGGAGCCATATTTATGACTTCTGGAGCCATATTGCAAGGTTGAGTGACTTGGGCCTGGATGTCTGATCTGTCTTTGATTCTGAGTGATAAGGTCTGGCCTGTTGGGCTGCTTCTCTTGGGGAACTACTGAGAGGTACAGAATTGTGGTGAACCATGGCTGATGCGCCCAAGTGGGAGCTGCACGGATTATGGTGAGAGATGTCTGCCTGATCCTTCGAACCAGAAATGTAAAAAGAGGGAGAGGTGGAAAAGCATAAGCAAATATCCCTGACCAGTTCATCCACAAAGTGTTGCCCTTGAATAGAGTGTGGACACTAGGAGGAGAAGCTTGGGCATTTTGAGTTTTCTGCTGTAGTGAAAAGGTCTTTCTAAGGAGTCTCCCACTTTAGGAAGTATCTTTGAAGGACTTGCAAGTGGAGTTCCCATTCGTGGTCTTGTTGCTGCACCATGCTGAGCAGGTCTGCTAAGTTGCTGCCCGTTCCTGGGTGACACTCTGCCACTAGGTGAATGTGGTGGTAGAGAACCCACTTCCATATGGTCTGAGAGAGCTGTGACAATTGAGACAACCGTGTCCAGGCACAGGGTCCAGAAAAGGCCACCGTTTCAACAGGTTAGTGGTGTTCTACCATTGGAAAGCAGCGAGTATGACCGTCTAGCACTAGATCTTCCAGGTGACCATGTGACTGAACTACTGATGAGACAGACACTACTGTAGGGGACGCATGTGGAGTCTGGCATGAGGAACATTGGCAATGCAGGAGGCCATCATTCCTAACAAGCACATGATAGCCTTGACTGTGTATGTACTATTTTCCTGAAATTGGGGGAGAAGAGTGTGAAAACTGTGAACCTGAGCCAGTTAGAGGTATGCTATTCCCAACTCTACAATGAGACTAGCTCCTAAATAGGGCTGTATCTGAAGAGGTAGGAGATGGGATTTGACAAAGTTGATCGTGAATCCTAGAGTGTGAAGCAGGTTCACTCCCATCTGAGTATGGTATTGGCAGTGAGGTAGTGAGCTGGCTTCAAAGAGCCAGTCGTCTAGGTAAGGGAACATGTGCAGGTTTTGTCTTCCAAGGTGTGCAGAGACTATTGCTAAGCACTTTGTGAAGACTGGGAGCAGTCTTGACTCTGAATGGCAGGACTTTGAACTGGTAGCGTTTGCCTGCAACCACAAATCTTAGGTATTTTTGGTGTGCAGGGTAGATGGTAATAAGGAATTAGGCATTCTTTAGATCTAGGGTCATCATAAAGTCTCATTGTTGTAGAAGTGGAAAAACGTCTTGAAGAGTAACCATATGAAAGTGTTCTGAGAGAATGTAGTGATTGAAAGGTCTGAGTCCAGATTAGGCCTGAGAGAGACGTCTTTTTTTGGAATGAGGAAGTATAGGGAGTATACTCTGGATCCCTGGTGTTGTAAGGGAACAGGCTCAATGGCCCCTTTGAGAATAAGGGATTTAACCTCTTGCTTGAGAAGGGCGAGACACTCATGAGATAGTCTGTGAGAGTGATGGGGGATTGTTTGAATGAGTGGTAATGAGCTCCAGATAATAACCATGTTGGATAATAGAAAGGATCCATTGGTGGTCATCAGTGGTGACGTTGACCCATTCTGGATGAAAATTTTGAAGTTGTCTACTGGGAGCTGTGGAGTGGGCAGGGGAAGAAGGAGGTAGTCACTGCTTTGCAGTGGAGGTACAGCCTCAGTGTAGGAAAGTACCATCTTGCCTGGCATGTTACCCCCACATTTCACTGTATATATGTTGTTTTAGTTGTATGTGTCACTGGGACCCTGCCAGGCAGGGCCCCAGTGCTCATGAGTATGTGCCCTGTATGTGTTCCCTGTGTGATGCCTAACTGTCTCACTGAGGCTCTGCTAACCAGAACCTCAGTGGTTATGCTCTCTCTGCTTTCCAAATTTGTCACTAACAGGCTAGTGACTAAATTTACCAATTCACATTGGCAAACTGGTACACCCATATAATTCCATAGTATATGGTGCTGAGGTACCCAGGGTATTGGGATTCCAGGAGATCGCTATAGGCTGCAGCATTTCTTTTGCCACCCAAAGGGAGCGAGGCCAGTGCAGCCTGCGTGAAATAACGTCCACATTATTTCACAGCCATTTACCACTGCACTTAACTAACTTATAAGTCACCTATATGTCTAACCTTCACCTGGTGAAGGTTGGGTGCAAAGTTACTTAGTGTGTGGGCACCCTGGCACTAGCCAAGGTGCCACCACATCGTTCAGGGCAAGTTCCCCAGACTTTGTGAGTGCGGGGACACCATTACACGCGTGCACTATACATAGGTCACTACCTATGTATAGCGTCACAATGGTAACTCCGAACATGGCCATGTAATATGTCTAAGATCATGGAATTGTCAGCCCAATGCCATTTTGGCATTGGGGGGACAATTCCATGATCCCACGGGTCTCTAGAATAGTACCCGGGTACTGCCAAACTGCCCTGGCCCAGGAAGGCAGAACAAAGGACTTCCTCTGAGAGAGGGTGTAACACCCTCTCCCCTTGGAAATAGGTGTGAGGGCTGGGGAGGAGTAGCCTCCCCCAGCCTCTGGAAATGCTTTGATGGGCACAGATGGTGCCCATCTCTCCATAAGCCAGTCTACACCGGTTCAGGGATCCCCCATCCCTGCTCTGGCGTGAAACTGGACAAAGGAAAGGGGAGTGACCACTCCCCTGACCTGCACCTCCCAGGGGAGGTGCCCAGAGCTCCTCCAGTGTGTCCCAGACCTCTGCCATCTTGGAAACAGAGGTGTTGGGGGCACACTGGACTGCTCTGAGTGGCCAGTGCCAGCAGGTGACGTCAGAGGCTCCTTCTGATAGGCTCTTAACTCTCTTGGTAGCCAATCCTCCTTCCTAGGTAGCCAAACCTCCTTTTCTGGCTAGTTAGGGTCTCTGCTTTGGGGTATTCACCAGATAACGAATGCAATAGCTCATCAGAGTTCCTCTGCATCTCCCTCTTCACCTTCTACCAAAGGATCAACCGCTGACTGCTCAGGACTATGCAAAACCGCAACAAAGTAGCAAGACAACTACTAGCAACATTGTAGCGCCTTATCCTGCTGGCTTTCTCGACTGTTTCCAGGTGGCGCATGCTCTGGGGGTAGTCTGCCTTCACCCTGCACCAGAAGCTGTGAAGAAATCTCCTGTGGGTCGACGGAATCTTCCCCCTGCTAACGCAGGCACCAAAAGACTGCAACACTGGTCCTCTGGGTCCCCTCTCATCCTGACGAGCGTGGTCCCTGGAACTCAGCAACTCGGTCCAACTGACTCCCACAGTCCAGTGACTCTTCAGTCCAAGTTTGGTGGAGGTAAGCCCTTGCCTCCCTACGCTAGACTGCATTGCTGGGTACCGCGTGATTTGCAGCTGCTCTGGCTCCTGTGCACTCTTCCAGGATTTCCTTTGTGCACAGCCAAGCCTAGGTCAAGCCTAGGTCCACGACACTCCTTCCTGCAGTGCACAACCTTCTGAGTTGTCCTCCGGTGTCGTGGGACTCCCTTTTGTGACTTCGCGTGGACTCCAGTTCACTTTCCTTCCAAGTGCCTGTTCAGGTACTTCTGCAGGTGCTGCCTGCTTCTGTGAAGGCTCCCTGAGTTGCTGGGCGCTCCCTCTGTCTCCTCCTCCAAGTGGCGACATCCTGGTCCCTCCTGGGCCACAGCAGCACCCAAAAACCTCTACCGCGACCCTTGCAGCTAGCAAGGCTTGTTTGCGGTCTTTCTGCGTGGGAACACCTCTGCAAGATTCATCGCGATGTGGGACATCCGTCTTCCAAAGGAGAAGTTCCTAGCTCTCTTCTTTCTTGCAGAACTCCAAGCTTCTTCCATCCGGTGGCAGCTTCCTTGCACCCTCAGCTGGCATTTCCTGGGCTCCTGCCCACTCCTGACACTGTCGCGACTATTGGACTTGGTCCCCTTGTCTTACAGGTACTCAGGCCCGGAAATCCACTGTTGTTGCATTGCTGGTGTTGTTCTTCCTGCAGAAACCCCCTATCACGACTACTGAGCTCTCTGGGGGTAGTAGGTGCACTTTACACCTACCTTTCAGGGTCTTGGGGTGGGCTATTTTTCTAACAGTCTCAGCGACCCTCTACAAGCTCACATAGGTTTGGGGTCCATTCGTGGTTCGCATTCCACTTTTGGAGTATATGGTTTGTGTTGCCCCTATAACTATGTGCTCCTATTGCAATCTACTGTAATTCTACACTGCTTGCATTACTTTTCTTGCTATTACTTACCTAATTTTGGTTTGTGTACCTATTTCTTGTGTATATATCTTATCCTCATACTGAGGGTACTCACTGATTTACTTTTGGCATATTGTCATAAAAATAAAGTACCTTTATTTTTAGTAATTCTGTGTATTGCGTTTTCTTATGATATTGTGCATTTGACACCAGTGGTATAGTAGGAGCTTTACATGTCTCCTAGTTCTTCCTAAGTTGCTTTGCCATAGCTACCTTCTATCAGCCTAAGCTGCTAGAAACACCTCTTCTACACTAATAAGGGATAACTGGACCTGGCACAAGGTGTAAGTACCTCTGGTACCCACTACAAGCCAGGCCAGCCTCCTACACACACTGAATGGAAAAAAGGGCGCTGCTACAGTTCACTCATAGTGAAACCCATCAGCAAAAGTGCAATTATCTACGTAACCGGCAAAAGTGCAATTAACTATGTAACAGGGTCGATGTTATGCAAAGCACTCGACTTCTGCCAAGCGAGATCGCGCTGCAAACAAAAGATAAAAAGTAGTCCACAAACCTGACGGGAAACAGCGATCAGCGCATGTTTTCAGGACATGGTCCCAGATAACCACCGGAAAAGGCATGACGTTTGCGTGCCTTCCACTAATGAAAGCAAGCTGATTTTAACAGGCAAGCCCACGAACCGATGAAAGACACTGACTTGACGTGGACGGGGCCCTGAGCCCTTTTCTAACTCCAAAAGCGTCTCGCATGCGACACAGGCTCGACCCTAAAAAGTTAAATGTGAATCAAGAATTCCCCCCTAGACAAGTGTAGGTGTGCAGAATCGCTGGCAGAGTAATAATACAGTAAGCCCAGAGCCCAGGAAAGCAGGAGTAAAGTACTGCAAGTTTCCTTAGGACACACTACACCTCGTTTTTGGGATTTTTCAGCAGCCAACCAAGTCTGCAAAGTACAACTGCTGGATTAATGGACCTGAAGACCTGCAAAGGAAGGGGACCAAGTCCAGAAGTCGAAAGAAGTTCCAGGAAGGACAGGAGCCCCTGCCAACCCAGAAGAGGGTGCAAAAGAAGAGTCCCCGGTTAGCTTAAGACTGCAGAAATGCACCCTAGGAAGATGCCCGCAGGTTCCTGCGTGATGCAACAGATGTCCCACAGCGTGAAGATCGTTGCAAACGAGATTTCGTGTTGGAAGGCGCCAACAAGCCTTGGCTACAGCAAAAGTGTGTTTTTCATCAAAATGGCGCTGGGTGGACCTAGGAGGGACCTGGGGGCCTCAACTCTGTGTGAGGAGGAAGAGGAGGCTCTCAGCACTTTAGAGAGCCCTCAGGATGCCAGCCAGCACCCCCAGAAGCCGCAGGATCCGGGTTCAAAGGAGGTGCAAAACGCGGTTGATGCAGCACAACAAAAGAAGGACCCACGCCACCGGAGAACAACTCAGCCAGTTGAGCGTCGCAGGGTGGAGTGCTGGGGACCTGGGCCAGGCTGTGCACGAAGGAATTTTGCAAAGAGTCCACAGAGGCCTCAGGAGGTGAAGAAGACACAAAACACAGGGGTACCGTCGTTCTTGAGGAAGGCAAGGTCTTACCTCCTCCAAATTGAGTCAGCAGGACCTCAGGACAGTCTATGTCGAGAATGTCCACCCTCTGTGTCCGTAGGAGCATGCTCGTCGCCGTGAGAGGAGTCCCAGGGTACCGGTCATTGCCTTGGAAGGTGCCTGCTTGGAGCAGGGGAGTGACTCCGTCACTCCACTGGAGATTTCTTCGGTCCTTCTGGTGCAGGATAAAGATAGGGGCCCATATTTATACTTTTTGATGCACAACTGCGCCAACGCAGTTGTGCGTCAAAAATTTTACCACCGGCTAACGCCATTCCAGAGCGCCATGCGGGCGCCTTATTTATTGAATGACGTTAGCCGGCGCAGCGGACTGGTGTGCGTCAAAAAAAATGACTCACACCAGGCTGTGCCGGCGTAGGGAAAAATGGAGCTTGGGCGTCAAAAAATGGGGCAAGTCAGGTCTGAGGCAAAATTCAGGCCTCAACCCGATTTGCGCCATTTTTTTTTTACGCCCAACCCCCACTGAAATGACTCCTGTCTTAGCAAAGACAGGAGTCATGCCCCCTTGCCCAATGGCGATGCCCAGGGGACTTATGTCCCCTGGGCATGGTCATTGGGCATAGTGGCATGTAGGGGGGCACAAATCAGGCCCCCCTATGCCACAAAAAAAATATGGAAAAAAAAAAACTTACCTGAACTTACCTTTTCTTCCCTGGGATGGGTCCCTCCATCCTTGGGTGTCCTCCTGGGGTGGGCAAGGGTGGCAGGGGGTGTCCCTGGGGGCATGGGAGGGCACCTCTGGGCTCCTTCTGAGCCCACAGGTCCCTTAACGCCTGCCCTGACCCAGGCGTTAAAAAACGGCGCCCATCAGGCTGGGTGCCGTTTTTTAAGGCCTGCCCCCTTCCTGTGCGTCAAAATGACGTCACAGTATAAATAAGGCGCACAGGCCTTAAAGTCATTTTTAGGAAGGGAACGCCTACCTTGCATATAATTAACGCAAGGCTGGTTCCCCCTTCCAAAAAATGACGCACATGGTGGAACTTTGATGCGGGGTCGGACGTCAAAGTATAAATATGGGGCAGGGTTTGCGCCGATTGTGCGTCAAAAATGTTGACGCACATTCAGCGCAAAGAGAGTATAAGTATGCCCCAGGGAGTCCCCAGAGCATGCACACCGTGGAAACTGTTGCAGTTGCTGACTTGGAACTGAGGTTGCTGAAGAAAAGTGTCTCTTGTAGACACTTTGTTGCAGTTACATCGTTTCTTGGAGCAGGTTGCGGTTGATCAGAGGTCAGAGGATGCTGAAGTTGTTGCAGAGGATTCCTGAAGGAAACTTGCAAGCAGAATCTGAAGAGAACCCACAGGAGAGCCCCTAAATAGCCCTGAGAGGGGAATTGGCTACCTTATCAGGTATGGACCTATCAGGAGGGGTCTCTGACTTCACCTGCTGGTATTGGCCACTCAGAGCCCTCCAGAGTGCCCCCACACCTTGCAAAGCAAGATGGCTGAGGTCTGGGACACACTGGAGGAGCTCTGGGCACCACTCCTGGGGTGGTGATGGACAGGTGAGTGGTCACTCTCCTTTCCTTTGTCCAGTTTCCCGCCAGAGCAGGGGAGAAAGGGTCCCTGAACCGGTGTAGACTGGTTTATGCAAGGAGGGGACCTTCTATACCCTTCAAAGCATTTCCAGAGGCTGGGGGAGGTCACCCCTCCCCAGCCTGTAACACCTATTTCCAAAGGGAAAGGGTGTAACACCCTGCTCTCAGAGGAAATGCTTTGTTCTGCTTTGACTGGGCTGCCCAGACCCCAGGAGGGCAGAACCCTGTGTGTGAGGTGGCAGCAGCTGTAGCTGCAGTGCAAGCCTAAGAGAGCTGGTTTGGCAGTACTGGGGGTCCATGGTGGAGCCCCCAGGATGCATGGAATTGGCTCCCCGATACCAGATTTGGAATGGGAGGCACAATTCCGTGATCTTAGACATGTTGCATGGTCATATTCGGAGTTACCATTGTGAAGCTACATATGGGTATTGACCTATATGTAGTGCACACGTGTAATAGCGTCCCTGCACTCACAAAGTCTGGGGAAATGGCCCTGAACTATGTGGGGGCACCTTTGCTAGTGCAATGGTGCCCTCACACTTAGTAACTTTGCACCTAACCTTCAGCAGGTGAAGGTTAGACATATAGTTGACTTATAAGTTACTTAAGTGCAGTGGAAATGGCTGTGAAATAGTGGGTGCACTATTTCACGCAGGTTGCAGTGGTAGTCCTGTGTAAGGGTTTGTCTGAGCTCCCTATGGGTGGCAAAATAAATGCTGCAGCCCATATGAATCTCCTGGAACCCCAATGCCCTGGGTACCTAGGTACCATATACTAGGGAATTATAAGGGGGGTCCAGTATGCCAATTGAAATTGGTAAATTAAGTCACTGGCCTACAGTGACGAACTGTAAATCAGAGAGAGCATAAGCACTGAGGTTCTGATTAGGAGAGCTTCAGTGACACAGTTAGGCACTACACAGGCATACACATTAGGCCCCAAACTATGAGCACTGGGGTCCGGGCTAGCAGGATCCCAGTGATACAGTAAAAACACACTGACACACTCACAAACGTGGGGGTAACCATGCTAGAAAGAGGCTACTTTCCTACAGGTGTACTGGTAGCTTTGCCCTTTGTAGTTTTCTTTGGAAGTGGAGAAGTGTCCAAAGCCTCTTGGGAGAACAGATTCCTCTTCAAAAGTTCAGGGGGAGAAGCAATGATGTGCCCTGTACCCTCCTGGATATCGAGGCGGTGCTGATGAGCATCCATCATCTCCAAAATGGGTTCCACAGGTGAAGGCGTAGCTGAAGATTGGCTGGATTCTTTCTGCTCCGATGTTCTTGGTTCTGTGGTTTTCAGCACCGAAGTTTTCTGTTGGTGCGATTCTGTCAGCACCGAAGTGGACGTGGTAGCTTGTCGGCTCGGCGCCAAAGTTCAGACTGAGATGGCAATGATGTCTCGGACCGAGATACCAGAGGTCGAAGCCAAAGACATTGCCTTGGATATTTTCAGAGCCAAGCTGAAGAGCAGGGCAGCCGAAATAGTTTTTCGGATCTAACCATGGCTTGGTGGCAATGGCGGTCCGGCAGCCTCTGCAAGGGGCTTTTTAATAGTCTTAAGATGGGCAGGAGGGGCCACGTTACTCATGGGTTGCGTGGATGTTAACTTGTGACTTTCGATATCCAACTGCATGTCAGAGTCAGAGTCCTGGATCGAAAAGGCCTACTCTTGCTCTGGCTCCTCCTGGGCATGTTCCTCCCCAAAGATGTCCGGGGTGTCTTCCGGAGTCTTGTGCGCCATCTCCAACCCATGAACTCTTCGGTCCGATTGAGTCTTCTTCAACTGGAAGGATTTGCAAGCATAGCAGGTAGCTTTCTGGTGATTAGGGGAGAATCACAGGTTACACACCAGATGTTAGTCAGTGTGTGGAAACTTTGCATGGCACAGAGACAGAAACGAAACGGCGTTTGTTCCATCAGCTGAGCATAATTGTCAGTGCTGTGTGGTGAGGTAAGCCCGAAAAAGGTTAGGACGCCCCTGAGGGTGAGCAGCTGGTACCTCGACTGACGAGTGGAGCCGAACGCGAAGATGCAAATGCGCGATCGAGACACAATACCATAGATGAAGAGAAGGCGTAAAGAAAGATTTTGCATCCGATAGTGTCAAAAGACGGAATATAGACACACACATCCGAACCCGACTGCAGAGAGAAAACAATCTAACAAAAGAGTTGATGCCCATACACAGTATCACCGAAAAGGAGTCACTTGATCCTGAGACTCAAAAATGCTTCTTCGAAGAAAAACAACTTGAGCACTCCGGACCCAACACTAGATGGCAGGAATATGCAGAGGATGTGTACCAACAGCCATCGAATATATATATGAATATATATATATATATATATATATATATATATATATATATATAAGAATAAGTTACTTACCTTAGGTAATGCTTTTTCTGGTGGATACAGTAACTACCTGTGGATTCCTCACCTAAAGAATTCTCCCCTCGCGCCAGCCTCGATGGAAATTTCTTCTAGCTCTGCACGTCGACGATGACATCACAATCGCCCGACTCCACGCGACGCCGTAGGACGTCATCTAGGCAATAAGAAGCCCTCATCGACGTGCAGACGTCAGTTATCACCATTTTTTACGTGCCTTAGATGCGAAAAGGTTGACCTTAAAGAGAGCATAGTCACATCAAATGAATGAAAACCGAAAATGTATTATAATAAAAAATTTATTTAGATAACAGTAATAACTGTTCTATACAAAAGTAAAATATATCATTCAAGTCCAAACATGTTTTCCTTGAAATATCTAAATTAGAGAAAGAAATGTATATACAGATGCCACAACTATATACATGATTCAGGTATATGGAAAATGTCACTTACCCAGTGTACATCTGTTCGTGGCATTAGTCGCTGCAGATTCACATGCTGTGCACAGTCCGCCATCTGGTGTTGGGCTCGGAGTGTTACAAGTTGTTTTTCTTCGAAGAAGTCTTTTCGAGTCACGAGACCGAGGGACTCCTCCCATTTCGAGTCCATTGCGCATGGGCGTCGACTCCATCTTAGATTGTTTTGCCCGCAGAGGGTGAGGTAGGAGTTGTGTATGCTAGTAATAGTGCCCATGCAATGGAGTGAATGCGTATGTACATAATAAAGTTTTAAGTAATATATTTACAAATGTACAAATGTTTAAGATCTACTTCTAAACGGCTACAGGCTCCCGGGGAGGCGGGTGGGCGCATGTGAATCTGCAGCGACTAATGCCACGAACAGATGTACACTGGGTAAGTGACATTTTCCGTTCAATGGCATGTGTAGCTGCAGATACACATGCTGTGCATAGACTAGTAAGCAGTTATCTCCCCAAAAGCGGTGGTTCAGCCTGTAGGAGTTGAAGTAGTTTGAAATAATGTTCTTAATACAGCTTGACCTACTGTTGCTTGTTGTGCAGTTAGCACATCTACACAGTAGTGCTTGGTAAATGTATGAGGCATAGACCATGTTGCTGCCTTACATATTTCGTTCATTGGAATATTTCCTAGAAAGGCCATGGTAGCACCTTTCTTTCTGGTTGAGTGTGCCTTTGGTGTAATAGGCAGTTCTCTTTTAGCTTTAAGATAGCAGGTTTGAATGCACCTAACTATCCATCTAGCAATGCCTTGTTTTGAAATTGAATTTCCTGTATGAGGTTTTTGAAAGGCGACAAATAATTGTTTTGTCTTTCGAATTAGTTTTGTTCTGTCAATGTAGTACATTAAGTGCTCTTTTGATGTCTAGTGTATGTAGTGCTCTTTCGGCTACAGAATCTGGTTGTGGGAAGAACAATGGTAATTCTACTGTTTGATTTAGGTGGAACGGTGAAATTACTTTTGGTAAAAATTTAGGATTGGTCCGTAGAACAACTCTATTTTTGTGTATTTGAATAAATGGTTCTTGAATGGTAAATGCTTGAATCTCACTCACTCTTCTTAGAGATGTGATGGCAATTAAAAATGCAACTTTCCACGTTAAGTATTGCATTTCACAAGAGTGCATGGGCTCAAAAGGTGGTCCCATGAGTCGTGTTAGGACAATGTTGAGGTTCCATGAAGGAACTGGTGGTGTTCTTGGTGGTATAATTCTCTTTAGGCCTTCCATAAACGCCTTTATGACTGGTATCCTAAACAATGAAATTGAGTGCGTAATTTGTAGGTAAGCAGAAATTGCCGTAAGATGTATTTTAATGGAAGAGAAAGCTAGGTTAGATTTTTGCAAATGTAGTAAGTATCCTACTATTTCTTTTGCAGATGCGTGTAAAGGTTGAATTTGATTATTATGGCAGTAATAAACAAATCTTTTCCACTTATTTGCATAGCAGTGTCTAGTGGTAGGTTTTCTAGCTTGTTTTATGACCTCCATACATTCCTGTGTGAGGTCTAAGTGCCCGAATTCTAGGATTTCAGGAGCCAAATTGCTAGATTCAACGATGCTGGATTTGGATGTCTGATCTGTTGTTTGTGTTGTGTTAACAGATCTGGTCTGTTGGGTAGTTTGACATGAGGTACTACTGAAAGGTCTAGTAGTGTTGTGTACCAAGGTTGCCTTGCCCATGTTGGTGCTATTAGTATGAGTTTGAGTTTGTTTTGACTCAACCTGTTTACTAGATATGGAAGGAGAGGGAGAGGTGGAAAAGCGTACGCAAATATCCCTGACCAGTTCATCCATAGAGCATTGCCTTGGGATTGATCTTGTGGGTACCTGGATGCGAAGTTTTGGCATTTTGAGTTTTCTTTTGTTGCAAATAGATCTATTTGAGGTGTTCCCCAAATTTGAAAGTAATTGTTTAGTATTTGGGGGTGAATTTCCCATTCGTGGGTTTGTTGGTGATCTCGAGAGAGATTGTCTGCCAACTGGTTCTGAATCCCTGGAATAAATTGTGCTATTAGGCGAATGTGGTTGTGAATCGCCCAATGCCATATTTTTTGGGTTAGGAGGCACAACTGTGTCGAGTGTGTCCCTCCTTGTTTGTTTAGATAATACATTGTTGTCATGTTGTCTGTTTTGACAAGAATGTATTTTTGGGTTATTATGGGTTGAAATGCTTTCAGCGCTAGAAATACTGCTAACAGTTCTAAGTGATTTATGTGAAACTGCCTCTGATGTATGTCCCATTGTCCTTGGATGCGGTGTTGATTGAGGTGTGCTCCCCACCCTGTCATGGAAGCATCCGTCGTTATGACGTATTGTGGCACTGGGTCTTGGAAAGGCCCCCCTCGGTTTAAATTTGTACTGTTCCACCATAGAAGCGAGATGTATGTTTGGCGGTCTATCAACACCAGATCTAGAAGTTGACCCTGTGCTTGTGACCATTGTGATGCTAGGCACTGTTGTAAGGGCTGCATGTGCAATCTTGCGTTTGGGACAATGGCTATGCATGAAGACATCATGCCTAGGAGTTTCATTACCATTTTGACTTGTATCTTTTGTGTTGGATACATGGCCTGTATTACCTTGTGAAATGTTTGAACCCTTTGTGGACTTGGAGTGGCAATCCCTTTTGCTGTGTTGATTGTCGCTCCTAAGTATTGCTGTGTTTGACACGGCAAAAGGTGTGACTTCGCGTAGTTGATCGAGAAACCTAGCCTGTGAAGGGTCTGTATGACGTAGTTTGTGTGCTGTGAACATTGTCTTAGCGTGTTGGTTTTGATTAACCAGTCGTCTAAGTACGGGAGCACATGTATTTGCTGCCTTCTGATATGTGCAGCTACTACTGCCAGGCATTTTGTAAAAACTCTTGGCGCAGTTGTTATTCCGAATGGCAACACTTTGAATTGGTAATGTATTCCTTGGAATACGAACCTTAGGTATTTCCTGTGTGAAGGATGTATTGGTATATGGAAATATGCATCTTTTAGATCTAATGTTGTCATGTAGTCTTGCTGTTTGAGCAGTGGGATTACGTCTTGTAACGTGACCATGTGAAAGTGGTCTGATTTGATGTAGGTATTTAGTGTTCTGAGATCTAGTATTGATCTCAGAGTTTTGTCCTTTTTGGGTATTAGAAAGTACAGTGAGTAAACTCCTGTGTTTTTCTGTTGAATTGGAACTAATTCTATTGCGTCCTTTTGTAGCAATGCTTGAACTTCTAGTCCTAGAAGATCTATATGTTGTTTTGACATATTGTGTGTTTTCGGTGGGACGTTTGGAGGGAATTGGCGAAATTCTATGCAATAACCATGCTGGATAATTGCTAAGACCCAAGTGTCTGTTGTTATTTCCTCCCAAAGTTTGTAAAATTGGCTTAGTCTTCCCCCCACAGGTGTTATGTGATGGGGGTGTGTGACTTGTGAGTCACTGCTTATTTTGAGGGGTTTTGGGGCCTTGGAATTTTCCTCTATTTTTTGGGAATTGGCCCCCTCTAAATTGCCCCCGAAAACCTCCCCTTTGATATTGACCCTGGTAGGTAGGCCTTGTTTGTGAGGTTGTGGTTTCTGTGGGTTGACCTCGAAACCCTCCCCTAAAAGGTGTTTTCCGAAATGTGCCTCTGCTCTGCGGGGAGTAGGGTGCGCCCATGGCTTTGGCTGTATCGGTGTCCTTTTTGAGTTTTTCGATGGCAGTGTCTACCTCCGGCCCAAACAATTGCTGTTCATTAAACGGCATATTGAGCACAGCCTGCTGGATTTCCGGTTTGAACCCAGAAGTGCACAGCCATGCGTGCCTTCGTATTGTGACTGCAGTGTTTATTGTCCTTGCAGCTGTATCTCCTGCATCCATGGAAGACCGTATCTGATTATTTGAGATACTTTGTCCCTCTTCCACCACCTGTTGCGCTCTTTTTTGGAACTCCTTGGGTAAGCAGGGATGTGGAATTCCTATCGCCCGACGCCCGGGACATCTTGTTTGGGGTCAAGGGCAACAAGTTTTTATGTGTACTTTGTCCTTGGGACAAGTAGGCCCAACCCTCTGCAGCACAAACCCTTTGGCTGCCTGTTTACAGAGAGTGGAACTCTCTGCAGTTGAGGTAATGTGTTACCAAAAGATAATGCTGTTCGAACTTGTATTTATGGTTCATTATTTGAAAACCTTCATTATTAGGGTGAGTGCTGTAAGTAAATGTTTTAAGGTCACACTTCACTACTGACGTTGGTTCCAGTACTAAAAAAAAAAAAACGTGTATACACATGTTTGAAAAGTTTAGGCTATGAGGCTAAGTATAATGCTCCCAGAATGCTCTCTGATTATATGCAAATGAAATGTCATTTAGTAAAATGTGTTGATGCATGCTAGTATTTCCCAAAAATATTTCTAATGGAAAATCAGTGTAACCATTTTCAACACGATTATGGGAAGCATGAAAATAAACAAACACTGACAAAGCCAACTGATCTCACATATTTTTATAAGTCTTTTAGTTTCATCAATGCGTGTCTTGTTTTGACATGGCTTTTGTAACACTTTATTGTTGTGGGAGCGACCAGGCCCTCAACATTGTAACAAACACTGGCAAAAAAAAAAACCAAAAAGTTTTTGAAATCTGAAAGCACAATTTGCCACCAGTGGCATAACAACGGCCCGCAGCCGCCCTCCAGGGGGCCCCTTCAGCACAGCACCTGCCCTGAGTGAGTCTGGAGAGGGGGCTCCTCCATGTTATTTGCAAAGGGGCACCCTCCAGTTTCGTTACGTCGCTGATTGCCACTGTAGTTCCTGACACTGAACAAAACTACTTTGTGTGCCAACATGCTCCTTGTGGAAGAGCAGAATGCGATCACTCATAGTAAAGCCAGCCGAAAGAGAGAGAAATAGAAGTTTAATAAAAACAAAATGTCTTAGTTAACACCAGACCTAATTAGGGACCAAGACCCACATGTAGGTAGCTTTTTGCATGTCGCAAACAGCGACTTTCGCTGTTTGTGATGTGCAAAAAGCACATTGCGATGCACAAACCCAGTTTTGTGGTTCGGTAACCTGGTTACCGAATCGCAAAACGGGCTTGCGACTCGCAATTTGGAAGGGGTGTTCCCTTCCTAATTGCGACTCGCAGTGCAATGTAGGATTGTTTTGTGACCGCGAACGCGGGCGCAAACCAATCGCAGTTTGCACCCATTTCAAATGGGTGCTAACACTTTCGCAAAAGGGAAGGAGTCCCAATGGGACCCCTTCCCATTGTGAATGTCACTGTAAAAAAAAATTCGGAGTAGGCAAATGAAACGAAAACGTTTCATTTTTCGTTTTCGTAATGCATCTCGTTTTCCTTTAAGGAAAACGGGCTGCATTACAAAAAAAACAACAACAAAAAACTGTTTTTTTGAAAAGCAGTCACAGACATGGTGGTCTGCTGTCTCCAGCAGGCCACTATCCCTTTGAGGGCCGCCATTCACAAGGGGGTCGAAAAATGCGACCCAACCTCATGATTATTCATTAGGTGGGCATTTGCGAAGCCCTTGCGAATCACAGATGGTGTCAGGGACACCATCCTACATTCGGATTTGCAAATCTCAAATTGCGAGTCGCTCTGACTCGCAATTTGTGGGTCGCAAATCTGAACCTACCTACATGTGGCCCCAAATTCTTAAAGTCACAAAAGTGCACCCATGGTATATGTCGTACCCCTATCAAATATTGGTGAACTGTATTTTAGCATGGGTAAATACGCATGTGTAGATTTGCTCATGTGAAAATCTATTGAGCATTTGCAAGTTCATTTTCCCTCCAGCCACTTTCTTCCCAACCCTAGAAGAAGTTCTAATTCTGCCATTGTCAGGAGTAAATGTCCAACCTTTCTTATTATGGGAAAATATTAGAGAGAAGCTGGTGAAAATCTTTAAAACATGCAGGTTAGCAGGTTTGCAGACTCAAAGGCATTCCAGCCCTGGAACTATTGCTTACTGCTTCCTCCAGCCCCAGTATGCAGATCTGCAGAAAGGTGGCAAAATAAGGAAATTGCTACAGAAGGGATTGAAACGCAAGTATTCAAGCCCTACTATGGTAGTAGCCCTGGCATAATCAGAGAGGCTATTATCAGAGCTCTTACATAATGAGATTGCTGCCATAATTTGTCGCCACACTACATGGCACCAAAGGGACAAGTAGATCTTTTTACAGGACAAGTAGATTTGAGAAGCAACCTGTCCCCTGGACAAGTAGATATTTTAATAAATTCCACACCCCTGGGTAAGTGTTCGATGAAATGTTGCATTTCATCCCAGTGAGCCCTGTCGTATCTTGCCAAAAGTGCTTGTGAATTGGCAATACGCCACTGATTTGCTGCTTGTGCTGCAACCCTTTTTCCCGCAGCATCAAATTTGCGGCTCTCCGTGTCTGGAGGTGGTGCGTCGCCCGAGGTATGAGAGTTGGCTCTCTTACGAGCTGCCCCCTCAACTACTGAGTCCGGTGTTAGTTGTGTTGTGATATATATTGGATCTGTGGGCGGTGGCTTATATTTTTTCTCCACCCTTGGAGTTATGGCTCTGCCTTTAACTGGATCCTGAAAAATTTGTTTTGAATGTCTTAGCATTCCTGGGAGCATGGGAAGGCATTGATACTGGCTATGGGTGGAGGATAGGGTGTTAAAGAGAAAGTCATCCTCAATTGGTTCCGAATGTAAGGAGACATTGTGAAACTCGGCTGCCCTTGCGACCACCTGTGTATAGGATGTACTGTCCTCAGGTGGTGACGGTTTTGTAGGATAAGAGTCTGGGCTATTGTCAGACACTGGAGCATCGTAGAGGTCCCATGCATCGGGATCATCCTGACTCATTGTGGTATGAGCTGGTGAGTGCATCAGTGGTGGAGTTGTTGCTGGTGATGCATGTATTGATGGTGGTGGAGACGGTGGTGGGGTTGTTTTCCTTGCCACCTTTGCTTGTGGTTGCTTGTCCTTTTGTTGAAAGGCAAGTTTCCTTTTTATTTTGATTGGGGGAAGAGTGGTTATCTTCCCTGTGTCCTCATGAATATGAAGCCTTCTTTGCGTGTAGTCAGGCTCTACAGCTTGAAGCTCCTCTCCAAATCTGTGTAATTGGGAGGTTAATCCTTGTTCCTCTGTATAGGAACTAGTTTTCGGCTCCGAGGTTGGCTGTTTCGGAACCGAAACCTTTTCGGAAGTCTTTTTAGGCTCCGAAGAAACCTTCTTTGTTTTCGGCGTGGTGTCTCGGTGCCTAAATTCTTCGGTGCCGCTGTCTCTGTGCCGAAGTTTCTCGGAGCCGATGGCCTGTTGGCGGTGGCGTCCCCTGGGCTTTTGTAGACTTCTTGTGAGTCTTGATTTTCGACGTCTTACTCACGGTTTGGTGTGTTTCTTCGGCGTGGAGTTCTTCAGAATCCGACTCGCGGATGGAGAAAGCTTCTTCTTCCTCCTCGAAGCGTTCTTGACCTGTCGGCGTGGACGCCATTTGCAGTCTCCTGGCTCTTCGGTCTCTCAGCGTCTTCCTCGACCGAAACGCTCGACAGGCTTCACAAGTATCCTCCTTGTGCTCGGGGGACAAGCACAAGTTACAGACCAGATGGTGATCCGTATACGGATACTTGTGATGGCATTTTGGGCAGAAGCGGAATGGGGTCCGTTCCATGAGCCTTGAAGTCGCACGTGGCCGGGCCGACCAGGCCCCGACGGGGGATCGAAAAAACCCCGAAGGGCCACCGGAGCTCTTCAGAATTCGGTGTCGATTTGTTCTAACTAACCCGATACCGAACGCAAACAATACCGACGTTTTTTTCCGAGATTCTAACTAACTTTCCGACCCGAAACACGGAGCGAAAAGGAACACGTCCGAACCCGATTGGCGGAAAAAAAACAATCTAAGATGGAGTCGACACCCATGCGCAATGGACTCGAAATGGGAGGAGTCCCTCGGTCTCGTGACTCGAAAAGACTTCTTCGAAGAAAAACAACTTGTAACACTCCGAGCCCAACACCAGATGGCGGACTGTGCACAGCATGTGTATCTGCAGCTACACATGCCATCGAACACATATATACAAGGCAAAGGATGCTCACCCATGGATTTCATGGTATGACCAGCCAGGCAGCGGGGAGGCGGGTGGGACCGTGAAGAATCCACAGGTAGTTACTGTATCCACCAGAAAAAGCGTTACCGAAGGTAAGTAACTTATTCTTCTGATGGATACACATACCTGTGGATTCCTCACCTAAAGAATAGAGTCCCAAAGCAGTACTACCTCCAGAGGTGGGTGCCCGAATGGTCAAACCAAGAAATCCTGCAGCACCAAGTGAGCAAAATGGCCATCCCTCCTAACCTCAGAATCCAAACAGTAATGTTTAACAAAAGTTTGGAGGGACGCCCAAGTCGCTGCCCTGCAGGTGTCAGCCACAGGAACACACCTAGCCAAAGAAGCAGCCTTAGCTCTGGTGGAGTGGGCACGAAGCCCCACAGGTGGTTCTTTCTTTGCCAAAGAATAACAAATCTTAATACATAGAATGACCCACCTGGATAGCGTTCTCTTGTGGACAGCTCTACCTTTCCTCTTCCCCACGTATCCAACGAAGAGCTGATCATCTTGCCTGAACTCCTTCGTCCTGTCGACATAGCTCATCGCTCTTCGTGGATCCAGCCGGTGGAGCCGCTCTTCCTCCTTGGATGGATGAGGTGGAGGGTAAAAGGAAGAGAGAATAATAGACTGCCCCAGGTGAAAGGGTGTAACAACCTTCGGGAGGAAAGCCGCCTTGGTCCTTAACACCACTTTGTCCCTAAAGAAAGGTATGGGGGCTCTACGCTAAGAGCCTGAAGCTCACTGACCCTTCTGGCCGATGTTATGGCTACCAGGAACACAGTCTTGAGAACTAGCAACCGCAAAGAACAAGAATGCATCGGTTCAAATGGGGACCCCATTAAAAATGTTAATACCAAATTAAGGTCCCACCATCACCATTACTTCTGATGGACTCTTGTGGTTGCATATATATGTTTTGTAGGTTCATCAAGAACCCAAGGTACCCAGAGCTAATAAGTGAGATGCACCTTGCAATGGGTTTTCATTGCATACCGGGTATACAGCAATTCATTTGGTAAAATACAAAGAGTGAAAAATAGTTATCAAGGAAACCTATATATTTCCAAAATGGGAACAAGATAAGGAGTTTAGAAGCAGTGATTATTTGCATATCTCTATATTCGGGGGTCCCCATACTAACATGTGAATGAATTACAGGGCATTTCTCAAAATGACTTCTTTTTTACACACTGTCTTACATTTGGAAGGAAAAATGTAGAGAAAGATAATGGGCAATAAAACATGTTCTTCTATTCTGTATTCCCCCAAGTCTCCTGATAAAAATGGCACCTCACTTGTGTGGATAGGCCTAGTACCCTCAACACGAAACACCCCAAAACACAACATCCATTGAAAACAGACGTCTTTTTGCAAATTGCCTAGCTGTGGATTTTGGACTGTAGCTCAGCAGGCACCTAGGAAAACCTACAAACCTGTACATTTTTAAAAAATTAGACATCTAGAGAAATCCAGGATGGGGTGACTTGTGGGGCCACAAATTTCATTCCACCCAGCATTCCCCAAAGTTTCCAGATAAAAAAGTACTTCACTGGTGAGGGTCGGCATAGTGCCCGCGACAGGAAATGCCCCAAAACACAAGGTGGGTACATCACAATTTTCCAATGAAAAAAGATGTGTTTTTTGCAAAGTGCCTAGCTGTGGATTTTGGCCTCTAGCTTAGCTGGCACCTATGGAAACCTACCAAGCCTGTACATTTTTTAAAATTAGACATCTACTGGAATCCAGGACGGGGTGACTTGTGGGGCTTTCACTGGGTTCTGTAACCCAGAATCCTTTGCAAACCTCAAAATTTGGCTAAAAAAAAACACTTTTTCCCTCACATTTCAGTGCTGCAAAGTTCTGGAATCTGAGGGGAGCAACAAACTTCCTTCCACCCAGCATTTCCCTAGGTCTCCCGATAAAAATGGTACCCCACTTGTGTGGGTAGGCCTGGTGCCCACGACAGGAAATGTCCCAAAACACAAAATGGGCACATCATATTTTTTCCAATGAAAACAGCTGTGTTTTTTTTGCAAAGTGCCTGGCTGTGAATTTTGACCTCTAGCTCAGCCAGCACCAAGGGAAACCTACCAAGCCTGTACACTTTTGAAAATTAGACATCTAGGGAAATCCAGGATGGAGTGACTTGTGAAGCTCTCACTGGGTTCGGTCACCCAGAATCCTTTGCAAACCTCAAAATTTGGATTAAAAAACACTTTTCCCTCACATTTCAGTGCTGGAAAGTTCTAGAATCTGAGGGGAGCCACTAACTTCCTTCCACCCAGCATCCCCCCAAGTCTCCTGATAAAAATGGTACCTCTCCTGTGTGGGTAGGCCTAGTGCCCGCGACAGGAAATGCCCAAAACCTACTGATGCGATGATGATAACTGAAGTGAGTGTACTAATTAGTCCTGGGATCTGGAAGCATTTAGGGAAACCTACCAAACCCAGACATTTAAAAAAGATAGATACCCAGGGGAGTCCACGGAGGTGTGGCTTGTGTGAATTCCCTAAAGTGTTTTTACCCCGAATACCCTGCAAAGGTGAAATGTTAAATAAAAACAGTATTTTTCCTTGCATTTACATGAAGTAAACTAAAGGAATATGCATGGATCCACAAACATCTTACCACCTAGCAGTCCCCAACGTTTCCAGATAAAAATGCTACCCCACGGGTGTGCCTGGGCCTAATGCCCATGACAGGAATGGATCACACAATGGTCAATGGTAGTCCTTGCATGAGGGTTACTGTTTACCCTGGAGTGATCCATTTCTGACGCAGGCACTAGGCACAGGCACACAAGTGGGGTTGTGTTTTTATCAGGACAAGTGGGGGAAAACTGGGTGGTAGGAATTTTGTGGATCCCTGCATACTCCTGTAGTTTATGTGACTAAAAAGCAAGGAAAAATAGTGTTTATAATCAACGTTTCACCTTTGCAGGGTAGTCTGGGTAAGAAATGTTTGTGGAATCCAAACATGCCACACTTCTCTGGACTGCCCTGGGTGTCTAGTTTTCAGAAATGTCTGACTTTGGTAGGTTTCCCTATATAGCCGCCGAGCTCTGGACCAAATACATAGATGACTGTCTTACAAAACCAGGCTGTTTTGTGGTAGGTAAATTTAATGTCTCCACAATCCGTTTTGGGCACTTCCCTGTAAGGTCACTTGCCCACCCACACAAGTGAGGCAATGGTTTTCTCTGGAGATTTACTGGAACGCTGGGTGGTAGAAGATTTGTGGCTGCCTGCAGATTCCAGGACTTCTCCCACTGAAATGCAAAGCAAATGTGTTTTTTAAGCAAAGTTTGTGATTTCATGGGGATTCTGGACGTAGGAAAACTGGTGAGAGCCATGCAAGTCCTGCATCCTTGGACTCCCCTAGTACTTGTATGTGAAGCTTAATCCACCACTCCCACTGGCTTGTTTTAGCACCTCCAGAAATGATGGTTTCAAAGCATGAATACTTATCGAAGTACCTGAATACTGAAACCTAGTCTTCTGAAGGTGAGCCATAAAGCCACTTCAAGGCACCAACCACTTTATGGTCCAATCACACGCTATTCACGCACAAACACTTTCATACCGCCGGCCACAGGCACAATCCAACCAATCACTGCACTCACATCAGCTTACCACTGCCAGAAAAGGGCCCATCGCATTCATATACCACAGGACGGAATAAGTTTAACTACATTTTACCACCTGCCTTCTTCCTGAAGATTACCCAAGGCATGTGTAAGGAACCTGTACTAATGACTCCCATGACAGCCACCTGAGGCTCAGGAAGACATGTTTTTTATGCGCCTTTAGCACACTCACTGTGCTAAATCCAACTCTTTCCAGTTTGTGGATGCAAGTTGGGGGTGACCGATTATGCCTTGGGAGGCCTATTCCTCAAACTGAGCGAGCATATCTACCTTTGAAACTAAGGCAGACAAGCTGGGGAATTTTCGCAAAGTTCCTAAAGAGAAGGTCATAAACTACGAAGAAGGGTAGTCTTTGGCACACAGGGTAGTCCATAAGAATGCAGCATATGTCCAAGCCACCATTATGTGCATTGCTGTGACTGTAATACACTTATAATACAGTAAATTGAACATCTACTAAGTAGTGATGGAGGATGAACATGGCAAGCAGGTCAAACACTGACCCATACGTGTCAATGTCATAGGTATAGATGATGTGCATCTGTACTACCTTTACTATCTGCCTCCTACCTGTGCAATATCCCTGTGAAAGCACACCTACCATAAGGTTTTCTTACCCATTCATGTCTCTGTCCTCATCAGAGTCCTGATGAATCCTGTATAATTGCCAAGAGAACTATTGTCTTCCGCCATTAGCTACTTGAAGCTCAAGAAAACATGTCTTTCATGCGCCATAAGCGCACTTACTGTGCTAAATCCAACTCCTTCCAGTTTGTGGATGCAAATTGTGCGTGTCCAATTATGCCCAGGGAGGCCTATTCCTTGAACTGAGCAAGAATATGTACCATTAAACGAAGGCAGACATGATGGTGAATATATCCTAAGGTCTCTAAATTAAAAAGTCAAACAAATATCCTGTGGGACTCATTCACCAACACTTCTACTTTTGCTTTGAAAGTGAAGCTATAAATTGAGTTTGCACACTTTCAAATAAGTAGAAATGTTGGTGAATATGTCAGACAGGACATTTGTTTGATTAATTACACTTAAGATTGTTCTTGTTGGCAATCATGGTGGTTCTTGTGTAGCATACACAAGTTCCCTATAAGCACTTCAAAATTCAGTCATGCCTTTAACATTTTGCCACACAGGGTACTCCATGACAATGTGGCATATGTTCTGTCCACTAGTATGTGCATTGTGGTGACTATAATGCACGTTAATCGAACAGAACATCTACCACGTTCTGACGGTGGATATAGGTGCCGGGCAGGCCATAACAAAGTCCATGATTTCCTGAAGTAGATGAAGTAAACTTCTGTGGCTGCTTGCCTAACGAAGCAGTGGTCCATGGGTGTTCAGTATACATGCACAACCACTGAAGGGTTACCCAACAGCAGCTCCACCTCTGTTGATTTCCCAGAACTTTGCTTCGGTATGATAAAACGTAAAGCAAGTAGGGGCACAGCTGCCTGGCTGAGATGGGCACTGGGGACAGTAATTCTGACTCTCCTGCCGCTTTCCAAGCTTCGAGCACACTTTACAGTGACGACATGGACGATCCTTTTGGGTGTTTTAGGAATGCGATCAGCAAAGTGTCGCTCCTGCAGCCTTGCCACATCCGCCAAAACATATGAAGTGGAGGCTGCTGTTTCTATAACAACAGTGAGGCTTTCAATTGCAGATAAACAACATATGCATTGTATATTGCCATTTGGATCAGGGGTAAGCAGTTTTTTGTACTAAGTGTGAGTTTTACGACATGCACTATAAGGTTGAAGAGCCTGGTAGTTCTTGTCCACTTCGCCCATGTACTTATTGTAATCAAGTATACAGGTGGGCTTGTGGACTTTAGCCATCTGACCCCCAAACCGTGATGGGGAAGTGCTCTCATCATGAATTGTAGGGAGCACTTATACATCACGCATATCAGGGAACTTGACTACGAGCAGTTTGTTGGAACACCACATAGTACTCTGGGATTTCTGGAGCTTCTTGCAAACAAGCTCCTGCAGGAATCCTTTGCGGTTACAATGAACTGTAAGGCAGGCCACAGTGCCAGCTTTGTAGAGGTCACTCAACAGCTCTACTCCTGTATAGAAATTGTCCACATAAAGGTTATAACCTTTGTGAAGGAGTGGCTGGACAAATTCCCATACAATCTTAACAGTGACTCCTAACGTGGGAGGGCAACCTGCAGGGTTAGGGTGGAGTCCTTCCTGGTATACACTCTCAAGTTGTACACATAGCCACAGCATGTACAGCTTGATGCCATATTGAGCTCTTTTGCTCACAATGTACTGTCTGAACAGCAGCCGCCCTTTGTACAAGATCAAGGACACATCAACTGCTATATTATTTACATGAGTATAGATCTCTGGAAACTTGGGAAATGTTCCACGACAGGCCAAATTTTGAACAACCTGCCATGGTCTAGATGGTCCCGGGGCAATGCAGCAGAATTGACACTGAAATGCAGCACGCGTTGCAATAGCAAAAAAACGATCTCTGCTTATGTACGGTGCATAGATGGGGTTACCCAAACCAGGCCAGCCATCCAGTAGGACTGCAAGGTGGGTTTCTGCACTAACCCCATTTTGAGTGTAAGGCCCAAAAATATCTTCAACTCTGCCACTGAAGTGGGAGTCTACTGGCATGCCCTAGAACGGGGCCTTAGAGTGCCTCCATGCTCCAGCAGAAAATGTTCTGCACAAATTTGTGGCACAATTTGCTGAAGGAAGTCAGCATCCAGAAAGAGATGGACGTAGTCAACTGGCAAAAAGTTGGCTGTATCAACTTTACATCCAGCATCACCAGTATAAGGTGGAATTTGTGGCTGAACTAAATCGGGGGCAGCCAAGAGAGCATGCACCTGCTCCTTGGGTTGGGATAACCTGCTGTTGTACCGCTGCACAGACTATGCTTGGGAAGGGACAGCATGACTGTCCTCCTCGTTTCCCTCAGAATCACTGGAAGAGGGGTCGTCGAATGGGACTCTGCCGACTGAAAAATCACTTCAAGATTCTGCCCCATTGTCCTCTCTCTAAGATGCAATCTCAATATCTGCTGTCTCAGCATCTGATCCAGACTAAGCGTTGTCCCCCGTAGCCCGAGTTACGGCTTCAGCAGCAGTCATCCAACGAGACGCCTTCTCTTCTACTAGCCAAATCGTCCCTCTAAAGCACTAGCCTATGTAGAGGCCAGATAGGGTCACAAAATTTCCCCACAAAGCAACACATGTAAAAAAACAAACCAAAAAAATATTCTCTCTCTACAACACTTTATGTGTGTGGTTTCCCTGGGGCCGATCGCGACTCCAGGGTAAACCACACATATATAAAAAAAATATATATATATGCCCTCATAGGGGATCAGCCCGTGTCTGGAGGGTTGACCCCAACATTTTCCTTTTTTTTAATTTCCCCTGTGGTGGGCGCAATTGCCGCCCCCTTCCACATAGCCCCCCTTCCAGGGGGAAACCATTCTTTTTTTTGTCCCCTATTAAATAATGCACCCCTAGGGGGTTGGCCCGTGTCAGGAGGGCCGACCCCAACATTTAATTTTTTTTTTTTTAATATGCCCTGGGGTGCTTGGTCACCCCCTCTGGGGAAACCATTCTTTTTTTTACATTATATATTTATATTGCCCATTTACGGGGGGGGGGTCGCCTCACTTACACAGGGGCCGACCCCACCACACAAGATCCCTGGTGTCTAGGGCCGTTTCCAAGCCGTGGATCGCAGGTGCATTGAACAGGAGGATTTTTAAAAACCCCTCCCTGGAGTTGGCCACTGATCATGGCCTGCACCAGGGAGGGTGTGCGTGTGTCGGCTATTGGCTGACACACGCACAAATAGGGTTAAAAACGCAAATTTTCACTATTTATTAAAATTAAAACACACTAAAATAGTTTTCCCATAAAACAAAAAAATAAGGGGGGAAAAAATCCTGCTGGCAGCCAAAGGGCATGCAAAGCACGGTTGGCACCCTGCAGCCAACCCTCACTTTGCACGGCCGACGCCGCAAATGTTTGTCTCTTACGGTATAGCGAAAGCACTGCCTTGACCTTTCAGTCCCTGGGGAGAGAGTCAAATCTAAAGCTATGCACCACAGTGGCTGGTACTTTCCCACCATATGCTCGCAGCGACTTATTGTAGGTGAAAGAAACTGATGCAGCTTTTTTGACCAATCCTATCCTGCTTCTTTCGATGCTTTTAGGTTCCTTCTCTTTTGTCACCATGTTCATCTTCCTCGAGTCTGACTCTGTCTCCTTGCTACCACACCTCTCCTCTCCAGTGTCTGTAGCCTCCAGACACTCCCTCCATGTGCTGCCTCTCATGACTCACGTGCCTGTTGCCACCTTCTCAGAAAGTCCTCTCAAAGAATGGGATTTCTGGTAATGTTCTGCCAAAGTTGGAGTACATTTCTAGGGCAAACACATGCCATAAACTTTGCTTCACATCTGGGACAGACCACCACAGGCTTATATGATGGTCTGTCACGAAGGTGAAGCACCAAAATGGTGGCAGACTGTAGGAAAGTACCATCTTGCCTGGCATGTTACCCCCATTTTTCACTGTATATATGTTGTTTTAGTTGTATGTGTCATTGGGACCCTGGTAACCCAGGGCCCCAGTGCTCATAAGTGTGCCTGAATGTGTTACCTGTGTAGTGACTAACTGTCTCACTGAGGCTCTGCTAATCAGAACCTCAGTGGTTATGCTCTCTCATTTCTTTCCAAATTGTCACTAACAGGCTAGTGACCATTTTTACCAATTTACATTGGCTTACTGGAACACCCTTATAATTCCCTAGTATATGGTACTGAGGTACCCAGGGTATTGGGGTTCCAGGAGATCCCTATGGGCTGCAGCATTTCTTTTGCCACCCATAGGGAGCTCTGACAATTCTTACACAGGCCTGCCACTGCAGCCTGAGTGAAATAACGTCCACGTTATTTCACAGCCATTTTACACTGCACTTAAGTAACTTATAAGTCACCTATATGTCTAACCTTTACCTGGTAAAGGTTAGGTGCAAAGTTACTTAGTGTGAGGGCACCCTGGCACTAGCCAAGGTGCCCCCACATTGTTCAGGGCCAATTCCCTGAACTTTGTGAGTGCGGGGACACCATTACACGCGTGCACTACATATGGGTCACTACCTATATGTAGCTTCACAATGGTAACTCCGAATATGGCCATGTAACATGTCTATGATCATGGAATTGCCCCCTCTATGCCATCCTGGCATAGTTGGCACAATCCCATGATCCCAGTGGTCTGTAGCACAGACCCTGGTACTGTCAAACTGCCCTTCCTGGGGTTTCACTGCAGCTGCTGCCAACCCCTCAGACAGGCATCTGCCCTCCTGGGGTCCAGCCAGGCCTGGCCCAGGATGGCAGAACAAAGAACTTCCTCTGAGAGAGGGTGTGACACCCTCTCCCTTTGGAAAATGGTGTGAAGGCAGGGGAGGAGTAGCCTCCCCCAGCCTCTGGAAATGCTTTCTTGGGCACAGATGTGCCCAATTCTGCATAAGCCAGTCTACACCGGTTCAGGGGACCCCTTAGCCCTGCTCTGGCGCGAAACTGGACAAAGGAAAGGGGAGTGACCACATCCCTGACCTGCACCTCCCCTGGGAGGTGTCCAGAGCTCCTCCAGTGTGCTCCATACCTCTGCCATCTTGGAAACAGAGGTGCTGCTGGCACACTGGACTGCTCTGAGTGGCCAGTGCCACCAGGTGACGTCAGAGACTCCTTGTGATAGGCTCCTTCAGGTGTTGCTAGCCTATCCTCTCTCCTAAATAGCCAAACCCTCTTTTCTGGCTATTTAGGGTCTCCGTCTCTGGGGAAACTTTAGATAATGAATGCAAGAGCTCATCCGAGTTCCTCTGCATCTCTCTCTTCACCTTCTGCCAAGGAATCCACTGCTGACCGCGCTGGAAGCCTGCAAACCTGCAACATAGTAGCAAAGACGACTACTGCAACTCTGTAACGCTGATCCTGCCGCCTTCTCGACTGTTTTCCTGCTTGTGCATGCTGTGGGGGTAGTCTGCCTCCTCTCTGCACCAGAAGCTCCGAAGAAATCTCCCGTGGGTCGACGGAATCTTCCCCCTGCAACCGCAGGCACCAAAAAGCTGCATTACCGGTCCTTTGGGTCTCCTCTCAGCACGACGAGCGAGGTCCCTCGAATCCAGCAACTCTGTCCAAGTGACCCCCACAGTCCAGTGACTCTTCAGTCCAAGTTTGGTGGAGGTAAGTCCTTGCCTCACATCGCTGGGCTGCATTGCTGGGAACCGCGACTTTTGCAGCTACTCCGGCCCCTGTGCACTTCCGGCGGAAATCCTTTGTGCACAGCCAAGCCTGGGTCCACGGCACTCTAACCTGCATTGCGACGTGGGACTCCTTTGTGCGACTTCGGGTGAGCACCGTTTCACGCATCCTCGTAGTGCCTGTTTCTGGCACTTCTCCGGGTGCTACCTGCTGCTGAGAGGGCTCCTTGTCTTGCTCGACGTCCCCTCTCTCTCCTGGTCCAATTTGCGACCTCCTGGTCCCTCCAGGGCCACAGCAGCGTCCAAAAACGCTAACCGCACGATTTTCAGCTAGCAAGGCTTGTTGGCGTTCTTTCGGCGGGAAAACACTTCTGCACGACTCTCCACGGCGAGAGGGATCCGTCCACCAAAGGGGAAGTCTCTAGCCCTTTTCGTTCCTGCAGAAACCTCAGCTTCTTCTGTCCAGTAGAAGCTTCTTTGCACCCGCAGCTGGCATTTCCTGGGCATCTGCCCATCTCCGACTTGCTTGTGACTTTTGGACTTGGTCCCCTTGTTCCACAGGTACCCTAGATTGGAAATCCACAATTGTTGCATTGTTGGTTTGTGTCTTTCCTGCATTATTCCTCTAACACGACTTCTTTGTCCTTAGGGGAACTTTAGTGCACTTTGCCCTCACTTTTCAGGGTCTTGGGGAGGGTTATTTTTCTAACTCTCACTATTTTCTAATAGTCCCAGCGACCCTCTACAAGGTCACATAGGTTTGGGGTCCATTCGTGGTTCGCATTCCACTTTTGGAGTATATGGTTTGTGTTGCCCCTATCCCTATGTTTCCCCATTGCATCCTATTGTAACTATACATTGTTTGCACTGTTTTCTAAGACTATACTGCATATTTTTGCTATTGTGTATGTATATCTTGTGTATATTTGCTATCCTCTCACTGAGGGTACACTCTAAGATACTTTGGCATATTGTCATAAAAATAAAGTACCTTTATTTTTAGTATAACTGTGTATTGTGTTTTCTTATGATATTGTGCATATGACACTAAGTGGTACTGTAGTAGCTTCACACGTCTCCTAGTTCAGCCTAAGCTGCTCTGCTAAGCTACCATTATCTATCAGCCTAAGCTGCTAGACACCCTATACACTAATAAGGGATAACTGGGCCTGGTGCAAGTACCCCTTGGTACTCACTACAAGCCAGTCCAGCCTCCTACACAGACTGTTACGCGAAATTGAGCAGTCAATGTGCAATCAGCTTTAGCAGGTTCCGTTGCGGCATACAAGACTCCGATGGGGATGCATGATGAAGAATCCATCATCAGATCTGCCATTGTGCCTCACATTCTGAACGAGATGTGGAATGAACAAAAAGGGGAAAAGGATTTTCTTTGATGTGAAGGGTGTGAGAGTGTTTCCCTGTTATTGCCCTCATTTGAATATAGCTCAGTACACAACTGGAAAAGTTTTATGAGAGGTCTGATGCATGATTATGTGTAGACTGGCAAAGTGAAAAACTGATTTGAAAATCTGTCCGTGGTAAAATATTTGTGGTCATGTGATCTTTAATGGACCATGAGGTTGAAAGGGAAGAATGCAATTATAAATATATTACATATATCAATAAATCACAGTACACCTCACACCCACTGGGTAATCCACAGCAAAGGCTCTTTTGGATTGCTAATAACTGTAGCCCTGTTGAAGACTTTGCACAAACTTTGCCTAAAAATCTATCTGAAATTATGTTTGAATTTTGGAAAGATCTGAGCACACCCATCAAGAACTTTGCAGAAAGGACCTGAATCTTGAATTTCCAATTTATGTATTGCTTCGGATTTTTTTCGAGGATGAACACTGAAAGTGACAGATAAGCAGAGCCCACTGCGTTGTATAGACTATTTTGAATGGGCGTATCTCTGTCTCAGGATTTGTCAAAATTAAAAAAAAGTTAAGACCATCATACAAAACAGAAATCTTTTGGCAGTTGGTGCTTTAAAGAGGTTTGAGTACTAAAATTTAAATATGAGCTGGCAATGTAATTGGCTACGAGAAATAGAACTTTTTATTCCACTGTTTATGTTCAAGTTTGGGACCCATAGACACTAGAAGATACACAAGAGCAGGTGGGGAAAAAGTCCAGCAGCGCTCCACTCTGGAAGAAATGGCTGCAAAGTGTGGTCCTCAGACCACTACGCTCATTTTTAGGTCAAAGACTACCAGACAGCATAGCTGTCTGGGTGACTAAAAACATCTTGGGGACATTTGGAAAGCTTCCTTGGGAATGCATTCTGCCCATTGCTTACCACTAGGTTTTTAGTTTTTAACTCACATTTTCTTGCTATTTGCTGGTTTTATTTGTTTAGGCTTGTGTTTGTCTCTTCCCTTGCCCAAACCTTATTTACAGAATCCTTACGACTGCTCCATATCTGTCTACAGACCTTTAAATCTTGTTCTTATCTTGTCACATTTGTTGTGCATTCAAAGACAGAGGTCAAACATCTGGCTCAGTCTTCCTGAGGGACCTTGGGGTTTACTTTTCTTTTTCCGACTTACTTCCAAGTGAGAGGATTTATGTGACAATCATGCTGGCTACAGCGAGTAATTCTGAAGTGTGGTGGAAACAAATATAAAATAAATTCATCAAAACAAATCAATACGCTAGGTGATAACATTCCCATTTATTATAGCTTGTGTGCTGTATAATGTTATCAGTAAAACTGTATGTCTTTGCAAATATAATGGTCATTTCAATTAAAGCTGATTGTCTGTAATGGCAGTACGCTAACACACCATGTATACCATGTTTACCCCACTCCACTCCACTCCACTCTACTCTGTAAGACTCCACGCCACTGCACTCTACTCTGCACCACCCACACTATGCCACTCCACATCACTGCATGCTACTCTACACCATTTCACTCTATTCCACTTCAGTCTATGCCTCTCTCTACTCTGCATCACTCTATGCTAATGCCTTCTATTCTACTATGCACCACTGCACTCTATGCTACTGTACCCTATGCCAATGCACTCTATTCTGTACTACTCCACCCTACACCAGTGAACTCTATCCCATCCACTCTAAGCCACTCCCACTGTGTCACTGAACTGTACTCCGCATCATTCCAGTTTACGCATCTCTACTCTGCATCACTCTACGCCAACTCTACTATGCGCCACTGCACCATTCCAATCCATGCCACTCTACTCTGCAACCCTGCACTCTACGCCAACCACTCCACATTACTCTTATCTGCACCACTGCACTCTATCCTGCACCATTCCACTCCATGCCACTTTACTCAACTCTGAAACAATCCACTTTGCCCCACTCCATTCTACACCACTGCAATCAACACTGAGCCACTGTACGCCGCTGCACTCCACGCTAATGCACTCCACACCACTTTACTCAAAAACAATGCACACTACCCCAATCTACTCTGCACCACTGCACTCTACACTACTATACTCTACAACACTATACCACTGAGCTCTACACCCTTGTACTCTATGCCACTGCACTATACGCCAATCTGTTCTACTCTGCAACACTGTATTCTACGTCACCCTATTCCACTGCACTTTACGCCACTCTACTATACATCACTGCACTCTACGACAGTCTAGTCTGCAGCACTATACTCTGCCACTGAATTCTACGGCACTCTGCACCACTCCAAGGGCCATATGTAAGAAAGCTTTTTCCCATAGACACAGAATGGGTAAAATCCTTTCGTACATCTGGCCCTGAGTTACTACACTCAACGCCACCCTACTCTGCATCATTCCACTCAACCCTACTGCACTCCACCCTGTGCCATCCACTCTAACCCACTCTAGTCTACTCTGCACCACTGCAGTCTACGACACTCTATGCCCCTTCACTCTCAGCCACTCTACTCTGCATAACTGCTCTCTCCGCCACTGAACTCTCCACCACTCTACTCTGCACCATTCAACACTCTACTCTGTGCCACTCGAATCTATTGTGCAACACTGTACTCTAGGTTACTGCACTCTACACCTCTGTACTCTACTCTACACCACTCTACTGTATGCCAATGCACTCTACTTTACTTGGCAATACTGCACTGTTTACCACTGCACTTTACACTACTTCAATCTAGGCCAATCTACCCTGCATCACTCCACTCTACACCAGTACTCTATACAACTACACTCTACTCAACCCCTGCAGCACTCCAATCTTCACTCTACTCTGAAACAATCTACTCAACACTACTCCATTCGAATTTTACCCCAATATATTCTAAACCACTGCCATCTACAAAACACACCCTACAGTTTACTCAAAACCAATGCACTCTACATCAACTACGCCACTATATTCTAATCTGCAACACTGCATTCTACACAACTCTACACCATTGCGCTCTACAGCACTGTATTCTATACTTTACTGTGTCACAGCTCTCTACAGCAGTCTGTTCCTCAACTCTCCACTCTACGCCACTGCAGTCTACACTACACTGAAAGACACACTACTCTGCAAGACTGCACTCTCTGCCACTTAACTCTATCCTACTTTGCACCACTGCCCTCTATACCACTGCACTCTACTCTACACCACTCACCTCTACCGCACTACTCTATGCCATTCTAATCTACTATGCACCCCTGCACTCCACGCTACTGCACTGAGACTCTATACCACTGCACTCTATGCTACTCTACGTCACTGAACTCTATGCCACTCTTACCTAGACCTCTGCACTTATCCTGCACCATGCCACTTCACCCTGAACCACTTCACTCTACTCTGAAACAATCTACTCTTGGCCACTGCACTTTACTCCACCCTGCACCACTCTACGTCACTGCAATCTACGCTACCCCACTCAAATCCACACCACTCTATTCTACTCCAATGCTCTGTACACTACTTTACTCAAAGTCAATACACTCTAAGCCACTACCATCTATGTGAATCTACTCTGCACTACTGTACTTTATGTCACTTCACTCTAGGCCACTGTACTACACTCCACTCTATGACGTCCTACTCTAAGGTACTCTATTCCATTCTGTGCCACTCCACTCTGTGCCACTCTACAACACTACTCGGCTCTATGATGCTGTACGCAACTCCCTCTATGCCACTTTACACCACTCTATTCTATGGTACAATACTTCACTACACGCCACTTCAGTACATCACTCTACACCACTCCCACCTCTATTTGCCACTCCATTCTGACACTCAATGCCACTCCACGCTACTCTATGCCATTCCACTGTACTACATTACTCTATTCTATGCCACTCCATTCTATGACAATCTACTCTACACCACTCTACACAACACCCTCTACACCACTCCACTCTACACCACTCCACAACACCATGCCTTTTAACTCCACTCAACACTCTACTTTCTCCATGACACTCCACAACACTACCCATTCCACTTTATGCCACTCCATGACACTCCACAATACTCAACTCTACACTGCTCCATTCAATGACTCGCTACGCCATTCCATTATACTCCACAGCACTCAACTTTACAACATTCCACTCCATGCCACTCTCCTTTACGTCACTAACTTTTAGCCATGCTGACCAGCTACCAAGCTGGTGTATAACATGGCTAAAACATATTGGCAAGGTCAATAGCTCTTGCACAGGCGAGACTTATTAGCTTTGCCAGTGCTTGTTCACCAAGTAGCTAATAGGATCCCAAAAAATAAGCATTTTGCGCAGCCTGCCCTTTAACAGTCTGTTTGTGCTCCATATGTTTTATTTGGAGGTTGGGTGACATCAAGGAAGATGTTTCAATACAAAAGGAGCTTTTGGGCACATAGAAGATACCTTTACCTCATCAGTACTATTACCTCGCTTGCCAGAACATTGTGTACCACTATGTAGTCTTAGAATTGCATAATTACTTTTTAGGGAAAGGATAAAAGTCTAGTGACAAACCAAAGGCTAAAACGAGTTAATATTGTTCAGGTAAGGGTATTTGATAGCTCAAGAATACACTATGTTGAGAAAAAATTGGAGATGTAATGGTGGATGTGGTAGTTGGCTGCAGAGGTGATGACATATTAGAATCCAGTAACGACTGGAGAAGGCTGCAGGCAATACTCTGCAAACAGGATACTGCAGACTGGAGCTGGAGCACAAGCCTAGGCTTTCTACCCAGAGCATGACCCCAGACCATGCCAAATAACACGTCACTTGCAAGATGTGTGTACTGTAAGCATGGGTACAGCACACAGATCAGGACAAGTAAATATGCCCATATGTATACTGCCAGCAGACGTCGAAGTACATAATTAAAAAAAAACACTAAAGAAAACCTCTAATGTATGGACTTTATGGTTCTGCGCTAAGATCCCTTACCAGTGCATGTTATAACTACAAAAACAGTATACACACTGCTTGGTTAAAAAAATAAAAGATTCAGTGATGTTATGGTTATGTTTCGAAACTTGAAAATATCTGGCAAAGCCCTACTTATTACACAATCAGAACAAGGCAGTTTCTGCACAGTATTCAGCAGCACCGGAAATACAAGGAATGGGATTTAGCCAAATCATGCCTGTCGCACACAGAACGTACCCTTCTGCTGTGCCCTTTGTTCGCTAAAATGGCATACACCTTCCTTGAAAGGCTGTTAGGCTTCAAGCAGTCACTTCCCTGCTTAGTTCACTTGCTAATGCTTGACAGACAGCCAAATTCTAAACTTCACTATGAAGTAGAAAGGCAGAAAAATGTATAAAAGGAAAAACATATATTTTAACAGAAGTAATTCCGGAATAAATTGATAAACACATGCATCCATATTACTGTTTATTGTAAGCGTTTGATGGTCTTTAAATTATAAAAACAAAATAGATCTCTCACACAAAAAAAATACCTTCTTCCACTAGGCCAATATACCTTGCTATGTGATACCAATACATTGTCCTGGAATTTATCACTGTACATTACAGAGATGTCTAATATACCGGCAGATGAACCACTGTGAAATGTAGGACTTCAGAGGTACTGCTAGCAATTCATGACTTCTGTTCAGTCTCTGCGTATAGCCATACATGCATACAGTATCAATTATTGTCGTTGGACTACACTTATTCTGTCTCAGTATTGACTGATTCATTATCTTTTAATGGAAAAACGGATGCAAACCTGACATTTTTACTTATCTATCTCCATACTGACAATACTTTTATGCTAGTTTATTGCAATATCATTAAAGTAAGATGTAGATAACAAAAGCAACATACAATCTAATGTGATGCTGTATAGAGTCATGTCTAAAATGGCCTGTGTAAGATGCCAAATACTCCTATGCCCAGAAGTACAAAAAATAGGCGTTATAATCCTTTCCTTAGATGAATTCCAAGACTAAACCATCACCTATGAGTGCCATAAGAAGAACGATACTTTTCACCATTATTCTAGAGATGTTAAAATGTAATCAAGTCACAAGACATGCAGCTTTCTAGTGTGATCTTGGTGACCATATCTTTATCAAGAAGTGATATCAAGGGTGCTCCATTTAACAGGGCTTGAATTACAAGGCTGGATCTTGTCAACGAGAAAGTGGGTTTGTTGGACTCACGGTTCAAGAAGAGAAGATCTCTCAACTAGCTCCCATTTGAGAGCAGGTCGCAAGGCTGATCTGAAGTGTATAGTTCTCTAGTAACACTACTTAAGAGGGTAATAAACTGTGAGCTTCTCTGATGGCGCCAATGAATGGGCAGAGCATAAATTCAGTCTTGAGAAGCCACTTGATTTGTGTACTGGCATTTCTAGAGTGCAAGCCGTGTTTGGAAGCAACATAGTGAAAGATGGGGAAAACACAAACAGATGTTGGATCCTGTACCTAAGCAAACAACAATAGAGACAGGTAAGAATAGAGGGAAGACTGAGGTGCTGCAGGGTCATTTCCAGTGGTGGATGAGCAGGCCCCAGCATGCAAGGTAGTAAGGTCACACACTCTTAGAAGTAGAGTATGACGCAGGGGCTTTTCTAGTGTGGTGACATACAAACAATATCAACAACGTACAAAGCTCTGACTTTGTAACAGGACCCATGAGAAGGCGAAGGCAACTGTTACCGTATACCTAACCATTTAGGGTGTAAATAGTAGCCTTTTTGACCAACATAAGAGTAAAACTCTGCCACGTTTTCAGCTTATCCACAATGAATATGTGTGAAACAAAATGACATGCAATGAGCTTTCAGAAGGGACTATTTACCTATGTGGTGTCCATCCCAAAAACCTAACTGAATGGGCCAACAGAGGATCAATAAGCATTTGTGTACACCTATCCCAGGCAGAATAAACCAGGAACCTGTACCATACATTTACTCAGCTGTCTAACAACAATTTATCACATTAACAGTCTGTCATGTTCCTATGTTCAACTCTAGTGATATTGTCCTTTATCTGAATTAGAGGAAACAACAATTATTGTCCAAATAATACATTTTCCATTTAATGTGAACTCAAGTCGGGTGTCTAGTGTCATCATCTAGTCATTTTCACAAGCGTGACCGTTAAATAGTTCCTACTTTACCATTAAGTAATTGCCAATAACATACAACTGCTGCTCTCTGGGCTTTGGTTACTTCACATTTAGCACTGATGCTACTTAAATTGGAAGAGCTGCACAGCATCGCTGATCGCTGCAGACTTACGAACGCCTGCTAGACTCCACTAAGGAAGTGGAGAAAGTAGTACATGATCCCACCTGAGACTATACTGGCTAAGGAAAAAGCCTGCATCTGGGCACCTCTCCCAACGTTTCTGAATGTTCAGCACAACAAGTGTGCAAGAAAAGAAAAGAAATTAGGCAAAACAGCATGAAAAAGAGAGGCAGAGATAAAAAACAAGACTTTTAAAAAAGTGTGCACGAGAAAATTGTGAAAGATGTAAAGCAAACAAAAGATAAAACAAGGGCAAACCAAACTACAGCTAGGTAGACATGGACTAAAAAATGAAATGGGAACAACATAAGAATGAGTACAATGCAATAAAAGGGAAAAACAATTAAAATGGCATTTCTGTATATCGAGAACTACGGAGGAAGGGCTTTCACCTTCCCTTATATCGGAATGCGTCAAATAAAAAGGTCATTTCGATGAAGCAGGAAGATGAATTACTGTCCTGCCCTGCATTTGTTGTAAATAAGGAAATCCGAGACATCGTGCCACACGTTGCTATCGTCATACAGGTATGTCATGGAGGACTGCAGTGAGGGCTGCAGCGTCTGTCGGTGATGCTCAAAAAGCCACAGGACGATGCCCCAGACAGCAGCTGCAAAGATGGGAAAGGGGTCGTGCTCAGGCTCGATGATGTAGCCCTTCTCAACTGCCAGCCGGGACAAACCAAACAAGATACGAGACAGCAGGTACATGTTTATCTGGAAGAGGAGAGTCATGTGGATTATGCAAGAATGCGGCAAGCAAAACACAAACAAGAAAATAAGAAAGCAGCATGTCCATACATTATAACCCACGTCAAAGGATACACACATAAAAAACAGAGAACATCAACGTTTTAAAAACATGATAACATTAATTGGAGTAAAAGGGATAAAAGTGGGGTTTCGAAACAAGTGAGTACGTGTGGAGTACGGCTAATGTGAGGAGAAGCTATTTAGCTATCCATTTGGCTTGATATATTTTAAAGCAACTATGCAAAATACCTGTGTATATCCACTAAGGGTTCCCCCTGGTCTGTGAAGTCACATGAATAACTAAGCAATATTTGAGGTGAAGTTGCAGGTGTTTCCTGGTGATCAGGTAGCTGACGTCGTTGTGAGAGATGCCGCAACCGTTCCGGTTCAGCGCAGAGCAGCGCGTCGGAGAGCCGCCGCTGCGCTACGCCACACCGGAGTATTGGAGAGTTGAAATACTGCAGGGCTTGGTGGAGTGGCCTTAGTGGAGTGGCCTCTGGGCAGCGGCACCTGAGCACCCCCTATCCACGTCGGAGAGCCGCAGAGCACGGTTCTGCCGATTCTGCCCGCTGCCAGAGCCCTAGTTGATGCAGTAGATGCGGCAGCAACCCCCGTGGCGGACCTCCTGCGGACCCCCTGCGGAAGCGGCCTGATTGCAGGTGCGGCTTGCGGGAGGGCAAAGTGGCAAGGTCCCTCCTCAACTCAAAATGGGGGCTACCATAGGCATCAGGTACAAGCTCAACGCAGGAGTTAGCTGCAGGAGTTAGCTGCAGGAGTTAGCTGCTGCAGTTTGTGGGAGTTATCTGCTGCAGTTTGTGCTCGTGTCCAGAGACACAAACTACAAACCGCCAGTCACCAGCGGGGTCCCCGCCAGCAGGCCCCGTCATCTGCCCTATTATCTGCAAGAGGCAGGGGGCTTGGACGGACGGGGCCCGTTTCATCAGGGGGAGCAACATACTGCGCAGAAGCATGTAAATAAAATATAATCCAGATCTAGGCAAACAGGCAAGCAGGAATCAGCCAAGGAAGCAAGGAGAGAGCGACAAGGAAGTTGTATAACCTTAGTGGGCTTGATGAAACTGTGCCAGCTATTGTGACCGCTATCACACTGCTGCTACACCGAAAGGAGCAAGGAGAAGCAAGAAGGACGACGGCAGTACAGACCGGCACAAGGAGGTGAGGAGCTGAGATGGGGGGGGGGGGGGAGGGAGGAGCAGAGAGCAGGCGGGGGATCGACTAGGGGATAAGATACGAACTGACCTTGCCCCTGCCACCCCTGCTGCCGCCCCTGCATCACAACATCATATTCAACAGATTCATTGCACAACCGGCCACATAACCCACACAATCAGCTGTCTATCCAACAAAGTGGAGTTATTAGTAGAACAGAGTTCTGCGGACACGGTCCAGAAAACGTCTGGGTGCAGCTTGCAGGTGCTCAATGTGGTGTTCCCTGTGATAGTGGGATAGTAGCGTGATTGGCCCAGGATCTCACTGAAGAGTGGACCATAGTCAGTTAGAGTCATCATCAACACATAGCTTTATTCGGTTACTTTCAACCATAAAAGCAAAACAACCAACAATTGAATGAAAAAGGAAATAGAAATTAGGTTTAAAAAGGATAAGAATAAGATAAAAACATATATTTCAGCCTTAAAACACATAAAATTATTTTCCTTAGAAAAAGCACCTAACCCCCTAATACCTAACATTTAAAATTAAACATGGGGTTTTATTTCAGTCTAGGTAAAATTTAGCAACTAAAGCACTTTTTTTTTTTTTAAAAACATTTGGTCCTCATCATCATTATTTCCCCAAAAATGTAGTACGTATATGCCAAGCAGCTACAATATACTTGCTAACCGCACAAGATAGAGGGAGAGAAGTTTCCCTCATCATGATCCTTAAGGCAACAATACAATGTCTTACCCCCATATTACTGCACACAGGTCGTAACCACTTCCGTCGCGCAATCAAATAAGCAGGGCATATAAACATAAAATGTACAATAGATTCTGAAATTTGATTGCAACTCGGACAAATATCAGGACTTGGGGTCGCACTCCGCGTACTGCCATAGGATTTGAGAGGCAGACAACCATATCTGAACTGAATATATAGACTCTTACTTAATGGATCAAGAATTGTATCCATAAATGGTTCCAGATATGGATACCATTTAAAGTCAAAGAATTGTGACGTCAATCTACCGTGTGTTGAGCACAGCAGGTAGTTTTCCCTGACATGTATCCAGTAAACAGTTTTCAGATGATTGTTCTGATCCTTCCTTATACTTTCTGGATGACTCCAAAACTCACTAAGACCCAATCTATGAAACCATTTTGAGATGTGGTTAAACCAGGAAATGGTAAGTACATTTGGTCTATCTAGAATGTCTTGAATAGACTCCTTGTATGTGGATAGCTCAGGGGTGGTCCATACACGGAACCAGAAAAGCAATGGTCGTAGGGCAATTACATCTGAGATGCGTGGAAGGCCAAGGTCCCAGAACATTGGCAGCAGTGGGGTACTGCGAGGACAGGCCAAGGTTGACCTTACAAAGTTGTTTTCCCCCACTGCTAGCTTGCCAGTGTTCGAGGACCCCCACATTTCTGCCCCATAGACCGCAGCGCTCTGTGCCTTTGCTCGGTAAATTTTAATAGTTGGAGTAATCACTCTCTCAGAGGTAGACTTGTGGAAGCGTAAAATGGCCCCAGATCTCTGTGCCAGAAGAGCTAAGCTTTTATCGATTTGGGGCCCCCAATGCAGGTTGTTGCTAATTCTCACCCCCAAATAATCTATGGAGCTTACCATACCTAGGGGGGTTCCATTATAGAAAATTGAGTATCTCTTAGTGGGGCCACAGCCCAGGGTCATAAGTTTAGTTTTGCTATGGTTGAGTTCAAGTCCATAGTCAACACAAAACAAACTAAACTTATCCACAAGTACCTGGAGACCCATAGGAGTTCTGGAGATCAGGAGGGAATCATCAGCAAATAGCAAAATTGGAATTTTGTGGTTATTCAAGGAAGGAGCATCATTTTGGCAGTTGGTAACGACTTGCACCACCTCGTTGATAAACAATGTAAATAGCGTTGGGGCAAGAACACAGCCCTGACGCACTCCTCTCCTAATATCTATTTTGTCGGTGAGTTCCCCCTGATTACCCCATCTGACTTGTGCAAATGTTTTTTCATGTAATCTTTGAATTAAATGCACTAAGTTTCCTGGGATACCGATTTTGTTTAATACTCCCCATAGTTTCTCTCTTGGGACAAGATCGAATGCAGATCTCAGATCAACAAAGGCAACAAAGTTTTTGCTTGGATAGGGTAACATACTTCCAAAATAGTAATGACAGTCTGAAGACTTGGTCCATGGTATTAGTTTTAGGCCGAAAACCGGCCTGTAAGGGGGATAAAATTTGGTTGTCTTGGATCCAATCGGTAAGCCTATCTAAGACTTGCTTAGCAAACGTCTTCTGAAGGATATCAATAAGGCTGATTGGTCGATAGTTTACAGGTGAACCTACATCACCCTTTTTATAAATCGGTATTATTTCTGCGCCACGCCAAGAATCTGGAATAGGGCTACCAGCTGCTATGGCATTAGACAATAAATTGATGTACCATGCCCATATCTTTGGTTCTGATTTAAACAGGTCCCCTGGGATCTTATCTGGACCAGGGGCTTTAGCTGGCCTCAAAGAATTGATTGCAGCTGTTGTTTCGGCTAAGGTAAAAACAATGCTCTCAGTCGAAGTCATGTTAACAGCCCAACACTCATCGTATCCAGGATCCTCCGGAGCTTGCGGTGCAGGCAGAGCGTATATTCCAGAAAAATAGGACACCCATCTTTCGGGCTGTATGTACATACCAATGTCATCATTGCCCCTTTTCGAACTAGAGGTCAACAGCCGCCAAAAGGAACTATCATCTTTGTATTTGACTGCTGCAAGCAGCTTCTGCCATATCTCATTATCCCAGTCTTTTTTTGCTTGTTTCAGGGCATTAGCATACCTACGTCGGGCCTCTTTAATAGCCACTTGGGTAGAGTTTTTTACAGCCTCGTTTAAATTAGATCTTGCTCGCACACAATCCTGATTATACCAATCCCTACGGGGGGTATCAGCAGGTCTCGGTTTGGAAGGGATTTCCCTATAGAAGATACCCTGTAGGGAATCCACCAATTTAATGTGGATAGCCGTAATGGGAATGTCAGAGGCTTCTTGTTCCTCATAATCTACGAAGAGTTTTAAAAATGATGAATATATTTCCCCAATCAAGTACGGATTGGATTCAACCTTAGGCCAACAGACCCGAGAACGTCTATGGTTCAGGTAAGGGAGTGGGACATTAGTGATCGTTGTGTGCTGGACTCTTAAAAATGCATGGTTGGTCAGTACAAGGCACAGAGGATTATGATCGCTATCCAAGCGAGGTAAAATTTCCATGTCCAGTGAACTTGACCATAGCCTAATGTCCACCAGAATATAATCAATAGTACTAAAGGAAAGCCCTCGCTTGAAAGTGATGGCTCGCTCTGAATCAGATTTAGTGCGGCCGTTACATTCTCTCAGGCCATATTTCAGGCAAAGGGAAGACAACTGAGATGCAACACAGGAAACGGGAGAAAACGCCATTTCCTTAGATTGGGGAATACCCCAATGTTCGTCCTCTTCAGTAGTCAGATTGCTGATGGTGTTGTCCAACACAAAGGAACAATTAAAATCGCCTGCTATGAACAGAAGATCTAAAGGGTCCAGAAGCTCTATGTAGTCCGTCAGCTGGGTGAGAACAATTGATTCTGACCCACGGGGAACGGATCTTGCATAGGTATTCAGAACTATCAACCTGAATCCAGGTCGGAATGTGAGTTGCACACCCAGCAGATCATAGGAATTAAACTTTATCATAGAGTGGTCACATTCTAGCTTGTTGTTCAATAAAATCATTAACCCTCCTATCTGTCTTCCAAAGCCACCGGAGGCAGGTTGGGCAGCAGAAAAATAGGTTGTAAAGCCTTGTATGGATAACTGTTCTGCAGTCCAGGTTTCTTGAAAAAGACAGATATCTTGTTTATTAACAAGGCTTACCCATTCCGTGTCATCCAACTTTGACTTGATTCCTGCTACATTCCAAGATATAATATTGATTTTAGGAGGCGTAGTTATTAATTTGGATCTCATTAGAGAGGCGGGAGATGGAGTCCCTATAAGGTGACACTCATCATTTGCTATTTTAGGAAGTACTATACAGGGGGTAATCAGTCAGTCTGATTCAGAAGGTAAGGGGTAAGGGTTCTCAGATTTAGATGTTGCAGAATTATCTGAAGAGGAAATAACCCCGGCTACAATAGTTCCAGATGTACAACATCCTCTACATAGCGGGGCCCCAGGCGGCTGACTACTAAGTCTAAGATTCGATTCCCTACCTATACATAATGTACCTGTCCGTGTATCAAAGGCCAGGAGATCATTAACTAGACTACTATCATTAAAAAGAATCGAAATATAATCAAATTCCGACCCTCACTGATTATATCTGTGTGCCTCACGTATATCAGACCGGATAACAGAGAGACTTTTCCTCTGGGAGCGTATCCAATGAATGACTTTGTTAGTTAGAGAGTCACTCGACTCTCTATTGCCCTGAGGTAGCTTTGGCACCCTAGTCAAATATATGATGGCATCTTCCCTCCTCCTTCTTAACCTTCCCTTGATGTCACAGGTCTGCGAGAGTGACAAATGATCAGGGTGAGTGGCAGAACGGGAACTAACACAACAACTTGCTGCAGAGGGCAATCCTCCTAGGTTTAACTGAGAGGTTTTTGGGCGAGGAGTACCTTTGTCCCCCCGTCCAGAGATGGATCCACACTTGTTTACGCCTAATTTTGGAACTCGCTCATGGGTGGAAGACATGGTCTGACAAGCAGACCTACCATGCGTTGGGGAGCTACCATTTCTTCCCCTAGCGATGTTATGTGTAGAAGAAGATGTCAATTTATCACTTACGGTAGGAGGACTAGGTTTTTTAGTTTCCATCAATAAATCAGAGGAAGGAACAGACTCATATGGCACAATGCAATTACAACAAGACTTTTGATCATAGAGTCCAGCAATTTTGTTCATCAAAGATACCAACAAACACTTAACGTCATCTATTTTCTGAGAAATGATAGTCAATTGAGAAGCTTCGTGGTTGCCCATCTTTCCATCCAGAGAGTCTTTGTCAATTCCTTCTACAAGTAAGGTTTGTGCATGTCCAGGACTTACAGAATCAGAGGACAAAACCGAAAACCTATTTGAACAAGGAATGATAATAGGAGGTGGGGACGTGCACCTCAAATAAGGTGCACCTTCTACAGATAAACATCCATTAGTTTCCACCAAGGATGGTGAAATCTCCAAGAGTGAAGGAATTACACCCTGGGAGTGGGGAGGGGGATGTAAATCAGCCTTGACCTCTATTCTATGCATCTGAGTTTTTTTCTTAAAGAGATCAGGAATCTTTTTGGGAGGAATGGTATCCGGTATGGAAAGACCCGCAACAGAAGGACTCCCCAGTATAGCCTCAACCTCTTCAAACAATGAGTCGATTGTTTTAAATTGCTGTAGATTTGTAGTAGGACATCCCTCCACTTTCCCAACAGAACGTTTCTTGGTTTTTTTAACCAGAGACTGGGGTACTGATACATCATCGGCCTTCCTCTTCCCCATATCGTCTATCCAGTGGCCCAGCTGAAAAAATTTCAAACACGTCTGAAAGAAAAAGATGGCCCAGCCCTGGTTCCTAGTATCAAGAACAAGTGGTATCAGGAAGAAAAGAAGCCCCTAGAAGCGAGAGGAAATAGTAGCTTGCTCCACTGGCCCCTTTGGTGCTAAGTGGAGCTCGTGGTCAAGTAATACTAGACAAACTATGCAAAGGAAATTCCTGAGGCCTCTATACCAGACCAAATTTCAAAAGAACAGAACTTCGGGGGGGGGGTGGCCCAGCCCAGTCTCCTCCTGGCGATGACGGGCGCAGGACGGGCCCGCCCTTGGCCCGGGCTTCGCCCGCGCGCGTCCCACGCAGCGGGAGCGCTATCCAAAGTTTAAAGGGCTCCTGCCCTGCCTGCTCCTCCCAGTTAGTGACGCGCTTCCCGCGGCGGCGGGAGCGCTATCCAAAGTTTAAAGGGCTCCTGCCCTGCCTGCTCCTCCCAGTTAGTGACGCGCTTCCCGCGGCGGCGGGAGCGCTATCCAAAGTTTCAAGGTTCCTCTTGATCCAGGAGTCTATAATTGTGGGGTCAGCAGTCCAATACTTACACATTGCTGCCTTTTAAGTGGACAAGCTTCAAAGGAAAATATTTTTCCAATTTCTCTACCAATAGACTCAGACAGAAACAGCATGGAAAGTTTGTTGTAATCAAACAGCTGCATTTTTCTTATGGAGACTAGTTCATAAGATGGTAGCTCAAGAAAAACGCAGTCACAGCTCAATCAGTTAGAGTCATCTAAGTCAGAGTAGTCCAGCCCGCAAAAATGAGATCAGGGCGTGAAAAACAAGTTTCTACACGAGTAAACAAGAGGAGAGGGATGCAGACGGGGCAAACGTAAAAAAAAAAAGTAAAGGCAAACGTAGCAAGGGAAAATACAGCTCTAATATCACCCGGTCGCAAGAATGTTTGATAAGGTACAGAAAATCCCAGAAAATATTAATTTCCTAAAGGACCCAGTAGGAATAATCTTCTCTACCCCAAAGAACACAAACTTACTTACTGCCCCAATTACTCCAATAAAATCCAGCCCAGTGCAGGCGAAGGATCAAAAGGGCAATGTAAGAGAGAACTCACAGTAAAGTGAGCTAAAGACTTCTTCAAACAAGCAAGTACATGAAAATAAGGAGGAAACTGAAGATAGTGCAATGCTAGGGTGGGGGTCAGTAAGTGACACAGATCTTTTATCAATTTTGCCAGAGTCACCATTCCAGCAAAGCAACAAGAGGGAGAATAAAACCGCCCTGTTGAGAAATGGACAACCTGCGCCAACAGAAGTGAACGTGGAAGTGACTGGGAACAAGATAGGGGGAACAAAGGGACAAGTAATAAAATCAGAGGGAAAGGATAATACTGAAATAACTAAAAGGAAAATGGAAGGTGACAACAAAGAAATGGAAAAACATGAGCATCTCCAAAACAACATGCAGGCAAAGATTCGACAAGAGATGCAGGTCACACACATTAGCCAAGAAAATTTAATAGACCAACAAAGTAAGACAGTAGATGCGTGGGAAGTGGTTTTTAAAGCATCACAACTGACACTCGAGGCACTGACATACCAATCAAATAAAATGCATGTCCAGATCGATCTATTAAACATAATAGCAACCTCAATATCAGGTATTGATCAGAAATTGGTGGATCTAAATAATCTGATTATTCGAGCACAAACCCTGGCAGAAACAACAAATATAGAATGTGCATGTGCCCCAATAGTGGAAAAACTGAAACAAATCCCTGAAGTGTTAAGTACTATTATAGACGATATAAAAAAAGAATAATCTTACAGGGCATAGAAAAACAGAGAACAAAAGGAATATGTGTTATTATCCAAGGAGGAAAGATTATGAAATAATAATGGAAGTTAATGAAGCAACAAAAGTCGATAAAGATGACTCGCCTGGAAATCTCAATATAGGAGCTAAGCAGAACAATATAGGAATCGAGGGGATCAATAAACATAATGACAAAGCAGGAAATCAGGGAAAACCCACGGTACTCCTGCAGCAAGAAAAAAACCTGCAACGGCAGTGGGAACAACAAAAAAACTGAGAAGGAAATTGCATAAAGCAAGAAAAAAAGTAACAAATAAGCTCAGCAAAATTAGAACTCCTAATTGCGAGGCAAAAGATGGAAAATACCTGTGAGACGACATCAGAAACGGCTACACAAGAGAGAGAACAAATAAAATCCTTTCCAATCTTTCAAAGGCACAAGAAGAAAAATGAGGAGAATACCGGAAAGATAGTAGATGTAAAAGCAACTAGGGAAACTAGTCTTGCAAAGAACATAATGAAACCATAGCAGTCGCGCATTACAATTCCCTCAAGCAACGGGGATGACATAATCTCGGAACTGACCCCTAAAAACATCAGCTAATCGAAGCTCCTAAAATTATGGGAATCACAGGAAATATAAGGAATTGACTACCAACCTCAGAAGACAAACAGCGAGGAGAATAATAAGGAAAGGAATATGCAACCTTCGGGCACAAATGATTATGCACTAAAAGTACAAAGTATAATCGGAAAAGACACGATGTGCCGACTACTGGATTATAAAGAGGAAGGAAGCAGGCAACTGGAAAAAACGAGTCAGGAAAGACGATCCAGGGAGAAGTTCAAGGGAAAGGGAAGATCAGAACACTGACATAGAAAGCCCGAATGTTTCAGATTAAATAATTTTTATAGCCACATATAATTCTAGAGGTGCACATGACATTTTGAACAGGGGTAACATATTAAATTTACTGCATGAAATTCCATCACTGACAAATATAACATCGTATGATATATTGTCAATTGAATTTCTGAATCTCACAGAGGGGAGTGTGCATGAAGCCACTATGGCTTCATTTTAAAATAGCTCACTGGCCCAAGCAGTGATGAGAGAAAAAGCTATTTTTGCAGCCTGGGGAATACAATTTATTACTCCCAAAATGTATCCAGAACCATTTATGTTAGTAAGAACCAAGAATGGGGGAGGTCAATTATATTCAGTTCTTAGGGATGCGAGAGGAAGGATGGAAAAGCTCAAGGAGAGTCAAGAATCATATAGCTTAGAGGGAAAGGAAAGACCAAAAATAGTAAACGGAGGTTCGATAACTGAGGCTCTACATGGAAAGTGCAGGACATGAACTAATGGGTATAATGAGGCAAATAGACGGCATGACGTTTTAGACATTAGCTCATGGAACATTAACGGAGCCCAAACTAAGTCCCAGTAGAAAGATTTATCCGGGATGCTAAAAGGAAGCCAAATAATATGCCTCCAGGAAACATGGGCGACTGAACCTTTCGATATAGTAGGGTACGCAGGACATTATAGACCAGCAACAAAAATAAACAAGCATTTGCAATGCACTAGGGTCTCGCATTTGTCCAAGTTACAGCTATTACCAGTTGTAAACTCCCAACTGGATTTTTCTTGTGTTAAAAGAAAAAAACAGCACGATCGTGCTGCTACAGTTTACTCATAATAATACCTATCGGCAAAAGTGCAATTAACTGTGTAACAGGGTCGATAGTATGCAAAGCGCTCGACTTCTGCCAACCGAGATCGTGCTGCGAAAATAGAGAAAAAGTAGTCCACAAACCTGACGGGAAACAGCGAGCCTCGCAGGTTTTCTGTACTTGGTCAATGCGCTCGAGGAGAGCTAACTACTGGAAAAGGCATGACGTATGCATGCCTTCCACTAATCAAAGCAAGCAGATTCTAACAGGCAAGCCAACGAACCGATGAGACACTGACGTGACGTCGACGGGGCTCTGAGCCCTTTTCTAATTCCTAAAGCGTCTCGCTAGCGATATGCATGCGCAAGTGCATGCAACACAGGCTCAACCCTAAAAAACAGGGAAGACCAAAAGGAGGCTTAGCAATTTTTATAGAAATAGTGCTCAGAATAGAAGCAATCCAGGTACCTATAGCAAATAATAATATTCTGGTACTAAAACTAAGTAATTGGAGAGAAGACACAAACACTCCTTTATATATAATGAATGTGTATTTTCCCCCAAATGAAAAAATAAAGTCTACTATAGCTTATGAGTTACATGAGGTTATAATGGGCGTATTACAGGAACCAAATGTACCAGACATAATATTAACGGGAGACTTCAATATGGACCTGATGCACATTTCGGAGCGTGAAAAACAAGTAATCCAGCAAGATTATGTATGGTCAATTCTCCCCCAAAGTAATAGGGGCCACCTGAGAAGAACATAGATAAATGGGCAAACTCCTTAATAAACGACTTGGAGTCCCTAGGTATGAGAACCCTAAATGGGAGATTTCAATCAGACACCCCACCGGAGTGGTCCTATTTCTCACTCTCTGCTTGCTCCATAATAGATTACACAATAGTAACGCTAAATCTTTGGGGAAGGATAAAATCCTTTAGTACAAAAAAAACATCAAGTAGCGATCATGCACAACAGAGAATGGTGCTCTCAACACAAATACAATATCACCAACAGATACCCACGTGGGCGGGGGAGGACACCACAATAAACTACAGAAGGCTAATATGGTCTAGCTAAGTAAACGCCCAAGTAAAAGAGATAGCCGAAACTGTAGTAAAAGAAAAATACCCTAGCAAATGGATATGGCAATAAAGTTAAACAGTGGGGGGATTTTCCTAAACAGTATAATAGAAAAGGGGGTTGCAAAGAAGCCCCATAAGGGCCGGCGAAGAAGACAAGTGGAGGAGACCCGGGGAAGAAAAAAAAACTATCCATATCTGCTCAGAAGTTACGAAAAGAAAGGAACAAACTGCAAAGGAAAATTAGGAAAGACTCACAAAATAAAGATCTACAGCATGTCTTCCGTAAAGTAAATAAGAGTTTGCAACGACTGGCCTGGGAAGAAAAAAGGGAAAGAAATGATAAGTTCTGGGCAAAGATGCTATTTTTGGCTAAACAAAAAGATGCAAAGAAGTTCTGGAAAACTGTAAATGGAATAAATCGGCCACAAAGACCAGTAGTAAATTCCAATATAGCAGAACAGACATGGGTCCAATTTTTAAACGGAATATTTAAACCTACAGCAATAGGACCTAGAGAGGAAATGCCTAAAAGTGAAGACATCAGGAAGGGGGGTATAGAAACCAAAGATAGCATTATAGACAGCTTCCAGGAGAATCAAATGAGGAAAATAGTATTAAAATCCAGGAAGGGATGGGGGTGTGGTCTGGCCACGAACGGAGATGGCTGCCTAGGAGCTGAGCTCTGCTAGGCGGCGGGCTGCGGGCCGGGGGTGGCGGTGCTGGGAGCCCCCCAAACCATCAGTAATATCGAGCGCCGAGGACCGGCGCTGGGTGGCGAGCGGACGACGCGCCGACTGCGGAGGGGGCGCGCTCTCCCCCTCCGTGTGCACAGGGAGTGAGGAAGATGGCGCTGGGACCTACGGCGGAGTGCTGAGCCGCGGCCTCAGGTAGTTGGCTGACCTGGACCGGGGACCGCACCTCTTCCCCTCTGTTCACCGGAAGAGGTGGGAGTCTGGTGGCTTCCACCGCTCGCCTCGCTCCTCTCATTCCTTCCCTCTCCTGAGGACTGAGGGCTCTTCGCGGGCGTGCCGGAGACCTGGGCGCCCGCAGAGAGAGTACGGCAGCAACATCGCGCAACCCTCCCTCCCCCCACTGCAGAACCCGGGGAGTCCCTTTCTCTCCGCCATCAATGACTGCAACCCCAGGGCTGCTGCTGCTTTTGGGAGAGTGGGGGGCATCGCGGGTGGCACCCCGCTGGTTCCCCCCCCACACACCAACTGCGCAAGGACAGTGGCGCCAACGGGGGCGGGGCAGATCGGAAATAAGGAGGGGAGAAGGACGGAGGGGGAAAGAGGGGAAAAGGAACAATAAAAAGAAAAAAAAAAAAAAAAAGAAGGAGCACTAGTAACAAAACACATCTGCCCCTGCAACAAAAAGCAAACAGAGAGGAGAACTCTTTCTTTTCTCCCCCATACCTAACTACGTCAAACGCCCGCCGGACCCCCTGACTGACAGGGAGCAGGTAGCGCAACCCCCCCGGACGGGCGAACGGTGAGGGGTGGAGAGCACTGCATTGGCCCCACAATGGCACGGAGCACCACAGGAGCCATCCTACTGGGGCACTTGTTCACTAGGCTTAACCCCCAACTGCCATTGAGACCAGAGACGAGAGGGCCAGCCGCGGCCTCAGGTATCCAGGAGCGCGGACGCCTCATAATTTTCTTTATGGTCTTACGTGCCCCCTCGCTTGGCGCGTCGTAGTGGACCCCTCTCTCGACGACCACAGAGCTGGTGCCTGGACGGCATGGGGGAACAGGGACAGCACCGGGGACCCCCCCCCCCCCCCTTTCCTTCTCCCAGCCGGGAACACAGGACCATAGGGCTTCCACCCCCCCCTGGTGACCACGTACACTCCGGGACCTCCGGGTGAGCAAGGAGACCACCGGTGCCTACGTGGAGAACTCCTATGACCCCCACACTTCCAACCAACGCCCACCCGGACCTACCGCTGCATTGACCCCCTCCCTCCATGCCTCGGACAAGTGGGGGAACACCAGGGTCTGTACCTGTGCCTGGATCCGCACGCTCACCGGATGCCCAGAGGTTCGACTCTTGAGACTGTGTCCCAAGCACCAACCGCGTCACAGTCCGACACTTTTTGGCTCCCTACCTGAACGGGGGAACCCGCAATGCCCAGGGGCAAGACGACGAGCAAAGTAACGGGTAAACCAGCCCGCCAACTACTATTCTCTGAAGCCCTTTGACAGCAGAAACATCCCTCAGTAGAGGACTCTCCACCCCTCCCTCGCGCCAACATGGCGGATGACACACAAGGTGCGACAATGGACCGTATATTGCAGGAGATATCGGCGGTGAGCCGTAAGCTGGAGGGCATGGACAATGCCATGGTGGCGCTGACAGCGGAGACGAGATCTATGCGCTGGACATGGCCGGCTTTCAATCGCAGATGTCCGGGCTCCATCAACGAGTGACAACGGTGGAAACTCAAGTAGCCTCCTGGACCGACAGAGACCTAGAACTCACACCTTCGTAGCAAGCTGACGGACTTGGAGGACAGGAGTCTCAGGAACAATGTTCGCCTCCTTGGATTCCCGGAAGGCGTTGAGGGCGCAGACATATTCTCCTACTTGCGGGACATATTACCCAAGCTAACAGATATAACATTTAATCCCCCTTTAGAGTTCCAGAGGGCACACAGTCTGGGTCCCAAGAGACAGGATGGAAATGGCCGCCCTGCCCAATTATAGTCTGCATGCTGCGACACTTGCAGGCCAGCCAACTACTACAGACGGCTTGCACACAAGGGTCGTTCCGATCGGGTAACCTGGAGATCCGGATGTCAGCTGACTTTTCCAAGGAGACCGCTGATCGGAGAAAAGCCTTCCTGTCCTTCCGCACCCAACTCCGTCGCCTAGAAGTGAAATTTGGTCTATTCGAGCCGCCAGGATGTGGATCACCAAAAATGGGGAATCACAGAACTTCTACGATCCGGAGGACTTGAGAACATTCTTAGAAGGACTGCAAGATCAAACCCAGTCCATGGAAATGACCGCCCAACTCCTCCAGACCACGCGGAGCGCTGGCCACCCGATACCTGCACCTGAACCTGAAATGCGCCCTTCCACAGACCCCCAAAGCAGGGGAAGAGACTTTGAGAGACTTGCGAAAAGCTACGACGACAGGGGCCAAGTACTTCAAGCGGTGGTGATGCACACATAACTATCAGAAAGAGACAAATCCCGCTCCCCCCTGAAACCCACGATGGCCCCCCCCCCCTGAGGACCAAAAGAACAGCAGGCCCCTCAGGACCCTCCCTACAATCAACTAAGAGCCGGGACGACCGCGCCGACGAGCCATGGCTACGGAGAAGACAAAAAGGAGAGATGAATACCTGTTTTTCGTGAACTCATAGACATATTGTCATAAGGAGCTGAAGCCTCAGCTTGTTCTAGATAGTGTTTGAATCCTCTTGCTTATTATTACATGCTTTAGCGTATCCTCCTTTGTTCTCCCTCTTTTTAGAGACCTGGTAAAATGTCCTCTTTCAATAGCATAATCCCCGTTTGTCGTTCAAATAGATTTTGAGCATCTATTCAGAACTGTTACGCGGTTTTCATCCATTAATAATTTGTTTTAATTTAGATTACCTTCAATAATGGTTGCTAAGTGTTTACTACGATTGACAAAGCATCATTGTGTTTGAGTTGAGTGATTTACAACAGTAGCGTGGCACCCCTCTTTTCCACAACAGCAACCCACCTGCACCTCTACCCCCACATTCCCCCCCCCCCCCCGACAAAACTCGAAAAAACCGACAAAAGTGGCTTACGCTTCCCGGTGGCTCCCTTCCCCCGGATGCAAACAAGGTACAGACACTACCACCCAAAACTGCTATGGACCCATGCAGCACTGGCCCCCTGTCCCCCGCACCCCAGATAACACATTGCGTAAGCCATACGCACCCCACGAACGGCCCCTTCCCTCCCCCCCCCCCCATATGCCACCTGGATCTACGGGTAGATGGGAGAGCCAGATTATGGGGGCCGAGGCGCCGCCTCCCTCGGTCCGGGGCCCGCCGGCCGGGCAACGGAGCTCGATAGGCCTGGGTACTAGACGCGCAGGTTACAGTCTTAGACCGTCGGGACCTGTATCCCGTTTTCTCTTCCTTCTCTTATTCTTTCTTAATTCTCCTTCTCTCCTTCAGCTACGCTTACCTGTCTTATCCTTTAGAAGTTAATCCCTTTCCTCCTCCATCTTCCACCTCCCACTTGTTTCCCGCCCTCTCCCCCCCTCACCCCCATAACTCATCCTCCCCAGCTTTCGAGTTTCTGTCAAGTCCCTTCCCCTTCTCTACCCAACCCTCCTTCGGCACCTCCTCTCTGCCCTGTCCCAAGTGCTCCTACACCCGGGTAGACCTCAATAAGGCACGAGGATGTCCGACACAAGCAGAGGACCAGCGCCGCCCCTGCGAATCATATCTTGGAACGTAAATGGCCTTACCCACTTCATAAAGCGGAAAAAGGTTCTATCCTATCTCAATTCCAAACAGACTGACATTGCCCTCTTACAAGAGACATCTAGATGGTCCGGAATCTGATAAATTGAGACGCGACTGGGTGGGCACCGCCCCGTTTAGTTGTACCGCCCCCCCCAGCACAGAGACCACCCCAAGAAAATGCGGCGTGGCGTTACTACTGCACAAAACCCTCCTGCATACCGTTCTTAAGTCATGGACCGACCCCGAGGGCCGTTACGTGTTTGCCAAATTAAAGATGGGTGACTCCTCACTGTGCGTGGGTTCGATATACGCACCAACGGGCCCGAAACGCCTCTTTTTCTTACAAATCAATCCACTCTTGACCGAGATAGGGGCATCCCGCTACGTAATAGGAGGGGACTGGAACATAACCAGAGACCCAATACTCGACAGAATGGGCCCCTTAGATGTTAGTAACAACGCAGATAGAGCCCTACAGACCGATATATTATCGGACAATGGCCTAGTGGACCACTGGAGGCTGACCCACCCCACAGAACGAGAATTCACTTTCATCTCACCGGTACATGGTACCCAATCCCGACTTGACTACTTTCTCCTGTCCCACAACCTCATGGCCCGCACCCACGATACTCGCATATTGGAGGGCAGCCTTTCGGACCACTCCCCGATTTGCATAGCCATCCACCTGGGCCTTGTATCCCCGGGCCGTAAACCTTGGAGATTCTCGGTCCATCGCTACCATTCGCCCCAGGGTAAACTGCAGTTACAGGACCACGCAACCTCCTTCGCTAAAAATAACTTAGGCTCCGTGGATTCTAGCCGAATTATGTGGGCCGCAGCCAGGGCCTTGGTGCGGGGGCAACTTTTGCGAGACGCGGCACTGGCAAATAGAGACAGAAGAGAGAAACAGGCAGCTCTGGAACTTGACATACGCCGGTTCACTAGACAATATACTGCACACTCCTCTTTCCCGGGGCGCAGAAACTTAGAGCGTGCCCAAATGTCCCTCAACGAGCTGCATATCTCTCAGGCAGAGTATGCTCTACAGAGACTACAAGGAAGACATTACGAACAGGGAGAGAAGGCAGGGCGCCTGCTGGCAGCCCAGCTTCAGCAGAGGACAGCTGCCCTTGCCATCCCAGCCATCCGCGCCTCCTCTGGAGAAATACTAACACACCCACAAGCCATCGCTAACAAATTTGCATCCTTCTAAAAATATCTTTATACATCGGAGAATACATCCAGCACAGTGTACAGCTTTCCTGACGGGTATTGACCTACCCTCCTTGTCCGAGGAGGGACGCAACCTCCTAGAAGGGGAAATAAGCAGGCAGGAAGTAGAGTCATCTCAAACCTCCCTTACCACAAATCACCGGGGGAGGATGGATTCCCGGCGGAGTTTTATAAATGGATAGGTAGGGATGCAATTGACATAATACACGCGGCTCTGAACGAAGCTTGCTCAGCACAGACCCTGGGGGCCATATCCAACAACGCCATGATAGCCGTCATACCAAAACCCGGGAGGGACCCTCTGCTGTGTGGCAGCTATCGACCCATATCTCTTTTAAACAGTGACATCAAAATCCTAGTGAGTATCCTGGCCAATAGACTACGCAAAGTCATACCGTCTTTGATCCACCACACACAAGTGGGATTCGTACCAGGTCGCACCTCAAGGAACCACTTGTGCACTCTATGCCATACCCTTTGGGCCACTAGAGACCTGCAAGAGGAGGCACTGGCCCTGTCTTTGGATGCGGAAAAGGCATTCGATCGCATAGAGTGGTCTTATCTGTTTACAACGTTGGAGAGATTTGGTCTGGGAGACAGTTTTATCTCAATGGTACGGCTACTCTACGACCAACCCGCGGCAAGAGTCAATTGCAGAGGCTTCCTCTCAGACCCCTTCCCTATCCGAAGAGGCACACAACAGGGCTGCCCCCTCTCATCACTCCTGTTCCTGTTAGCAATGGAGCCCCTTGCTGCGGCTATTCACTCCTCCCCCTTCATCACGGGTCTCACACTACCGGTCGGCATTTCTAAAATCTATCTATATGCCAATGATGTCCTACTAACACTCATGGATCTAGAAAGATCCATACCAGCCTTGCTGGAGATTATCGATGGATTTGCAATTCTCTCCGGCTACAGCATTAACTGGGATAAGAGCGAGGCGCTCCCCCTCTCACGGATGACTACAAGAGCAGCTCTCTAGGATTCCCGTTCCGTTGGACACCAAAACGCCTTAAATACCTGGGAGTGCTAGTCAATCCGGGCCTAGTGCATATGGTGGCGGACAATATTGACCCCCTCATTGCGCAGACGAAGCTTGATTTTGCAAAATGGAGCCAATTGGGCCTGTCCATGTGCGGTAGAGTACAAGCGGTAAGGATGGTCACGGTGCCCCGTTTCACCTATATTCTAGGGCTTCTCCCCCTACAGGTGCCTCTCCATACGCTGAGAAACATAGATACACTCATCAGATCATTTGCAGGGGGGGTCAATGCGACCACGCCTATCACCCGCTAAACTCCTAGCCCGACGCTCCCACGGGGGCATGGGACTACCGTCGGTAGAGCATTATTCACTTGCACTACACCTATCCCAGCTGTCACACACTCTGTCCGGAGTACCGGACCCACCCCAATGGATAGCTGTGGAGACACTACTGCTGGGGGCTCGGAGGGCCTTACCGCGACGATCTCCCATCTATCGGTTCGGTGAACCCTGTCTTGAAGGCGACACGAGCGGCCTGGCATAGGGTCCACCACCTGCTCGGGCCCACCCTCTTCTTCGCGGCGGGCTCCGGATAGGCGGTGAAGTGCTGGACTGGCCGCAGTGGAGGAGGACTGGTATCCATACTATTTCCCAGATTCTAGAAAATGACACGCTTAAATCCTTCCCCAGGCTACTGGAGGAATTCAATCTCCAACCGAGCCAAGAGTGGCGATATCTGCAACTCAAACACTGCATCTGTCGAGGGACCGAGGTTACCCAATGGGGATCCCGGTCTTCACCCATAGTGGCCTACTTACAACAGTGGGGGCAACATAGGGGAGTCATGGTGGGTCTCTATGACCTAATTATCCGACAGCTCTACTCCCATCCCCTCTCAGGCACGCTACGTTTAAAATGGCAAACCCGACTACAACAGACATTAGACCTGGAAGACTGGGAAGACATCCTAGAGGCTTTGGACAGAGATACCCGAGAGGCATGTTTAAAGTTCTGCCTCTTCAAGGTCCTACATGATTGGTACTGGTCCCCAGCAAAACTGCACAGGACAGGACTCCTCCCACATGCGAAGTGCTGGCGATGCCCAGAGTCATACTGCGATCTCAAACATATCTTAATAGATTGCCCAACGGTCCATTCACTGTGGGATACGGTGGGCTCTACCCTGGCTGAATCTATGATACTCCTGGCACCACTTCCCCCCCCCCTCATACTTCTGCACGACACGACCTCTCTCCCAGACTTAACCAGACCGCACAAGAGGTTGCTACACACAGCGCTACCCACTGCAAAAATCTGCATACTACGCCACTGGCGATCGGCTGCCCCTCCAACCCCGGAAGAATGGATCATAGCGATGAACCGCATCGCCACGCATGAAAGAATCATCTATAACCTGCAAGACCAAGCCCAAATATTCAACCAGGTGTGGGCCCCCTTCCTCACTGGGGGATGTCCGTAGGTCGCCTGAAACCACCCACCACTCCCTCCTCCCTCCCCATTTTCACTTTCATCCTCCCCCTCCCTTTCCCATCCCCCACCCTCCACTCCTCTTTTTTCCCCTTGAAGGATTACCTTTCTCCCTCTTTTCTCATTAGCCTCTTTTTTCTTTTCTCTCTGTCTTTTTTCTCCCTCTCTCTCTTCCTCAGCTCCACCAGGGGCACGACCCAGGCCCCCTACACTCCTATCAGTAACCTTCGGCCGTAGACCCATACATCAGAGTCGGCATAAGAACACTAAGTAACAAGCAATGGCGGTGCCGAGAGAAGCTAAGGAACTCAGACCATCATACCCCGATTGACCCGTTATCCCGGCAATCTACAATTCACTATCCAGGTGCATACTACCATTCCGATAGGCCGCTTCCCACCGTAAAGATATCCGACCGCAATTTGATAACACACTGTATGCAGGCGCTGCGACTTACCTACAAGCCGGTTACCAGCACAGCGAGGAGCGAACCCCCCACCCCAAGGGGTTAGACAACATTATAACCTAGCTCCCGCCACCCTATATAAGGGTCTACCCCCCCCCACCCCTCTTCTTCTGCCCCCCCGTACAAGGATGCCTTATAGCACGAAGTACTGCCTAAACCCCAGGCCGACCCATATTTCCTCTCCCCTCTACTCTCCGTTCTCTCTCTTGCTTTTTCCGATTGTTGTTATCATTGTGACTACCATGATCATTATGGCAACGGTTTCAAAGAACAACTGACAATGTACCATTGCACCATTTGTTGCCTATATACTTTGACTTATTATGTATTATTGTTTATAAATGTTGGGACCTTGGTCCCTCTTGGATTGTGTACCATCTTGCAGTGCTTACAATAAAACAATTTAAAAAAAACAAATCTAGGAAGGATGGTGCTCCAGGCCCAAATGGGCTTCCTCAAGCTTTGAATTTGTCAAACACAGACTTATGGATACCAGTATTAACCCCAGTTTATAACTGTGTGCTACAACAGCAGATAGTACCAGATTCATGGCGGGGTTCTATAATAAACCCTGTTTATAAGAAAGGTAACCGAGATGCACCAGAAAATTACCGATTAATTACGTTACAAGATATAGAAGCACAGTATTTAGCTAGCCTACTTCTAAGTGAACTATGAGAATGGGCAATGGAGAGAAGGATTGTCCCACTAAATAAAACCAGATTCACACAAGGAATAGGAACAGAAACTTATATATTAGCATTATCCTTGTTAATGGACAAACAAACCCAAAAGAAGTTACCAATGTTCCTTTGCTTCGTTGATTTTAAATCAGCCTTTGACTCTGTAAATCGAAATTTACTATGGAGGAAGCTCACAGCATTGGGCATTCCATCCAGCCTTCTTAAAGATGTACAGCTCCTGTATACTGATACTTGCGTGAGGATATGGTTAGGGGACGGGTCCGTCTTGTTAAGAAAAATAGATACTTTCCAAGGACTAAAGCAAGGCTGTGTCCTGGCACCCTATCTTTTTAATTTGTTTTTAGCTGACCTATCACAAGAACTGTAGGAAGTTGGCTCTGTATGTGCTATTTCAAAGTAAGGAATAGCATGCACAAAGTCCAAGGGTTCCCCTTAGAGGTAAAATAGTGGTAAAAATAGATAATACTAATGCTCTATTTTGTGGTAGTGTGGTCGAGCAGTAGGCTTATCCAAGGAGTAGTGTTAAGCATTTGTTGTACATACACATAGACAATAAATGAGGTACACACACTCAGAGACAAATCCAGCCAATAGGTTTTGTTATAGAAAAATATCTTTTCTTAGTTTATTTTAAGAACCACAGGTTCAAATTTAACATGTAATATCTCGTTTGAAAGGTATTGCAGGTAAGTACATTAGGAACTTTGAATCATTTCAATTGCATGTATACTTTTCAAGTTATTCACAAATAGCTATTTCAAAAGTGGACACTTAGTGCAATTTTCACAGTTCCTGGGGGAGGTAAGTTTTTGTTAGTTTTACCAGGTAAGTAAGACACTTACAGGGTTCAGTTCTTGGTCCAAGGTAGCCCACCGTTGGGGGTTCAGAGCAACCCCAAAGTCACCACACCAGCAGCTCAGGGCCGGTCAGGTGCAGAGTTCAAAGTGGTGCCCAAAACGCATAGGCTATAATGGAGAGAAGGGGGTGCCCCGGTTCCGGTCTGCTTGCAGGTAAGTAACCGTGTCTTCGGAGGGCAGACCAGGGGGGTTTTGTAGGGCACCGGGGGGGACACAAGCCCACACAGAAATTTCACCCTCAGCGGCGCGGGGGCGGCCGGGTGCAGTGTTAGAACAAGCGTCGGGTTCGCAATGTTAGTCAATGAGAGATCAAGGGATCTCTTCAGCGCTGCAGGCAGGCAAGGGGGGGCTTCCTCGGGGAAACCTCCACTTGGGCAAGGGAGAGGCACTCCTGGGGGTCACTTCTGCAGTGAAAGTCCGGTCCTTCAGGTCCTGGGGGCTGCGGGTGCAGGGTCTTTTCCAGGCGTCGGGACTTAGGTTTCAGAGAGTCGCGGTCAGGGGAAGCCTCGGGATTCCCTCTGCAGGCGGCGCTGTGGGGGCTCAGGGGGGACAGGTTTTGGTACTCACAGTCGTAGAGTAGTCCGGGGGTCCTCCCTGAGGTGTTGGTTCTCCACCAGCCGAGTCGGGGTCGCCGGGTGCAGTGTTGCAAGTCTCACGCTTCTTGCGGAGAGTTGCAGGGTTCTTTAAAGCTGCTTCTTGAAACAAAGTTGCAGTCTTTTTGGAGCAGGTCCGCTGTCCTCGGGAGTTTCTTGTCGTCGTCGAAGCAGGGCAGTCCTCAGAGGATTCAGAGGTCGCTGGTCCCTTTGGAAGGCGTCGCTGGAGCAGAGTTCTTTGGAAGGCAGGAGACAGGCCGGTGAGTTTCTGGAGCCAAGGCAGTTGTTGTCTTCTGGTCTTCCTCTGCAGGGGTTTTCAGCTAGGCAGTCCTTCTTCTTGTTGTTGCAGGAATCTAATTTTCTAGGGTTCAGGGTAGCCCTTAAATACTAAATTTAAGGGCGTGTTTAGGTCTGGGGGGTTAGTAGCCAATGGCTACTAGCCCTGAGGGTGGGTACACCCTCTTTGTGCCTCCTCCCAAGGGGAGGGGGTCACAGTCCTAACCCTATTGGGGGAATCCTCCATCTGCAAGATGGAGGATTTCTAAAAGTTCGAGTCACCTCAGCTCAGGACACCTTAGGGGCTGTCCTGACTGGCCAGTGACTCCTCCTTGTTATTCTCATTATTTTCTCCGGCCTTGCTGCCAAAAGTGGGGGCCGGGGCCGGAGGGGGCGGGCAACTCCACTAGCTGGAGTGTCCTGCGGTGCTGTGACAAAGGGGTGAGCCTTTGAGGCTCACCGCCAGGTGTTACAGCTCCTGCCTGGGGGAGGTGTTAGCATCTCCACCCAGTGCAGGCTTTGTTACTGGCCTCAGAGTGACAAAGGCACTCTCCCCATGGGGCCAGCAACATGTCTCTAGTGTGGCAGGCTGCTGGAACTAGTCAGCCTACACAGATGGTCGGTTAAGTTTCAGGGGGCACCTCTAAGGTGCCCTCTGGGGTGTATTTTGCAATAAAATGTACACTGGCATCAGTGTGCATTTATTGTGCTGAGAAGTTTGATACCAAACTTCCCAGTTTTCAGTGTAGCCATTATGGTGCTGTGGAGTTCGTGTTTGACAAACTCCCAGACCATATACTCTTATGGCTACCCTGCACTTACAATGTCTAAGGTTTTGTTTAGACACTGTAGGGGTACCATGCTCATGCACTGGTACCCTCACCTATGGTATAGTGCACCCTGCCTTAGGGCTGTAAGGCCTGCTAGAGGGGTGACTGACCTATACTTGCATAGGCAGTGAGAGGCTGGCATGGCACCCTGAGGGGAGTGACATGTCGACTTACTCGTTTTGTCCTCACTAGCACACACAAGCTGGCAAGCAGTGGGTCTGTGCTGAGTGAGAGGTCTCCAGGGTGGCATAAGACATGCTGCAGCCCTTAGAGACCTTCCTTGGCATCAGGGCCCTTGGTACTAGAAGTACCAGTTACAAGGGACTTATCTGGATGCCAGGGTGTGCCAATTGTGGAATCAATGGTACATTTTAGGTGAAAGAACACTGGTGCTGGGGCCTGGTTAGCAGAGTCCCAGCACACTTCTCAGTCAAGTCAGCATCAGTATCAGGCAAAAAGTGGGGGGTAACTGCAACAGGGAGCCATTTCTTTACAAGAACTAAAAGCAGTGAACTCACATGCACCGATGATTATATATAATCTGCTATATGCAGATGATGTTGTTCTGATAAGCCAAATGCAGGTTGGGCTTCAAAGACTACTTGGAGGGCTAGCAAACTACTCAAAGCAAAATGGTTTGATAGTAAACGTAGAAAAGACCAAGGTAATGGAATGTAGCCGTAGGATAAATAAAAAAATATAGGTGGTTCATGAACGGAGAACAGGTGGAATTAGTTCATTCCTATTGCTACCTGGGAGTACGGTTTGATGAACGGGGGTGCTTTACCCAACATAGGGAGGAGTTAAAAAGGAAAGGTCTAACACTGCGCATAGCTCTTTCAATCCTAAAAAGAACCCTGAACGGCCCTAGCATCTTACCATTATTAAAGGTGATATCAGACAAACTAGCACCTAGCTTAACGTATGGCAGTGTTGAACTGCGAGGGCGCGATGCACAATGTCTAAATACAAGTATAATAAGAACATATAGACAGCTATTTCGCCTACCTCCAAATGCATCGCCAGCACAGATACAATTGGAGTTCGGGCTAATAAACCAGGCAATAGATAGGAAAGGGGCCTACATGAAAACTTGGCATAGAATAAAAACTAATAAGAGGAATGAACTGTGTCAGGTTCTGTGGCAAGAACTCCAAAGAAATAGTGAGCATCCGGCTGCACTCTATCTGAACAAGGCAAAAAATTATTTAAGGCTGCACGAAAGTTGGGAAAGTAACCTATCTGTAGCATGTTTCAAAAGAGTAGTAAAGAACAAAACCAAGATGCTATCTCTATTGAAGGACAAGAAGTATTATCGAAAAGGTTGCATACCTGGGGGGTACTAAATGAGTATAAATGCCTACGACAGCAGCTTCATTTTGAAGAAGGCTGGTCCCCTCTTCTAAGAATGGAATTTCTGTATATTCGACTAGTAAAGTTACCTGGTGATAATAAAGACTATTCATGGGGGGGGGGAAGGAGAGCCCTAATGAAATTTGTAGGTTATGTAATAAGGGGAAGAGGAATACAATTCACCTTTTATGTCTATGCCCTGCCTTACAGCAAGAGAAAAAATGCTTGCTAAAATCTCTATTTAATCAACGTGGTTTAAGGACATGCAGACAAGCAGTAATAGCATGCCTAAAACCAGGTGACCCCCATCCTGAACTCACATATGGTGAAAATTTTAAAGAAGGCTGAGAAGAAATTTTTAGGGAAATGGATATAACGAAGAGACAGGAGGGGGACAAACAAAGATCAAGGTTATGGACATTTTTTCCCTTTTATACTGTATTTATTTAATAAGTGTAATATTTATGCATTGTTTTATATATGATTTTTTTTTTTTTTACGCTGGCAATATACAGCACACCATTGTAATGGTTTTAATTAACTGTACAATAAAGATTATTCATGCATTCATTCAGGTAGACGAGCACTGAAGCCCGCAATGGAAAGTTGGCTCCTTGCATTCTGGTAAAATTTTAGACCGCATGTAGTATAACACACTTACAAACAATGAGAGTCATAATCCTCCAAAGGTAATGCATAATTCCTACTATGCTGTTCAAAATCACTAGCTGAACACTATACTTATGAAAATTACATCATTACACAATCTTTGTGTAATGTAATTAGTCCTCATGTAAAGTGTTCCAATACCTTTGGGTCGAGTGCACAATATATAAAATTGCAAAAGACCCACAATGTAACAAAAGCTACTTGGCTATGACCCATGGTGGACACTGGGGTGTCGACCCACAGACAGACATAAGGATATTAGAACCTTTTAAAAGCTCTTTGTCCAGCTGGAGAGCAGGCCATCCGGATGTTTTGCCTCTGCACAGCAAACCAAGGTCATGGAACTCTGCAAATGTGTCTCTAGGACACATTTTCAGGCCACTAAGGGTGGTTATGGACCTGTTTTCAAAACCGTGCCAAATGCAGACTAAAGGGCTTAGAAAAGGTACGAGGTTTAAGGAGGTACCTAGAAAGCTGGGCAATCGAAACAAGGACACACAGGGGAGAGTACTTAAAAGATAGAGTCATTGCTCACTCACTTCCAATTACACATGGATCTAGGGAAGCCATCCCGAGTCTCTGTTAAGCAGAAGAGAGGGCTTTTTGGTACTCTAGGTCAGTATTTTGGGCCCTATATGCTGGGTAAGGACTTCCACATAGACAACTTCAGCAGCAAGCATGGCAGGCCAGCAGAGCATCGGGCTTAGTAGTCCCAGCTTTGGCGAAATTCAGGTCACTCAGGTTCAGACACAGGAATCATTGCAGCATGGTCCAGTTAGGTCTATGTTGATGTAAGGCTTCAATGTGGAAAGTGGGATTTTAGATTGGCATTTGTCTGCTGTCAGTACAGTCAGTTTAGGTGTATCTTCACAGTAAAAAAAAAAAAAATCCAACTAGCCAAGTAATGGTAGGTGTTCCTTCTTCAAAGGGAATGCTGACCAAAGCATGAATTCCCTGCTCTCGGGATGCATTGTTGAAATGTATTTGATGCCATGCAAAAGGATGGCTTATGGGGCTGTTCTGATTGGAAACCGTATGTATTACTGCCAGAAAGGCACTGGAGAAGTAGTGGAAGGTGGTCTGTCCTGTGTTATAGTCAGCAGCTGTGCTCCATTTTGCATTCAGTGTTTGCACAAAGAGATGTTCACAATTAGCTATGGGTACAATTAATAGCAGGTTGTGAGGAAAGGGAATTATTAGATTGTGTGGTTGTGCAACTTCACAGCATAATAAACTCACAACTTCACCTTAGATCAACCCAGGCTCCTTTGAAAAACCTTAGCTTAACCCTGAGAAGCTGTGGCGTCAAGCAGTTAGGCTTTGTCAAAGGAACAAGTGCAAAGCATTTAGAAGTAGCAAAACAGCCAAATAAAAAAGAAACAAGACACAAAAGAAAATCTGACAACAATTTACAAAAACAGTTCTTATTTTTATGAATTTCTCAATCCTGAAAGAACTATTTTCACCAGCCTTTGGAAATTGCAAGGTGTTTTGAAAACCAAAGGGTAACATTTTAAACTGAAAGTGACCTTAAAGGTTTGAAAAGGCAGACCTCTCCCTTAGCTCCTGATGTGAGGGATATCTGCTGGTAACCCAGTTAGATCAAATGTACTTGGAAGCCCCTAACTTATCCATCAGCTCATCAGTCCTGGGTATGGGGGTGATCATCAGTCATGGTGACTGCTTTTAGGTCTCTGTAGTCCACAGAGAATCTCATCTCAGGTTTCTGACCTTCTGGGTTTCACTTTGGTACCAGCAACACTGAGTCGGTCGAAGAACTATTAGAGCCCTCAACTGCCCCAAGCTCTAGCATCTTGTCAACTTCAGCTTTGACCTGGTATGACAACCTATAAGCTGTGCTGTTGACAGACAAGCTGTCACCTGTTTCCACATCACAGGTACAGCAAGTTGCGAGACCTAGTCTCAAGGAAAACAGATCAGAAAACTGTGTAAATAAGATTTAACAGTCACTTTGCTGTTGGTACATTAGTACGGAAGAGAGAACTACTCCATCCACTGAGCCAGCTTTGGCAATGCTTGATACTAAATCAGGGTGAGGTTCACTTTCCTCTGTTTCCCCTTTTTCTGTCAACATGAACATAGTCATGTCTGCTCTGTCATGGTGGAGTCTTAACATTTTGACATGAATGACCCTGTGAGGGTTCCTTGGGGTACCTATGTCTGCCAGATAGGTAACTTCCCCTTCTTTAAAAAAAAAAAAAAAAAAAAAAAAGTCCACTTCCAAAACCCACACCAATTGCCCTGATTGGTAATCTACCAATGAGGACTTCTGGACATACAAGTGCTTGATAACCTCTTGGCTGGCCTCGTAATTCTTGTTTGCCCTCTTGAAGGACACAGAAGGGACAGAACTCTTACTTCCTCTGACATCTGAGGCCAATAAAAGATGTCGATAAACCTGTCCGAGGTTTTGGTCTGTGCCAAACGGGCAGCTAAGGGGATATCTTGGGCTAGGTGAATAAGGAATTATCTGTATTGTTGGGGACCACCACTCTCTTAGTTGTCCCTAGTTTGTGGTCTCTTTCTTCACTGTACAGGACTCCCTCCTCCCATCATAGCTTTGGGTACCACTGTCATCCCCTATGTCTTGACTTTCAGCTAGCTGCCTCAGGCTGTCAAGAGTGGGACAAGTTCTCTGCCCCTGGCAATAGTCCTCTCTGAAGGAAGCTTCTGCCCCCTGAAATTCTGCCAGCTCTGGCATGTCTCTTAAGGGGACATCTTCCTCTTCAGGCACCAGACCCTCCCCCTCAGGGTTACATTCCTTCTGGGCCTATGGACTTTGGGAAGCTGGCTAACCAGACTTCCTGCCCTTTCTCGTTACTAGGGATTTGGGTCTTTTTTTTTCCCAGACTCCAGAGTCCCTTGACTTCCCTGCAAGGACGCATGTTCTCTAATAGTCGAACACACCCACACAGAGAGGTCTAGCATTGCTTCACAAACCTTTCTGTCCACACCTGCCCAGGCAGGAGGTTCCACGTCATTGCCGAGCAGACACTCCACTGGGATGGCGGGGGACAGTCACAATTTTCAGGTTAGTGGCCCCTCCCCACTAAAAGTCCACCATTGCCATGGGATGGGAGTTTGTGTCATTGTAAGAGCTGACTATCTGGTACACCACATTGAGAATGTTTTGTTATAAGGAAACCAGCTTGGCCATTACTATGATTATGCTGGCGCCTGTATTCCTCAGAGCCTTTCCTCCACCTCACTCTTTCTTGACCACTAGCTGTACATTTCTATGCTTGGAGGCTGTCCTTCTCACTCTCTGAAACTAAGGTGACCTCAGTGTACCCTCTGGTTTCCCAGGGACAACTTCCACACCCACCCCCACACTAGCAATGCCCTTGGGTGGGTCAACAATAGGTGTCTTCTTGGTGCACACAGAATCTTTCCTATTGTGTCCTGGCTGCTAACACTACTGCCTTTGAAGGGTCATAATTGTTTCCCAGGTACCGCCGTCCCGTGGGGATGGGATGGACCGAGGGACTTTGGGACTCCTGCCCCCCTCCCCTCTGGCATACAGATCTCTTTCTTTTTATCCTTGCCCACTTCTTTTGCCTGAAGGAGAGGCCTGTACCTCTTTCTTAGGATCAGCTCCACAGGCTTGGGGACCCTAGCACATACCTATTCATCAGCCATTTTTTGCCTTACTTTCTTGAACTACACAACTTAGAATCTACCAGATGCTGGTGTAATTTCTCTGAAGAACAATTTGTCTTAGGTATATACCTTTACATTGTTACCTCTAATCCAGCAATTCAGTTACTTTACTCCACCCATGTCGGAGTTGCCCCAAACGTTGGTCGATACTCCTCTATGGTAAGACCAAATCGCTCTATTAGTGCTGCCTTCACGTGTGAGAGTAAGACTCTGCCTTATCATCCTCTTGTGTCAGAAGCCTATCTCCACCCACCACTGGAACCAGAATTCACATTAAGGACCCCCAGTGCTAGGCACCCACATTTCTCATCCTGAAACCTCTCTCATATATTTCCAGCAACACATGCATGTCACCCTCCTTGACATATTTAGGCACTATTCTTTTGGCAATCTAGAAACACAGGTACCTCCTGGAGTCATCTCAGTGTCTTTGTTGCTGCCACCATTCTCTTGAGCTCCAAGCCCAGCATGACCCTCCTCTCCTCCAAAGACAGTCTCCTCTGCTCTTGTTCCAAGGGGGTTACTTGGGCCTCAAGGTCTCCTGGCTCAATCTCTGACATGTCATTGTGCTCCTCTCCCTGCCAGATATTGAGGAGGCACCTGGTGGATGTCAGAGGTCGGGGTGTTATGGCCCCCCTTATCCATGAGCCTATTATCATCATCCTCCCCACTATCTGGGTGATCTCGTTTTCCAACTGTGTTTGGGCTCTGCGGGCCTTCCCCCAAGCCCTTGGGGCTCTCTTGAGATCCTCATTCTTTGCTGAGTCCCCCATCCTGATCCTCCCATCTCTGCAAAGGACATTCAGATTGGTGGAGAGGAGGGTGTACAGGGTAGCCAAGTCAGAACCCAATGTTTCCTAGCCCTTTTGGCAACTTAGAGGAACTCTGCAAAAACTTTGGCAAACTTTCACAAACATTTTCCAGAATGTTTTTAACTTTTCAAAAGTTTACAAACTGTCAGAAAACAGTAATTACGAGACCCAGGAATTGGCAACTCTCTTGGAAATCACAAGAACTTGATTTTAGGTGTCAGCTTGGATGATTCATGAAAAATAAACATGGATTGGCAAAGCCAGTAGGTTCAACCTTGGTCGCCAGCCTTTTGGTTTTGTCAATGAGTGTCTTATTTTGACATTTTTTTTTGTAAAACTTTGTTGTGGGAGCTGCTGGCCCCCACTATTATAACAAACACTAGCAAAAAGCAAAAATATTTATGGTCTCAAAAAGCACACTTTTGCTACAGTAGTTTTTGGCATTTAACAAAACTATTTTGTATGCCAATATGCTCCTTGTGAAAAAGCACAATGCTATCACTCACAGTGAAACCAGCCCATAGATAGATAGAGAGAGACAGACTTTTAATAAAAACAAGAGGTTTTGGTTAATGCTAGGCCAAATTAGGGGTCCAATTCTTAAAATAAGTAACAAATGGGCACCCATGGTATATATTCTTGCATTAGTGCAGGTTTACGGAGGTAGGCCAGAAAACGGAAATTTCTAGAAAATGTTTGTGAACTGCATGGAAGCTCAAGCAAATATGTATGTGTTGATTTGCTTGTGCAAAAATCTGTTGAGCATGAACAAGTTCACTTTCCCTTCAGTTACTTTTTTCCCAACTGTTAGGATTACATTTTCGAGCTTTCTTGGTATGGGAAAAAGATTAGAGAAGAGCTATCAAAAAGCCCTAAAATACGCAAGTTTGTAGATTTGCATAAACTCAAAATTGTATTCCAACCCCGAAACTAGTGCTTACTGCCTCCTACAGCCCCAATATCTGTGGAAAGGTGGCAAAATAAGGAATTTGCTAGTATTCAAACCCTACTATAGTAGGAGCCCTGACATAATCACAGAGGCTATTATCAGAGCCCTTACATAATGAGACTGCTGACAATTTGTCGCCGCTCTACATGGCACCAAAGGGACAAGTAGATTTGGTTACATGACAAGTAGATTTATAAAGCAACCTGTCCCATGGACAAGCAGATATTTTAATAAATTACACATAACTGACATGGATAAGGAGAACTTACGAAAACAATTATCACCATTACTAGAAGGAGCATCCAAATGGATAGTCGCCTTTGAACACACACCAGGCATGGTATTGGCTATAGGGGATGTGAAGAGCCTTCTTGCCACATTGTAGGAGACAATGTTAATACTATATTTCACCATACAGTAGCAACAGGGCAGCCAAACAATAGGATCACATTAACAAGTAATAACAGAGATGGTGACAAATTTAATAGTAAACACACGGCCGTATGGAATCAGGTGAGAGGAAGGTATCCAGATATTCCTGATGTGGGAGGTATGATGAGTCAGACAATGGGAAAAGTTGGGACGGTTTTAGAATATATGGACCAAACAAAAAAGATGTGGACGATGAGGATGGGGGAGTTCAACCCGCAGAACTGTAGGATATTTTTTCACATTGTCAAGAATGGTCTGCCTGAAGATAAACAAAATAAATTAGATGCTGTAGTAGCAATTGAAACTAAGAATTGGGCAGAGATACAAGGCATTATTTTACATTATATAAAAAAGAAAGAGAAGAAGGAGAAAGAAACGTATGAATGCACTGCTTCTAAGCTGGCAGCTCAAAAGTTAGAAAAGCAGGTCAAAAAAGAAAGGCTATTGGGAGCGAATATTGTAACTCAAGCAGTTCAAGCTGCGGTCCCTCTAATGGTGGAACCTCAACCATTGTATACAGCCTCTGTGGTGCCTGCAGCCCAAACAGTGCCATACCCGCAGCATTCCCAATTACAACAAGAAGGTATGGGCAGAGGAAGGGGACAAATGAGAGGAGGAGATCAAAGAAGTATGACATGCTTCTATTGTGGGAGGAAAGGACACCTTATAGCAGAATGTCGCTTTAGGAAGTCCCAGCAAAACAATAATATGCACAACCACAACAAGGCACCTAATATTATGGTCCTCAGGCACCTTTAGGTCAACAGCACCCACTAAGCAGCAAGTGACGGCCCAATAACAGCCGCAAACACAGATGTGCTACCAGCAAATTCACCAGCAGACCTTGCCTCCTCCTGCGGGATCAGTGCAAATGGCTGCACCCCAGGTGATGCCCTGACAAATGATGGGAAGAACGATTGTACAAGGAGGCAATCCATTTCTAGGTACACAATGACAGTCAGGATCTGAGACCCTAAAGTGCCCAGTAATATCTAGGACCTCCAATTACCAACAGGAGCTAACAGCACAAATATGCATACTGGGGAAAAAATATAAGTTTTTGATTGACCCAGGGGCAACAAAATCATGGATCAGAGACCTAGGATTGCCGCTTTCAAATAAATATATGGCCGCACAGAGATTTTCAGGTGAAATAATGAAAGTACCATATACCTGTGGCGTTCCAGTCCAAATTGTGGATCCGATCATTTCTGAATCATAGTTGTGTCCCTCAGGCGTCTGCAAATTTATTGGGTAGAAACCTGTTACATAAATGTAATATGACAGTAACATTTTGTCCAGATGGATCAATGCTTTGTTCTACTCATGAGCCTCAGAAAAGCACCAGAGAAAAGGGACCCGCAAATAAGAGGGGTCCCTTTGAATATGTCCCTTATTCAAGCAGGGATATAACATTTTATAATACTGAACTATACTGACAAGCAAAGGGTTACAGACACCACCTAACATTCTGTTCAGATCAGAATACCCAAAAACTAAAGTAGGAGAGGTACTAGTACTCTCATTGATGTGCATAAGGATGACAAGCACATTTGGTGTATTGCAAGCAGCTGATAACTGTCAGGGAAGATGGTCAGCTATAATATTCACCATGTCAGGGACAAGAGTATCAGACATAACAAAAGTTATATTGCTTAATGTTGATTTGAGATCCACAGAGATTGTGTTCGAAGAAGAAGTAGACACAGAAATACAGCTGGAGACAGGGCCCCCTGAATTGCCAAGGACCACAATAGAGGACGTGAATGCCTGTCTTGCTGGCATGCCATCCTAGCCATGGTCCTTGGATCCAAATGATGTAGGTCTGATATTAAGTGCAGAACCATTAAAAATAAAACTAAATGATCCTGTGCAACTACCTAGAGTAAGACAGTACCTTATCTCTTGTGAAGCCCAGGAAGGAATACGTGTAACTATACAAGCGTTGGTTAGACAAAAGGTTTTGTATCCCTCTTCGTCACAATGTAATACACCGATTTTTCCCATGCGCAAAGCTAATGGGAATTCCTGGAGGATGGCCAGGATTTCTGACCTTTAAACTCTTTTATGGTACCAACATTTCCAGTGGTTCGTGACCGTTCAGTTATCTTCACAAACATACCCAAGGATGCTAAGTATTTTTCTGTCATTGACTTGGAAAATGCCTTTTATGGAGTGCCATTACATCCAGAGAGTAATTATTTGAATAGTTTCACAATTTTTGGGACACAATATTTGTATTGTCGTTTACCTCAAGGGTATTGGCAGTCCTCGTCAGTGTTTAACATAGTCCATAGAAAATGATCTGTCCAATTTTCAATGTGACAGCACAATTTTACAGTACGATGATTTACTTGTATGTAGCCCCACCCGTAAGGAGTGCATCCAAGATACTGTGAACTTGTTAACAGTCTTAGCCACAAGGGATTCAAGGATGAGAGGAAAAAAATAACAGTTTACATTGGAATAAGTGCAGTATCTAGGGCAACTGGTCTCAGCAAATGGCAGACAGATAACTGAAGACAGAGTGATAGCTGTCCACAGACAGCCACTGCCTCAAACTGTAAAAGAAATGCAAACAGTTCTGGGATTGTGAAATTTTGTGAAACAGTGGGCTTTTGATTACAGCTCCAGGATAGTGCCCTTATACCAAATAGTTAAAGGGGCAATTTCACCGAGCGCCTATGGACACCAGAATTGATACAGGTACTCAATGACTTGAAATAATCCATTTCCTCTGCACCAGTGTTAGCAACACCAGACAATGCAAATAAGTTATTTTTGTTCTCACATACAAACAGGACAACTATGACAGCTGTCCATACACAGAAACATCCAATGGGGCATAAGTCATTTGTGTATTTTAGTGGTCAACTAGACAGCCTAATAAGAGGACATTTTCCCTGTGAGCAGTCCTTAGCAGCAGCAGCCTAGGCTGCAGAGAAGGCATCAGCAATAACAGCTGGTAGCCCCACTACACTGTATGTTGAACCTGCCCCTTTTTCAGATTTACAGAATGCTAAGAGCACTCGAACAACTCAAAGGGCATCTGGGTATGAAGTCATACTTTCCAATGCTGCTCACTCTGTCAACCCTGCGCAATTTCTAGCAGAATCGTTGAAAGGCACAGACCATGATTTGTGCTAGGGCAACATGTTCCTTGTGTAGTACAGAGACACCAACTGAAGGAAGCACAGTACTATATATTGATGGGTCTTCTATGATGGATCAGGCGACAGGACTTAGACACACAAGTGCAGACATAGTGGGACAGACAGGTAATTTACCTAATGTGATGTACTCAGTACTGCAGCACTTACCATTGCTTTCACACTTCTCAGCCCAAGCACAGGAATTACACGCCCTGGTACAGACATTACAACTGATGTACCCAGATGATGTTACAATATATACGGACTAATCATATGTAGCCTCTAGAGTACATTCTGGGCTAACAAGGTGGCAGAGAAGCAGTTTTCAGAAGAGTGATGGTACCCCAGTATTCACTGATTTTCTGTATAGACATATAGATACAGGCAAACTAGTGATACCCCAGAGACTAATTCATTTAGCATTAACACAATTACACTTACCAACACATGGCCCTAAATAGACATTGTCAGATGCCATGTCAGCAGACTGGTTTGTTCCAGACCTTCTGAAACTATTTAATTATTTTATAAATCAATGTCTTATATGTAAACAATACAGTTCATCCAGACCTTCAGCCTTACCACCACCATCCATACCTAGGCCAGAGGGTCCTTTCCAAGAAATATACATTGACTTTGTAGATATGGTCAACAGATGTAACACTATGAGGTGCATGATAGTGATAGTCTGTCCTTTCTCAAGGAGGATAGAAGCAGGCCCATGCTAGGCTGCAGGTGCAAAAAGCACAGCTAAAATCATTTGAAACGAAGTAGTAACAAGATCGGGCATTCCCAAGGCCATCTGCTCGGATAACGTGACGCACTTGGTTAATGAGATCTTTGAATGCATTACCCAAATACTGGGAGTACAGCACACCCTTGTCTCTGACTATCACCCGCAAAGCAATGGGATAGTGGAACGCCTGAATGGCTTCTTAAAAGCTAAAATAAGGACGATATCAGTAACACTGAACAGAAAGTGGCTATATTGTTTGCCTGTGGCACTGGAGTACTGCTAACCAGAACTCCAGTGCTTATGCTCTCTCTTTGTACCAAATTTGTCACTATAGTTTAGTTTAGTGACTCCATATTCCAATTCTGATTGGCACACTAGACCCCCCCCCCCCCCATAAGTCTCTAGTATATGGTCAATTCCCTGGACTTCGTCAGTGTGGGAACACTATTATAAGCATGCACTACATATATGTCAATACGTATATGTAGCTTCACAATGGTAACTCAGAATATGGCCACGTGAGGTGTCTATGAAGGTGAAATTGAACCCCCAATCCAAAACTGGTATTGGGGGGCCAAATCCATGCACCCTGGGGGCTCCACCATAGACCCCCAGTACTGACAAACCAGTTCTCTGAGGTTTCCACTGCACCCTCAGCTGCTGCCACCTCACAGACAGGTGTCTGTCCTCCTGCGGATTGAGCAGCTCAATCCCAGTAAGGCAGAGTAATGTGTTTCTTTTAGGAGAGGGGTCTTACACCCTCTCCCATTGGAAATATGTGTTACAGGCACGGGAGGGGTATCCTCCCAGAGCTTCTGGAAATGCTTTGAAGTGGACAAACGGTACCCTCCTTGCATAATCCAGTCTAAACCAGTTCAGGGACCCCCAGTCCCTGCTATTGCGCGAAAATGGACATAGGAAAGGGGAGTGACCACTCCCCTATCCATCACCACCCCAGGGGTGGTGCCCTGAGTTCCTCCAGAGTGTCCCTGTCGTTAGACATCTTGGATTCCAAGGTGTGGGGACCCTCTGGGAGCATCTGAGTGGCTAGTGCCAGCAGGTGACATCAGGGACCCCTCCTGATAGGTGCATACCCGGGTAGGTAGCCACTCCCCCTCTCAGGACTATTTAGGGTCTCTCCTCTGGGTTTTTCCTCAGTTTTGGTTTGCAAGACTCCACCAAGACTCCTCTCCATCCTCTGCTTCAGCTTCTGACCGTTAGCTCAAGCGCAGACTGCTCCAGGAACCGCTGTAACTGCTACAAAGGGCTACTGTGACGTCCAACTTCAGCTCCAGCCAGCAACTGCAACAGTTTCCAAGGTGTGCAGACTCTGAGGACTGCCTGTATTCACCCTGCACCAGAAGAACCGAAGGAATCTCCAGTGGAGTGATGGAGTCACTCCCTGCTTCAGTAGGCACCTCTCTGCGACGAATGACTGGTACTCTGGGACTCCTCTCCTGTCAACAAACGTGATCCCGGGAACACAGGTGGTGGACTGAAGTGACCCTGACTGACCAACTGTCCAAATATGGTGGAGGTAAGTGTGAGAAAGTAGCCTCTTTCTAGCCTTGTTACCCCGACTTTTGGCCTGTTTGTGAGTATATGTCAGGGTGTTTTCACTGTCTCACTGGGATCCTGCTAGCCAGGGCCCAGTGCTCATAGTCAAAACCCTATGTTTTCAGTATGTTTGTTATGTGTCACTGGGACCCTGCTAGCCAGGGCCCCAGTGCTCATAAGTTTGTGGCCTATATGTATGTGTTCCCTGTGTGATGCCTAACTGTCTCACTGAGGCTCTGCTAACCAGAACCTCAGTGGTTATGCTCTCTCTGCTTTACAAATTTTCACTAACAGGCTAGTGACCAATTTTACCAATTCACATTGGCATACTGGAACACCCTTATAATTCCCTAGTATATGGTACTGAGGTACCCAGGGTATTGGGGTTCCAGGAGATCCCTATGGGCTGCAGCATTTCTTTTGCCACCCATAGGGAGCTCTGACAATTCTTACACAGGCCTGCCACTGCAGCCTGAGTGAAATAATGCCCACGTTATTTCACAGCCATTTACCACTGCACTTAAGTAACTTATAAGTCACCTATATGTATAACCTTCACCTGGTGAAGGTTGGGTGCTAAGTTACTTAGTGTGTGGGCACCCTGGCACTAGCCAAGGTGCCCCCACATCGTTCAGGGCAAATTCCCCGGACTTTGTGAGTGCGGGGATACCATTTCACGCATGCACTATACATAGGTCACTACCTATGTATAGCATCACAATAGTAACTCCGAACATGGCCATGTAACATGTCTAAGATCATGGAATTGTCACCCCAATGCCATTCTGGCATTGGGGAGACAATTCCATGATCCCCCGAGTCTCTAGCACAGACCCGGGTACTGCCAAACTGCCTTTCCCGGGGTTTCACTGCAGCTGCTGCCAACCCCTCAGACAGGTTTCTGCCCTCCTGGGGTCCAGCCAGGCCTGTCCCAGGAGGGCAGAACAAAGGACTTCCTCAGAGAGAGGGTGTTACACCCTCTCCCTTTGGAAAAAGGTGTCAGGGCTAGGGAGGAGTAGCCTCCCCCAGCCTCTGGAAATGCTTTGATGGGCACAGATGGTGCCCATCTCTGCATAAGCCAGTCTACACCGGTTCAGGGATCCCCCAGCCCTGCTCTGGCGCGAAACTGGACAAAGGAAAGGGGAGTGCCCACTCCCCTGACCTGCACCTCCCAGGGGAGGTGCCCAGAGCTCCTCCAGTGTGCTCCAGACCTCTGCCATCTTGGAAACAGAAGTGTTGCTGGCACACTGGACTGCTTTGAGTGGCCAGTGCCATCAGGTGACGTCAGAGACTCCTTCTGATAGGCTCTTACCTGTGTTATTAGCCTATCCTCCTTCCTAGGTAGACAAACCTCCTTTTCTGGCTATTTAGGGTCTCTGCTTTGGGGAATTCTTCAGATAACGAATGCAAGTGCTCATCAGAGTTCCTCTGCATCTCTGTCTTCACCTTCTGCCACAGGATCGACCGCTGACTGCTCAGGACGCCTGCAAAACCGCAACAAAGTAGCAAAGACGACTACTGCAACCTTGTATCGCTTCATCCTGCTGGCTTTCTCGCCTGTTTCCTGATGGTGCATGCTCTGGGAGTAGCCTGCCTCCTTCTTGCACCAGGAGCTCTGAAGAAATCTCCTGTGGGTCGACGGAATCTTCCCCCTGCAACCGCAGGCAACAAAAGACTGCATCACCGGTCCTCTGGGTCCCCTCTCAGCACGACGAGCGTGGTCCCTGGAACTCAGCAACTCTGTCCCAGTGACTCCCACAGTCCAGTGACTCTTCAGTCCAAGTTTGGTGGAGGTAAGTCCTTGCCTCCCCACGCTAGACTGCATTGCTGGGTACCGCGTGATTTGCAGCTGCTCCGGCTCCTGTGCACTCTTCCAGGATTTTATTCGTGCACAGCCAAGCCTGGGTCCCCGACACTCTAACCTGCGGTGCACAACCTTCTGAGTTGTCCTCCGGCGTCGTGGGACTCCCTTTTCTGACTTCGGGTGGACTCTGGTTCACTCCTCTTCTAAGTGCCTGATCTGGTACTTCTGTAGGTGCTGCCTGCTTCTGTGAGGGCTCCCTGACCTGCTGGGCGCCCCCTCTGTCTCCTTATCCAAGTGGCGACTTCCTGGTCCCTCCTGGGCCACAGCAGCATCCAAAAACCCTAACCGCGACCCTTGCAACTAGCAAGGCTTGTTTGCGGTCTTTCTGCGTGGGAACATCTCTGCAAGCTTCTTCACAACGTGGGACATCCATCCTCCAAAGGGGAAGTTCCTAGACCTCTTTGTTCTTGCAGAAACCAAAGCTTCTTCCATCCGGTGGCAGCTTCTTTGCACCCTCAGCTGGCATTTCCTGGGCATTTTCCCACTCTCGACATTGTTGCGACTCTTGGACTTGGTCCCCTTGTTTCACAGGTACTCAGGTCCGGAAACCCACTGTTGTTGCTTTGCTGGTGTTGGTCTTCCTTGCAGAAACCCCCTATCACGACTTCTGTGCTCTCTGGGGGTTGTAGGTGCACTTTACACCTACTTTTCAGGGTCTTGGGGTGGGCTATTTTTTTAACCCTCACTGTTTTCTTACAGTCCCAGCAACCCTCTACAAGCTCACATAGGTTTGGGGTCCATTCGTGGTTCGCATTCCACTTTTGGAGTATATGGTTTGTGTTGCCCCTATACCTATCTGCTCCTATTGCAATCTACTGTAACTTTACATTGCTTGCATTACTTCCTTTTGCTATTACTGCTTATTTTTGGTATTGTGTACATATATCCTGTGTATATTTGGCATCCTCATACTGAGGGTACTCACTGAGATACTTTTGGCATATTGTCAAAAAAATAAAGTACCTTTATTTTTAGTATATCTGTGTATTGTGTGTTCTTATGATATTGTGCATATGACACCAATGGTATAGTAGGAGCTTTGCATGTCTCCTAGTTCAGCCTAAGCTGCTCTGCTATAGCTACCTTCTATCAGCCTAAGCTGCTAGAAACACCTCTTCTACACTAATAAGGGATAACTGGACCTGGTACAGAGTGTAAGTACCCCTTGGTACCCACTACAAGCCAGGCCAGCCTCCTACAGTAAGAGCTTGCCTCCCCATGCCATACAGTACCCATGTGCTTTGCGTCTTCTGCAGCTCCTTGGGCTTCTGTGCACTTCTTCCAAAGTTCTTCATGCACAGTGTAACTCAGGACCCCAGCACTCTATCCTGCGACGCTCAGCTCCATGAGCAGCGCGGGATCCTCCTGTGTAGTGCTGCGACAACTGCACTTTGCAACTCCTTTGTCCCCGTGTCCTGGGACTCCCGTGGGTGCTGCCTGGTATTCTGAGGGCTCTCTGAAGTGCTGAGAGCCCCCTCAAAGGTCCCTCCTGGGTCTGGCCAGCTCATCTTTGACACAAAACGTGTACTTGCTTGAACCAAGGCTTGTTGGCGGAATCCAGCAACGTAAACAGCCTGCATCCAACAACTATGTGGTGGCATTTCTTGCACCAAGTAGGAACTCGCAGCTATCTTCTTTGGCGCATTTCTGTACTTTTCTTCCAACCGGAGAATCCACTTATGCACCTTCTTCCAGGCGGGCAGGGGCTCCTGTTCTTCCTGGACTCTTCATCGACTTCTGGACTTCTTCTCCTCTCTCCTCAGGTCTTCAGGTCCAGGAATCCATTTTTGGTTGCTTGCAGTCTTGCTCGGTTCTTGCAGAATTCTTCATCACGACTTGTAATGTGTTCTGAGGAAACTTTGTGTACTTTACTCCTGCTTTCCTGGGCTCTGGGGTGTGGTACTATACTTACCTTTGGTGTTTTCTTACACTCCCAGTGCCCCTCTACACACTACACCTGCCAAGGGGGGGGGGGGGGGGGGGAGAGGAGAATCTGACCTTCGCATCCCAATATTTTAGTATATGGTTTGTATTTCCCCTAGGCCCATTGCAATCTATTGTGTTTTTCACTGTTTGCACTATTTTATGACTGTTTACTTACCTGATTTTGATTACTAGTGTGCATATTGTTTACAATACTCACATCCAGAAGGAGTATTGCCTCTAAGATATTTTTGGCCCTGTGTCACTAAAATAAAGTACCTTTATTTTTGGTAACACTGAGTATTGTCTTTATTGTGTATAAATACTGTGTGACTAGAGTGGTATTGCAAGAGCTTAGCGTGTCTCCTAGTTCAGCCTTGCCTGTTCTGCTACAGCTACCCCTAGGTTAGACACTGCGTACATTTCACTAATAAGGGATAATTGGACCTGGTATAACGTGTAAGTACCTTAGGTACACAGTACAAAACAGGCCATTGTCCTACATCAAACAGCTGTAAAGGTCCACGAGCTGAAACACTGGATACACAGCACAGATATCAGACAAGCTGAACACAATGTCCTTCCTCCTTGCTAGGAGTAAGGAGATGGGGGTATGGACTTCCCGTTAGGAGACTTAAAGGACTATCGTCTCAGGCATGGTGGGATCTTCTTTGGGGCAATAAGTCTTCTAGTATGAAATATTGTTTCTATTTTCTATTAATGTGTGTATTTGTTTGCCTTTGTTTTGTTGCTGGTGCTTATCTTCCTAGAGGAGAAGGTCTCTTAAGGAGGGAGTCAGCAACATTTGACTACCCAGTGGGTCAATGGTTTGCCAGGTAGTCTCATGAATCAAATGTTTCTGACCCCTCCCTTAAGAGACAAGGGTCTGCCAGGTAGTCTGATAAATGAAGCCCCACAAGCACCAGTATCCCGTTGGGAACTAACAGATTAAACTGACAAGTTATGAAGGTAAAAAACAGAACTTTCTCAGCTCTCTATGCATCCCTTGTGGCGCCAGAAAATGTGGTACAAAAGTTACACCACATTTCAGTTCATCATGCTTTCATTGTACCCTTATACCACACGCTGTTGATAGTCACGCTAAGTACTTGCAATTGCTTTACCACTTTGTTACTTGTGCTATTCACAATAAAAGTGTACTCTAATACTTACAGCTATATACAATTATACATAGCAGTCATTTTTCTCACTTCCAAAAAGTTTTTCCAAACTTTTTAAAAGTTTTACAAAGTTCTGAAAAGTTGTTCTTTTCCTCTTAAAAGTTAGGTGAAATAGTTTATTAACTTCTTACTCTTCTCTCTAACTTTTCTATCACTATGTCTTCTACAGAGGCTACCCCTAGGGTTGTCAAGACCACTTATGAAAATCTTAATTTCAAATGTCTGAGGGGTCTCTGTTTAGAAAGAAGACTAGTGTGAGAAAGTAGCCTCTTTGTAGCACGGTTACCTCCAATTTTGGCCTGTCTGTCAGTGTGTGAGAGTGTTTTTACTGTGTTACTGGGATCTTGCTAGCCAGGACCCCAGTGCTCGTAGTGAAAACCCTACATGTCAGTGTTTTTTGCCTGTCTCACTAGGATCCTGCCAGCCAGGACCCCAGTCCTCATAGTTTGTGGCCTATGTGTGTGTGTTGTCAGTAGTGCTTAACTGTGTCCCTGAGGCACTGCTAACCAGAACCTCAGTGCTCGTGCTCTCTCTGCTTTTACATCTCTCACTATAGGCAAGTGACTTCATTTACCAATTTCATTTGGCACACTGGACCCCCTTTTTAAGTCCCAGGTATATGGTACCTAGGTACCCAGGACATTGGGGTTCCAGGAGATCCTTAGGGGCTACAGCATTTCTTTTGACACCCATAAGGAGCTCAGACAAACCTTTCTTCTGGGCTGCCACTGCAGCTGGAGTGAAATAGTGCACACACTAATTCACAGCCATTTTGCACTGCACCAGGTAACTTATAAGGCACATATATGTCTAACCTCCATTTACTGTAGGCTAGTTGCAAAGCTACTGTGTGTGAGGGCACCCTTGCACTAGCAAAGGTGCCCCCACGTTGTCCAGGGCCAATTCCCCAGACTTCGTGAGTGCGGGGACACCATTATAAGCATGCACTACATAGATGTCAATACATATATGTAGCTTCACAATGGTAACTCCGAATATGGCCATGGGAGGTGTATAAGATTGTGAAATTGAATCCCCAATCCAAATCTGGTACTGGGGAGCTGTAGGAGGCTGGCCTGGCTTATAATGGGTACCTAATGGTACTTACACCTTGTGCCAGGTCCAGTTATCCCTTATTATTAGATTAGTAGTGTTCTACCAGCTTAGGCTAATAGAGGTGGCTATAGCAGAGCTGCTTAGGCTGAACTAGGAGACATGCAAAGCTCCTACTATACCCCTTATATCATATAGCACTATACCACAAGAAACACAATACTCAGTTACTAAAAATAAAGGTACTTTATATTAGTGACAATATGCCAAAAGTATCTCAGAGGATATACTCCCTTAGGAGGTAAGTAATATACACAAAATATACACACAAACCAAAATCAGGTAAGTAAACGGTTAGAAAAGTAGTGCAAACACTGAACAATACAATAGAATGCAATAGGACACAATAGGCCTAGGGTCAACACAAACCATTGTAGGAGGCTAGCCTGGCTTACAGTGGGTACCTTGTGGTACTTACACCTTGTGCCGGGTCCAGTTATCCCTTATAAGTAGATTAGAGGTGTTCTAGCAGCTTAGGCTAATAGAGGTAGCTATAGCAGAGCAGCTTAGGCTGAACTAGGAGACATGCAAAGCTCCAACTATACCACTTATATCAAATAAGTACTATATCATAAGAAAGACAATACTCAGAGTTACTAAAAATAAAGGTACTTTATTTTAGTGACAATATGCCAAAAGTATCTCAGAGGATATACTCCCTTAGGAGGTAAGTAATATACACAAAATATATAGACACAAACCAAAATCAGGTAAGTAACAGTTAGAAAAGTAGTGAAAACAATGTAGACTCACAATAGAATGCAATAGGGAGAAATAGGCCTAGGGGCAACACAAACCATATACTCCAAAAGTGGCATGCGAACCACAAATGGACTCCTGGCCTAGTGTAGTGTGTAGAGGGTCGCTGGGAGTGTAAGAAAACACTAAGAGTGTCCAAGATACCCCACCCCAAGACCCTGAAAAGTAGGAGTAAATTTACCCTACTACCCCAAAAAGATAGTAAAGTCGAGATAGGGGATTCTGCAAGGACAACAACTGACTGCAAAACACTGAAGACGGATTACTGGACCTAAGGACCTGTAAAGGAAGGGGACCAAGTCCAACAGTCACGCAAGTGTCCGGGGGAGGGGGGGAGGGGACAGGAGCCCACTAAACCCCCCGGATGAGGGTGCAAAAGGGCTGCCTCTGGGTGGAAGAAGCCGAAGATTCTGCAACAACGGAAGGTGCCAGGAACTTCTCCTTTGGTCAGAAGATGTCCCGTGGCGTGCTGGAGGATGCAGAGTTGTTTCCATGCAGAAAGACTGCAAACAAGCCTTGCTAGCTGCAAGAGAAGCGGTTGAGGATTTTGTGTGCTGGTAGGGCCCAGGAAGGACCGGGAGGTCGCCCCTTGGAGGAGGAGACAGAGGGGGCGCTCAGCAACACAGGGAGCCCTCTCAGAAGCAGGCAGCACCCGCAGAAGCACCTGAACAGGCACTTAGAAGATCTGAGGACGACGGTCGACTCAGAGTCACAAAAGAGGGTTCCACGACGCCGGACTGCAACTCAGCGAGATGGGCAATGAAGAACGGAGTGCTGGGGACCTGGGCTGGGCTGTGAATGAAGGAAGTCTTGCAAAAGTGCACAGAAGCCCGAGCAGCTGCAGTTCACACAGTACACAGGATTACTGTCTGGTGTGGGGAGGCAAGGACTTACCTACACCAAATTTGGATAGAAGGGCCACTGGACTGTCGAAGACACTTGGACCCACCTCCTGTATTCCAGGGACCACGCTCGTCAGAATGAGAGGGGACCCAGAGGACCAGTGTCGCAGATGTTTGGTGCCTGCGTTAGCAGGGGGAAGATTCAGTCGACACACTGAAGATTTCTTCTTGGCTTCCAGTGCAGGGTGAAGGCAGAGAGCCCTCAGAGCATGCACCACCTGGAAACAGTCGAGAAAGCCAGCAGGATGAGGCCTACAATGTTGCTGGTAGTCTTCGTGCTACTTTGTTGCGGTTATGCAGGCATCCTGGAGCGGTCAGCAATCGATTCATGGCAGAAGTCGAAGAGGGAAGTGCAGAGGAACTCTGGTGAGCTTTTGCATTTGTTATCTGGTGAGATACCCACAGGAGAGACCCTAAATAGCTCTAAGAGGAGGATGTGCCACCTAACAAAGTAAGCACCTATCAGGAGGGTTCTCTGAAGTCACCTGCAGGCACTGGCCACTAAGAGGCCTCCACTGTGCCCTCACACCTCTGCATTCAAGATGGCAGAGGTCTGGGACACACTGGAGGATCTCTGGGCACCACCCCTGGGGTAGTGATGGACAGGGGAGTGGTCACTCCCCTTTCCTTTGTCCAGTTTCGCACCAGAGCAGGGGCTGGGGGATCCCTGAACCGGTGTAGACTGGCTTAGGCAAGGAGGGCACCATCTGTGCCTTTCAAAGCATTTCCAGAGGCTGGGTGAGGCTACTCCTCCCCAGCCCTTAACACCTATTTCCAAAGGGAGAGGGTGTAACATGATCTCAAACATGTTACATGGCCATGTTCGGAGTTACCATTGTGACGCTATACATAGGTAGTGACCTATGTATAGTGCACGCGTGTAATGGTGTCCCCGCACTCACAAAGTCCGGGGAATTTGCCCTGAACTATGTGGGGGGCACCTTGGCTAGTGCCAGGGTGCCCACTGTAGGAAAGTACCATCTTGCCTGGCATCTTACCCCCATATTTCACTGTATATATGTTGCTTAGTGTAAGTGTCACTGGGACCCTGCCAGCCAGGGCCCCAGTGCTCATAAGTGTGCCCTGTATGTGTTCCCTGTTTGATGACTAACTGTCTCACTGAGGCTCTGCTAACCAGAACCTCAGTGGTTATGCTCGCTCTGCTTTCTAAATTGTCACTAACAGGCTAGTGACCAATTTCACCAATTCACATTGGCATACTGGAACACCCTTATAATTCCCTAGTATATGGTACTGAGGTACCCAGGGTATAGGGGTTCCAGGAGATCCCTATGGGCTGCAGCATTTCTTTTGCCACCCATAGGGAGATCTGACAATTCTTACACAGGCCTGCCACTGCAGCCTGAGTGAAATAACATCCACGTTATTTCACAGCCATTTACCACTGCACTTAAGTAACTTATAAGTCACCTATATGTCTAACCTTCACCTGGTGAAGGTTGGGTGCTAAGTTACTTAGTGTGTGGGCACCCTGGCACTAGCCAAGGTACCCCCACATCGTCCAGGGCAAACTCTGCTTTGGGGAATTCTTCAGATAACGAATGCAAGTGCTCATCAGAGTACCTCTGCATCTCCCTCTTCACCTTCTGCCAAAGGATCGACCGCTGACTGCTCAGGACGCCTGCAAAAACACAACAAAGTAGCAAGATGACTACTAGCAACCTTGTATCGCTTCATCCTACCAGCTTTCTCGACTGTTTCCAGGTGGTGCATGCTCTGGGGGTAGCCTGCCTCCTTTCTCCACCAGGAGCTCTGAAGAAATCTCCTGTGGGTCGACGGAATCTTCCCCCTGCAACCGCAGGCAACAAAAGAGTGCATCACCGGTCCTCTGGGTCCCCTCTCAGCACGCCGAGCGTGGTCCCTGGAACTCAGCAACTCTGTCCAAGTGACTCCCACAGTCCAGTGACTCTTCAATCCAAGTTTGGTGGAGATAAGTCCTTGCCTCCCCACGCTAGACTGCATTGCAGGGTACCGCGTGATTTGCAGCTGCTCCGGCTCCTGTGCACTCTTCCAGGATTTCCTTCGTGCACAGCCAAGCCTGGGTCCCCGACACTCTAACCTGCAGTACACAACCTTCTGAGTTGTCCTCCGGCGTCGTGGGACTCCCTTTTCTGACTTCGGCTGTACTCCGGTTCACTCCTCTTCTAAGTGCCTGATCCGGTACTTCTGCGGGTGCTGCCTGCTTCTGTGAGGGCTCCCTGACTTGTTGGGCGCCTCCTCTGTCTCCTCATCCAAGTGGTGACATCCTGGTCCCTCCTGGGCCACAGCAGCATCCAAAAACCCTAACAGCGATCTTTGCAGCTAGCAAGGCTTGTTTGTGGTCTTTCTGCGTGGGAACACCTCTGCAATCTTCTTCACGACGTGGGACATCCATCCTCCAAAGGGGAAGTTTCTAGTCCTCTTCGTTCTTGCAAAACACCAAGCTTCTTCCATCCAGTGGCAGCTTCCTTGTACCCTCAGCTGGCATTTCCTGGGTTCCTGCCCCCTCTCGACACTGTCGCGACTATTGGACTTGGTCCCCTTGTCTTACAGGTACTCATGTCCGGAAGTCCACTGTTGTTGCATTGCTGGTGTTGGTTTTCCTTGCAGAATCCCCCTATCACGATTTCTGTGCTCTCTGGGGGCAGTAGGTGCACTTTACACCCACCTTTCAGGGTCTTGGGGTGGGCTATTTTTCTAACCCTCACTGTTTTCTTACAGTCCCAGCGACCCTCTACAAGCTCACATAGGTTTGGGGTACATTCATGGTTCCATTCCACTTTTGGAGTATATGGTTTGTGTTGCCCCTATACCTATGTGCTCCTATTGCAATCTACTGTAACTTTACATTGCTTGCATTACTTCCTTTTGCTATTACTTGCATATTTTTGGTTTGTGTACATATATCTTGTGTATATTTCTCATCCTCATACTGAGGGTACTCACTGAGATACTTTTGGCATATTGTCATAAAAATAAAGTACCTTTATTTTTAGTATATCTGTGTATTTTGTTTTCTTATGATATTGTGCATATAACACCAGTGGTATAGTAGGAGCTTTACATGTCTCCTAGTTCAGCCTAAGCTGCTTTGCCATAGCTACCTTCTATCAGCCTAAGCTGCTAGAAACACCTCTTCTACACTAATAAGGGACAACTGGACCTGGCACAAGGTGTAAGTACCTCTGGTACCCACTACAAGCCAGGCCAGCCTCCTAAACCTATCCCTACCCTTTCCAGTGAAAGATAGCCACATAATAGCAGCCCACTGCCTTTGAGGGACCCCCCTGTACCATACAGGCCCTCTCAAGTGCAGCAAACCACTTGTTGATGTCATCCCCCTCCTTGTAAGTGGGGACTATCTTGTGCAGATTCCTGGAATCATGCTCCCTAAGAGGATTACTATCAGGAATACTGCTGCTGCCACCATGGGGTCCTAACCCCAACCTCTGTCTCTCCTTAATGTCTAGGGATTCCCTATCTGAAGCTTAAACAGCAACAGCTGGCCTTAGTCTGGTTTCTTCAACCCTCAACTTCTTGAGTTCCCTTTCTAACAAGTTATCCTCAGGGTGGGTGGGTTGGGAATGCTTGGACACGAAAGACAATTTTGAAACAACAGAGAGGGATCTCTCCCTATTTGTCTGGACCCTGGTAACTTGGCCTCTAGGAATAAAGTCTTCCCTACTGTGATGGGAACCTCCATTACTACCAACATTACTGGGTGTCCTATTAGGGGGCAGACCCTGTTCAGACCCCCCCCCCCTCCCCACCTCCCTCAAGGTGTTCACCTGAGTCAGAATGGGAACCTTCTATTAACCTGTCATCTGATGTGCCTGCTTGGGACTCATCATTTACAATAAGCATGTTAAATAGAAACTCTTTTGTAGGGATCTTTCCTATCACTAAACCTCTATCTAAGCAGAGACTCCTTAGGCTCTTGTAATTCAAATTGTCATAAGTATTTTGGACCATTTTAAGAGTTGAATCTTCTACAGACATGATAGCAGGAGGTTTAGAGATAGTGAGAAGAAGAAAAAGTTTCAGAACTTTTTAAATAACAGAGAAAAACCTTTTTCTAACTTTTTAGAAACTTTTAGAAGTTTAGAGAAACTTAACAGAACTTTGTAAAAAGTTTAAGAGGAGAAAAGCAAAACTTCTTGGTTAGGTGTACATACACTCAATTGTTTTGTATATTATTCTCTTATGAAAAGTACACAATGACAAAGTGGTAAGTAGTTACAAGTACATATCCCACCGCTGCACAACCAATGTAGGAGGCTGGCCTGGTTTGTAGTGGGTACCAGAGGTACTTACACTTTGTGCCAGGTCCAGTTATCCCTTATTAGTGTAGAAGAGGTGTTTCTAGCAGCCTAGACTGATAGAAGGTAGCTATGGCAAAGCAGCTTAGGCTGAACTAGGAGACATGTAAAGCTCCTACTATACAACTGGTGTCATATGCACAATATCGTAAGAAAATACAATACACAGAGTTACTAAAAATAAAGGTATTTTATTTTTATGACAATATGCCAAAAGTATCTCAGTGAGTACCCTTAGTATGAGGATAAGTTATATACACAAGATATATGTACACAAACCAAAATTAGGTAAGTAATAGCAAGAAAAGTAATGGAAACAGTGTAGAATTACAGGTAGAGGGGCAACACAAACCATATACTCCAAAAGTGGAATGCGAACCACAAATGGACCCCAGACCTATGTGAGCTTGTAGAGGGTCACTGGGACTGTAAGAAAACAGTGAGGGTTAGAAAAATAGCCCACCCCAAGACCCTGAAAGGTAGGTGTAAAGTGCACCTACTACTCCCAGAGAGCACAGAAGTCGTGATAGGGGGATTCTGCAGGAAGAACAAACACCAGCAATGCAACAACCGTGGATTTCCGGACCTGAGTACCTGTAAGACAAGGGGACCAATGGTCCCCACAGTGTCGAGAGTGGACAGGAGCCCAGGAAATGCCAGCTGAGGGTGCAAGGAAGCTGCCACCGGTTGGAAGAAGCTTGGAGTTCTGCAAGAAAGAAGAGGACTAGGGACTTCTCCTTTGGAAGACGGATGTCCCACGTCGCGATGAAGCTTGCAGAGGTGTTCCCACGCAGAAAGACCGCAAACAAGCCTTGCTAGCTGCAAGGGTCGCAGTAGAGGTTTTTGGGTGCTGCTGTGTCCCAGGAAGGACCAGGACGTTGCCACTTGGAGGAGGAGACAGAGGGGGCGCCCAGCAACTCAGGGAGCCCTCACAGAAGCAGGCAGCACCCGCAGAAGTACCTGACAGGCACTTGGAAGGAAAGTGAACCGGAGTCCACGCGAAGTCACAAAAGGGAGTCCCACGACGCCGGAGGACAACTCAGAAGGTTGTGCACTGCAGAAGGAGTGTCGGGGACCCAGGCTTGGCTGTGCAGAAGGAAATCCTGGAAGAGTGCACAGGAGCCGGAGCAGCTGCAAATCACGAGGTACCCAGCAATGCACTCTAGCGTGGGGAGGCAAGGACTTATCTCCACCAAACTTGGACTGAAGAGTCACTGGACTGTGGGAGTCACTTGGACAGAGTTGCTGAGTTCCAGGGACCACGCTCGTCGGGCTGAGAGGGGACCAGAGGACCAGTGTTGCAGTCTTTTGGTGCCTGCGTTAGCAGGGGGAAGATTCCGTCGATCCACGGGAGATTTCTTCGGAGCTTCTGGTGCAGGGTGAAGGCAGGCTATCCCCAGAGCATGCACCACCTGGAAACAGTCGAGAAAGCCAGCAGGATGAGGCGGTACAATGTTGCTAGTAGTCGTTTCGCTACTTAGTTGCGGTTTTGCAGGAGTCCTGAGCAGTCAGCGGTCGATCCTTTGGTAGAAGGTGAAGAGGGAGATGCAGAGGAACTCTGATGAGCTCTTGCATTCGTTATCTGAAGAATTCCTCAAAGCAGATACCCAAATTTGCCAGAAAAGGAGGTTTGGCTACCTAGGAAGGAGGATTGGCTACCAAGAGAGGTAAGAGCCTATCAGAAGGAGCCTTTGACGTCACCTGCTGGCACTGGCCACTCAGAGCAGTCCAGTGTGCCCCCAACACCTCTGTTTCCAAGATGGCAGAGGTCTGGGACACACTGGAGGAGCTCTGGGCACCTCCCCTGGGAGGTGCAGGTCAGGGGAGTGGTCACTCCCCTTTCCTTTGTCTAGTTTCGGCCCAGAGTGGGGCTGGGGGTTCCCTGAACCGGTGTAGACTGGCTTATGCAGAGATGGGCACCATCTGTGCCCATCAAAGCATTTCCAGAGGCTGGGGGAGGCTACTCCTCCCCAGCCTTCACACCTATTTCCAAAGGGAGAGGGTGTAACACCCTCGCTCAGAGGAAGTCCTTTGTTCTGCCTTTCTAGGCCAGGGCTGCCTGGACCCCAGGAGGGCAGAAACCTGTCTGAGGGGTTGGCAGCAGCAGCAGCTGCAGTGAAGACCCCGGAAAGGCAGTTTGGCAGTACCCGGGTACTGTGCTAGAGACCCTGGGGATCATGGAATGGTCCCCCCCAATACCAGAATGGTATTGGGGTGACAATTCCATGATCACAGACATGCTACATGGCATGTTCGGAGTTACCATTGTGACGCTATACATAGGTAGTGACCTATGTATAGTGCACGCGTGTAATGGTATCCCCGCACTCACAAAGTCTGGGGAATTTGCCCTGAACGATGTGGGGGCACCTTGGCTAGTGCCAGGGTGCCCACACACTAAGTAACTTTGCGCCCAACCTTCACCAGGTGAAGGTTAGACATATAGGTGACTTATAAGTTACTTAAGTGCAGTGGTAAATGGCTGTGAAATAACGTGGACGTTATTTCACGCAGGCTGCACTGGCAGGCCTGTGTAAGAATTGTCAGAGCTCCCTATGGGTGGCAAAAGAAATGCTGCAGCCCATAGGGATCTCCTGGAACCCCAATACCCTGGGTACCTCAGTACCATATACTAGGGAATTATATGGGTGTAACAGTATGCCAATGTGAATTGGTAAATTTAGTCACTAGCCTGTTAGTGACAAATTTGGAAAGCAGAGAGAGCATAACCACTGAGGTTCTGGTTAGCAGAGCCTCAGTGAGACAGTTAGGCATCACACAGGGAACGCATATAGGCCACAAACTTATGAGCACTGGGGTCCTGGCTAGCAGGGTCCCAGTGACACATAACAAACATACTGACAACATAGGGTTTTCACTATGAGCACAGGGCCCTGGCTAGCAGGATTCCAGTGAGACAGTGAAAACACCCTGACATATACTCACAAACAGGCGAAAAGTGGGGGTAACAAGGCTAGAAAGAGGCTACTTTCTCACAAACTGCTAAGGGGGGAATCCGACCTTCGTATTCCACTTTTTTAGTATTGGGTTTGTGTTGCCCCTAGGCCCACTGCAATCTATTGTGTTTTACACTGGTTGTACTGTTTTAGGACTGTTTACTTACCTGATTTTGGTTATTAGTGTATATATTGTGTATAATACTTACCTCCAGAAGGAGTATTGCCTCTAAGATATTTTTGGCCCTGTGTCACTAAAATAAAGTACCTTTATTTTTGGTAACACTGACTATTATCTTTTATTGTATATGGGTACTGTGTGACTATAGTGGTATTGCAAGAAGTTTGCATGTCTCCTAGTTCAGCCTTGGCTGCTCTGCTACAGCTACCCCTAGACAGCCTAAGCTGCTAGACACTGCCTACATTTTACTAATAAAGGATAAGTGGACCTGGTATAAGGTGTAAGTACCTTAGGTACCCACAACAAACCAGGCCAGCCTCCTACATCAAACAGCTGTAAAGGTCCACGAGCTGAAACACTGGATACACAGGACAAATATCAGACAAGCTCAACACAATGTCCTTCTTCCTTGCTAGGAGTAAGGAAAGGGGGGTATGGACTTCCCTTAGGAGACTTAAAAGACTATCGTCTTAGGCATGGTGGGATCTTCTTTGGGACAATAAGTCTTCTAGTCTGAAATATTGTTTCTATTTTCTATTAATGCTTGTATTTGTTTGCCTTTGTGTTGTTGCTGGTGCTTACCCTCCTAAAGGATAAGGTCTCTTAAGGAGGGGGTCAGCAACATTTGACTACCCAGTGGGTCAAGGGTCTGCCAGGTAGTCTGATGAATCAAATGTTTCTGACCCCTTCCTTAAGAGACAAGGGTCTGCCAGGTGGTCTGATTAATGAAATCTTGCTGACTTCCTCCTTAAGAGACAAGGGTCTGCCAGGTAGTCTGATAAATGAAGCACCACAAGCGCTCCTGTTGGGAACTTACGGATGAAACGGACAACTTATTAAGGTAAAAAACAGAACTTTCTCAGCACTCTATGCATCCCCTGTGGCGCCAGAAAATGTGTTACAAAAGTTACACCACATTTCAATGCATCATGCTTTCATTGCACCCTTATACCACACGCTGTTGATAGTCAAGAAGGGTTTAAGAATGCCCATTCACCATATGTTTGATAACATGTTACATCAAAGGATGAGTGCAATTTCATGGTTGAAATTTTTCAACACCAAAATGGAATTCCAAAGCAATATTAGAAGAATGAGCTCAACCAATGTTTTAGGATTTTAGCCAACTTGAAAAGCCAGGAATTCTCAGACAACTGTAATACGCACCTAATAGGGTGGCAGATGGAGAGCTTAAGACTAGGAAATATTATAACAAGAGTGACTCCACCTGTCAACACTGGCCTCAGAGGGAAGTGGTGAGGAAAATATGATGATAGACTGCCCCTTATGGGTGTTAAAAGAAAGGTATAATCATGATACAGTATATAATCAGATATGTACGAATTGTACCCATATATGGTATTCCGAGGTATTTTCATACACCTTTTGGGATCAAGTTCCTCCCTCTACACACATTTTGCCTTCCAAAGAATGCTCAGTGTGTTTTAGAGAAAATGGGACACAGAGTAGGAATGAATAAGAACTGCAAACTGATAATGGATATGACATCCCTACAGGAGGGCCTTGCAGCATTGATGGATACTTATTGGGTATGTGGTACATTAGCGAAAGTCTAGTTGCCATATAGCTGAAAGGGCCTTTGCTCCATTGCCATACTGGTGTCCTAGATATTGATAGTTCCACTACACGACAATATAACAGTGGAATATATCTATATGCGTGCACAGGAGCACCAACATGAACTAGTACACAGATGGAAGAGGGATGTATGCCAATACTTCTGCCTAGATATGCAATCAGTGGCAGATGAGTCCAAGTTGTGGAACAGAGCTGAGGTATGGTTTGGTAGCATACCTCTGGGAAGATTGATGCCTGCCCCACAATCCATAGCTAATGCCCACTGGCTACAACTGACCAGATATGAGTTAATGCTACTAGTAAACGGCACAGAGGATGGATTCAATTTCATCAAAGACAAGCTTCAGGCTGTGCACATCACCGTTATGCAAAACAGGATGGTGTTGGACATCCTAACTTTCATTGAAGGTGGGGTATTGTAGGTAAGTACCATCTTGCCTGGCATGTTACCCCCATTTTTACTGTATGTAGGTTTGTTTTTGCCTATGTGACACTGGGATCCTACTAGCCAGGACCCCAGTGCTCATAAAGTATGCCCTGTATGTGTTCCCTGTGTGGTGCCTAACTGTATCACTGAGGCCCTGCTAACCAGAACCTCAGTGTTTATGCTCTCTCTGCTTTTAAAATTGTCACTGCAGGCTAGTGACTAATTTTACCAAATTTCATTCGCACACTGGAACACCCTTATAATTCCTTGGTATATGGTACCTAGGTACACAGGGTATTGGGGTTCCAGGAGATCCCTATGGGCTGCAGCATTTCTTTTGCCACCCATAGGGAGCTCAGACAATTCTTACACAGGACTGCCACTGCAGCCTGAGTGAAATAACGTCCACGTTATTTCACAGCAATTTTACACTGCACATAAGTAACTTATAAGTCACCTATATGTCTAACCCTCACTTGGTGAAGGTTAGGTGCAAAGTTACTTAGTGTGTGGGCACCCTGGCACTAGCCAGGGTGTCCCCACATTGTTGAGGGCAAATTCCCCGGAGTTTGTGAGTGTGGGGACAACATTACATGCGTGCACTACATATAGGTCAATACCTATATGTAGCGTCACCGTGGTAACTCCAAACATGGCCATGTAACATGTCTGGGATCATGGTATTGTCACCCCAATACCATTCTGGTATTGGGGGGACAATTCCATGCATCCCCAGGTCTCCAGCATAGAGCCTGGGTACTGCCAAAGTAACTTTCCGGGGTCTCCACTGGAGCTGCTGCCAACCACTCAGACAGGTTTCTGCCCCCCCGGGGCCTGGCCAGCCCAGTCCCAGGAAGGCAGAACAAAGGATTTCCTCTGAGAGAGGGTGTTACACCCTTTCCCTTTGGAAATAGGTGTGAAGGGCCTGGGAGAAGTAGCCTCTCCTGGCCTCTGGAAATTCTTTGAAAGCCACAGATGGTGCCCTCCTTGCATAAGCCAGTCTACACCGGTTCAAGGATCCCCCAAGCCCTGCTCTGGCGCGAAACTGGACAAAGGAAAGGGGAGTGACCACTCCCCTGACCAGCACCTCCCAGGGGAGGTGCCCAGAGCTCCTCCTGTGTGTCCCAGACCTCTGCCATCTTGGATGCAGAGGTGTGAGGGCACAATGGACAGCTCTGAGTGGCCAGTGCCAGCAGGTGACGTCAGAGACCCCTCCTGGTAGGTGCTTACCTTTCTCTGTAGCCAATCCTCCTCTGTGGGCTATTTAGGGTCTCTCCTGTGGGTATCTCACCAGATAACGAATGCAAGAGCTCACCAGAGTTCCTCTGCATTCCCTCTTCGACTTCTGCCAAGGATCGACCGCTGACTGCTCCAGGTCGCCTGCATAACTGCAACAAAGTAGCAAGAAGACTACCAGCAACATTGTAGCGCATCATCCTGCCGGCTTTCTTGACTGTTTCCTGGTGGTGCATGCTCTGAGGGCTGTCTGCCTTCACCCTGCACTGGAAGCCAAGAAGAGATATCCCGTGGGTCGACGGAATCTTCCCCCTGCTAACGCAGGCACCAAAAGACTGCATCACCGGTCCTCTGGGTCCCCTCTCATCCTGACAAGCGTGGCCCCTGGAACACAGGAGCTGGGTCCAAGTGTCTTCGACAGTCCAGTGGCCCTTCTGTCCAAATTTGGAGGAGGTAAGTACTTGCCTCCCCACGCCAGACAGTAATCCTGTGTACTGCATGAACTGCAGCTGCTCAGGCTTCTGTGCACTTTTGCAAGACTTCCATTGTGCACAGCCTAACCCTGGCCCCCAGCACTCCGTCCTGCATTGCCCAACTCGCTGAGTTGGACTCCGGCGTCGTGGAACCCTCTTTTGTGTATCTGAGTCGACCGTCGTCCTCAGATCTTCTAATTGCCTGTTTAGGTGCTTCTGCGGGTGCTGCCTGCTTCTGCGAGGGGGCTCTGTGTTGCTGAACGCCCCCTCTGTCTCGTCCTCCAAGGGGGGACCTCCCGGTCCTTACTGGGCCCTAGCAGCACACAAAATCCTCAACCGCGACTCTTGCAGCTAGCAAGGCTCGTTTGTGGTCTTTCTGCGTGGAAACAACTCTGCATCCTCCAGCACGCTGTGGGACATCTTGTGACCAAAGGAGAAGTTCCTGGCCCCTTCCGTTGTTGCAGAATCTTCGGCTTCTTCCACCCGGAGGCAGCCCTTTTGAACCTTCATCAGAATTTAGTGGGTTCCTGCCCCCCCCCCCGACACTTGCGTGACTCTTGGACTTGGTCCCCTTCCTTTACAGGTCCTCAGGTCCAGGAATCTGTCTTCAGTGTTTTGCAGTCAGTTGTTGTCCTTGCAGAATCCCCTATCTCACCTTTACTTTCTTTCTGGGGTAGTAGGGTAACTTTACTCCTACTTTTCAGGGTCTTGGGGTAGGGTATCTTGGACACTCTTAGTGTTTTCTTACACACCCAGCGAGCCTCTACACACTAAACTAGGCCTGGGGTCCATTCGTGGTTTGCATTCCACTTTTGGAGTATATGGTTTGTGTTGCCCCTAGACCTATGTTTGCCTATTGCATCCTATTGTAATTCTACACTGTTTGCATTATTTTTCTTACTGTTACTTACCTGATTTGGGTTTGTGTACATATAACTTGTGTATATTACTTAGCTCCTAAGTGAGGGTATTCTCTGAGATACTTTTGGCATATTGTCACTAAAATAAAGTACCTTTATTTTTAGTAACTCTGAGTATTGTGTTTTCTTATGATATAGTGCTGTATGATATAAGTGGTATAGTAGGAGCTTTGCATGTCTCCTAGTTCAGCCTAAGCTGCTTTGCCATGGCTACCTTCTATCAGCCTAAGCTGCTAGAACACCTCTATTCTACTAATAAGGGATAACTGGACCTGGCACAAGTTGTAAGTACCACAAGGTACCCACTATAAGCTAGTCCAGCCTCCTACAGGTATGCAGCAAAATAGGGTCTTCTTGTTGTACATTCATCCCAGGAAATGACACAGAAAATGGAACAGTGACCAAGGCTATTCAAGCCCTACATACTTTAAGGGACACCATGGTGGGGGAGCAGAAGGCCCTCAATGACTGGTTTTCTGTGTGGATCTTAAGGATAACACCCTGGCTATCAGACCTGTTAAAAGCCTTATTACCAATAATAATAGTCTTATTATTATGCTGCTGCTGCTGCTTCCAAACAATAATAGAAGCTATAGGGGTACCCCTTTAATCACTGCATCCCTGGGATAGTAACCATAGTAACCAACAAAACTAAGCAATGAGGAGGGCTAATTATGAAAAACAACGCTTTCTCCTAAAAACACCTACAAGTGTGTTTGAACATACCAACCTAACTGTCTCAAGAATTAATTCAAAAAACATTTTCTTAAATCTCAAACTCAACACTCATAATCTCTGAATTCAGTTTTACATCTATGTTCGCAATTCTTCAAATTCTGGATTTAACTTCTGCTACTTTAAAAATAATATATAAACAACATCTCTTACATCTCTCCTCAAAAACATTCCATAAAACATTCATTTAGACTGTCAATCCACTGTTGTTGTGGAGTATATTTAGCCACAAAAGTGGTTATACATATCAATTCAGCAATACAATCCACCATTCAGATTGCTTTGTGCATGACACACATCTATCTCTCTTTGAGTGCCAATTAATTTAACACAGAAACACCGATTCTTAACATTATCTCTTTCACACTGGCTCCTTGAAAACAGTCATGCTGACGCATTTCGGCCTTATTTATCAGCATCATCAGGGACCTGGGCTAAACACGGCCGGCAAATCCATTAATAGATGCCATGAGTAAAATAACATTTCCAAACATTCATTAGAACCTAGCAGAACCCATCAAGCATGGCTAGCATCTAAACTGCTACTAAGAAAATTGGGGATATCCAGTCCCTTGCTTCTAAAGATGACACTTGCTCGCCGTGACGGCAGTCCTCGTCTCTCCCCAGGGTCCAAACAATACTACAATGCTGCCAGAAAGGAGTAACAAAGATAGGTACTCTAGGAAAGAATATCATACAGGACACAAAGATAGATCAGAAGGATATAAGTGTTGAAAATTCAAAAAGAGAGGGAATGTGGAGATGAGAAACTGAACCTTAACTCCATCTTGTGAAGAGATCCATTTTGTGCTATTCAACCAAACAAGTATAAAAGCAAACTCAAAGTATGTGCTACACCCTCAGTTTCACTACACAGATAATCACAAGGCAGAGAAAGGACACAACAGTTCCAAGAAATACGGGTTATCTTATCTAGAAGTAGGAGAACACCCCCAGCCAAGGGAGAGTAGGGTGTCATTTACAAAAAAAACTAGAGGTTGAGAAAAAAACCACATGAATAACAGATGTGCTTGCTGGATAGTAACAGCTATTTGTATTCAATGCCTGTTGAAGTGTATAAATATTGGATGCAGGCAGATTATCTTTGAGAATGTCCCTTGTACATGCAGCACTACAGTGGGTCTCCCGCCTCTGAAATAAAGTTTATCCTGATTACCCAAGACGGAAGGCTGTGATAATTTCTAAGGGCAGAGGGAGGAAAATTGTCCAGCGTTGACAACCAAAGAACTTAATTCATCACAGAAAACAAATGCTGCAAGTGGCAAAGAAGGATGACCTTGAAAATGTTATCATTGAAGCCTGGGCAGCCACTGAAAGAGCCGGGCATATTCTGATGCAACTTATGGCTCCACACTGTGTTTAGCCACACCCCGAATAGGAATAACCTAGCATACCTCAACTATGGCATCTGACACACACCAGTATTGTTTCACTTTCCTGCATACATGACCTTGTATCTTCATTTTGCCTACATTGCGCAAAAATAGTTTGATACGGTGCAATTTGTTAAAGCTTTTAGTGATCTTTGCTTGCAAGTTGAGGTGTGGTTAAAGATTAAAGAATCATCAACAATAGAAACAGAATTGTATTTTGACTCAAACGGAGGAGGGCCTTTGTTAGCAGAGTTATCGGAGAAGAGCAGGGGAGCCAAAACACTCTTGATTCAAACCAGTGTGCACAGACCATTTTGGCAGTATGGACAATGCTGCCAGCCCAATTTTGAACCAACTGTGAGGACAGCAACTGAACAGCTCAAAAACATTTCAAATAAATCCTCAATATATGTAACTTTTTCTGAAGTAAGTGTCTGTTGACAATATGAAACGGTGACTTGAGAAAACAAGCATGTAAGGAGTTTTTTTCTGCTGGATAATTGCCTTGTCAATCATCAATAACAAGGCCAAGGTCTTATCAGTTACTATAAGCTGAAAAGAAGTTGGTGATCCTCCCTGTTACCGGGAGAATGGAGTACAGTCAGAAGTCGGGCATGATTTTTGGATTAGGTTTGGAGGAATCAGACTATGGCCATTTTCTGCTGAGGAATTTGTGGTAATGCTTCAGTCGCCTCTAATAATAGTACGACCTTAAACACAAAAAGTGTAACCGAGGTATGTGGAGGAAAACCTTTTTCACTATCCAATCTCTGTCTTGCCCTTAAAAGAATTTGAAATATCTCCTCTGCTTTAGAAAAAATTCTTGCACATAGTAGTGGATTACGACCAGCCTTTCCTTTTTTTAAAATTGCTACGTAATTAGCTTCGTGAAACCAAATGCAAGATGTCCAAAACTGTCTGGATTAGCAACCAGGAGACCGTCAGTTTTAACATCAATAACTCATTTTTCTTGGTACTTCGCACCACAGGCTGCATTTTATGTATCCTGCTTCACATTTCGCCCAAGAAGCTATTTGAGACAGCAGACAGCTAATGCGTTTAAAGCCCAGTTTTGCGGTGGATGCTGTGTCATAAATCTTTACCCTCCCTCCCCAACCCATACACCAAGTGCAGACAAACCTCAGACACATGGCAATGAAATTGGGGGACGTCAACCTCATACTGAATGAGTGCTTATTGCCTAGTCTGACCTGGACTGAGAATCACGTGATAAATGGGTCAACATCTTGCATTTTTCATAGTCCAGGATGAGAACTACAAGGCCATTTCTGTAGGTTTCTAGGTTTTGGTTTAAATTTAGGAACTACTTAACCCTAGACATCATGTTGCGGTACTTTACTACTGTGCCAAACAAGTTTCATTGTTCGTGCCCTTATTAGTGTAGGAAAATACCATCTTGCCTGGCATGTTACCCCCATATTTCACTAAGTTGTTTTAGTCCTTGTGTCACTGGGATCCTGCCAGGCAGGACCCCAGTGCTCATAGTATGTGCCCTGTATGTGTTCCCTCTGGGGTGCCTGTAGGAGGCTGGCCTGGCTTGTAGTGGGTACCAGAGGTACTTACACCTTGTGCCAGGTCCAGTTATCCCTTATTAGTGTAGAAGAGGTGTTTCTAGCAGCTAAGGCTGATAGAAGGTAGCTAAGGCAAAGCAGCTTAGGCTGATCTAGGAGACATGTAAATCTCCTACTATACCACTGGTGTCATATGCACAATATCATAAGAAAACACAACACACAGAGTTACTAAAAATAAAGGTACATTATTTTTATGACAATATGCCAAAACTATCTCAGTGAGTACCCTCAGTATGAGGATGAGAAATATACACAAGATATATGTACACAATACCAAAATTATGCAGTAGTAGCAAAAGCAAGTAATGCAAGCAGTGTAAAGTTACAGTAGATTGCAATAGGAGCACATAGGTATAGGGGCAACACAAACCATATACTCCAAAAGTGGAATGCGAACCACAAATGGACCCCAAACCTATGTGAGCTTGTAGAGGGTCGCTGGGACTGTAAGACAACAGTGAGGGTTAGAAAAATAGCCCACCCCAGGACCATGTAAGGTAGGTGTAAAGTGCACCTACAACCACCAGAGAGCACAGAAGTCGTGATAGGGGGATTTTGCAAGGAAAACCAACACCAGCAATGCAACAACAGTGGATTTCGGACCTGAGTACCTTTAAGACAAGGGGACCAAGTCCAAGAGTCGCGACAGTGTCGAGAGTGGGCAGGAGCCCAAGAAATGCCAGCTTAGGGTGCAAGGAAGCTGCCACCGGATGGAAGAAGCTTGGTGTTTTGAAAGAACGAAGAGGACTAGGAACTTCCCCTTTGGAGGATGGATGTCCCACGTCGTGAAAAAGCTTGCAGAGGTGTTCCCACGCAGAAAGACCGCAAACAAGCCCTGCTAGCTGCAAGGGTAGCGGTTAGGGTTTTTGGATGCTGCTGTGGCCCAGGAGGGACCAGGATGTCGCCACTTGGATGAGGAGACAGAGGGGGCGCCCAGCAAGTCAGGGAGCCCTCACAGAAGCACCTGCAGAAGTACCGGAACAGGCACTTGGAAGAGGAGTGAACCGGAGTCCACGCGAAGTCACAAAAGGGAGTCTCACGACGCCGGAGGACAACTCAGAAGGTTGTGCACTGCAGATTAGAGTGTCGGGGACCCAGGCTTGGCTGTGCACGAAGGAAATCCTGGAAGAGTGCACAGGAGCCGGAGCAGCTGCAAATCACACAGTACCTAGCAATGCAGTCTAGCGTGGGGAGGCAAGGACTTACCTCCACCAAACTTGGACTGAAGAGTCACTGGACTGTGGGAGTCACTTGGACAGAGTTGCTGAGTTCCAGGGTCCACGCTCGTCGTGCTGAGAGGGGACCCAGAGGACCGGTGATGCAGTCTTTTGTTGCCTGCGGTTGCAGGGGGAAGATTCCGTCGACCCACGGGAGATTTCTTCAGAGCTCCTGGTGCAAGAAGGAGGCAGGCTACCCCCAGAGCATGCACCACCTGGAAACAGTCGAGAAAGCCAGCAAGATGAAGCGATACAAGGTTGCTAGTAGTCGTCTGGCTACTTTGTTGCGGTTTTGCAGGCGTCCTGAGCAGTCAGCGGTCGATCCTTTGGCAGAAGGTGAAGAGGGAGATGCAGAGGAACTCTGGTGAGCTCTTGCATTCGGTATCTAAAGAATTCCCCAAAGCAGAGACCCTAAATAGCCAGAAAAGGAGGTTTGGCTACCTAGGAAGGAGGATTGGCTACTAAGAGAGGTAAGACCCTATCAGAAGGAGTCTCTGATGTCACCTGCTGGCACTGGCCACTCAGAGCAGTCCAGTGTGGCAGCAACACCTCTGAATGCAAGATGGCAGAGGTCTGGAGCACACTGGAGGAGCTCTGGGCACCTCCCCTGGGAGGTGCAGATCAGGGGAGTGATCACTCCCCTTTCCTTTGTCCAGTTTTGCGCCAGAACAGGGCTGGGGGATCCCTGAACCGGTGTAGACTGGCTTATGCAGAGATGGGCACCATCTGTGCCCATCAAAGCATTTCCAGAGGCTGGGGGAGGCTACTCCTCCCCAGCCTTCACACCTATTTCCAAAGGGAGAGGGTGTTACACCCTCTCTCAGGGAAATCCTTTGTTCTGCCTTCCTGGGCCAGGGCTGCCTGGACCCCAGGGGGGGCAGCAACCTGTCTGAGGGGTTGGCAGCAGCAGCAGCTGCAGTGGAAACCCCGGAAAGGCAGTTTGGCAGTACCCGGGTTCTCTGCTAGAGACCCGGGGGATCATGGAATTGTCTCCCCAATGCCAGAATAGCATTGGAGTGACAATTCCATGATCTTAGACATGTTACATGGCCATGTTCGGAGTTACCATTGTGATGCTATAAATAGGTAGTGACCTATGTATAGTGCACGCGTGTCATGGTGTCCCCGCACTCACAAAGTCCGGGGAATTTGCCCTGAACAATGTGGGGGCACCTTGGCTAGTGCCAGGGTGCCCACACACTAAGTAACTTTGCACCCAACCTTCACCAGGTGAAGGTTAGACATATAGGTGACTTATAAGTTACTTAAGTGCAGTGGTAAATGGCTGTGAAATAACGTGGACGTTATTTCACTCAGGCTGCAGTGGCAGGCCTGTGTAAGAATTGTCAGAGCTCCCTATGGGTGGCAAAAGCAATGCTGCAGCCCATAGGGATCTCCTGGAACCCCAATACCCTGGGTACCTCAGTACCATATACTAGGGAATTATATGGGTGTACCAGTATGCCAATGTGAATTGGAGAAATTGGGCACTAGCCTGTTAGTGACAAATTTGGAAAGCAGAGAGAGCATAACCACTGAGGTTCCGGTTAGCAGAGCCTCAGTGAGACAGTTAGTCATCACACAGGGAACACATACAGGGCACATACTTATGAGCACTGGGGCCCTGCCTGGCAGGGTCCCAATGACACAGACTAAAACAACATATAGACAGTGAAATATGGGGGTAACATGCCAGGCAAGATGGTACTTTCCTACAGTGCCTAACTGTATCAATGAGGCTCTGCTAACCAGAACCAGTTATTTCACAGCCATTTACCACTGCACATAAGTAACTTATAAGTTACCTATATGTCTAACCTTCACTTAGTGAATGTTGGGTGCCAAGTTACTTAGTGTGTGGGCACCCTGCCACTAGCCAAGGTGCCCCCACATCGTTCAGGGCAAATTCCCGAGACTTTGAGTGCGGGGACACCATTACACGCATGCACTATACATAGGTCACTACCCCGAACATGGCCATGTAACATGTCTAAGATCATTGAATTGTCACCCCAATACCATTCTGGTATTAGGGAGACAATTCCATGATCCCACGGGTCTCTAGCACAGAACCCGGGTACTGCCAAACTGCCTTTCCGGGGTTTCCACTGCAGCTGCTGCCAACCCCTCAGACAGGTTTCTGAACAAAGGATTTCCTCTGATAGAGGGTGTCCCTCTCCCTTTGGAAATAGGTGTTAAGGGCTGGGGAGGAGTAGCCTCCCACAGCCTCTGGAAATGCTTTGATGGGCACAGATGGTGCCCATCTCTGCATAAGCCAGTCTACACCGGTTCAGGGATCCCCCAGCCGTGCTCTGGCGCGAAACTGGACAAAGGAAAGGGGAGTGCCCACTCCCCTGACCTGCACCTCCCAGGGGAGGTGCCCAGAGCTCCTCCAGTGTGCTCCAGACCTCTGCCATCTTGGAAACAGAAGTGTTGCTGGCACACTGGACTGCTTTGAGTGGCCAGTGCCATCAGGTGACATCAGAGACTCCTTCTGATAGGCTCTTACCTGTGTTATTAGCCTATCCTCCTTCCTAGGTAGACAAACCTCCTTTTCTGGCTATTTAGGGTCTCTGCTTTGGGGAATTCTTCAGATAACGAATGCAAGTGCTCATCAGAGTTCCTCTGCATCTGGACAAAGGAAAGGGGAGTGACCAGAGCTCCTCCAGTGTGTCCCAGACCTCTGCCATCTTGGAAACAGAGGTGTTGGGGGCACACTGGACTGCTCTGAGTGGCCAGTGTCAGCAGGTGACGTCAGAGGATCCTTCTGATAGGCTCTTAGCTCACTTGGCAGCCAATCCTCCTTCCTTGGTAGCCAAACCTCCTTTTCTGGCTATTTGGGGTCTCTGCTTTGGGGAATTCTTCAGATAACGAATGCAAGAGCTCACCAGAGTTCCTCTGCATCTCCCTCTTCACCTTCTACCAAAGGATCGACCGCTGACTGCTCAGGACGCCTGCAAAACCACAACAAAGTAGCCAGACGACTACTAGCAACCTTGTATTGCTTCATCCTGCTGGCTTTCTCGACTCGAGCATGGTCCCTGGAACTCAGCAACTCTGTCCAAGTGACTCCCACAGTCCAGTGACTCTTCAGTTCAGTCCAAGTTTGGTGGAGTTAAGTCCTTGTCTCCCCACGCTAGACTGCATTGCTGCGTACTGCATGATTTACAGCTGCTCTGGCTCCTGTGCACTCTTCCAGGATTTCCTTCGTGCACAGCCAAGCCTGGGTCCCCGGCACTCCTTCCTGCAGTGCACAACCTTCTGAGTTGTCCTCCAACGTCGTGGGACTCCCTTTTGTGACTTTGCATGGACTCCGGTTCACTTTCCTTCCAAGTGCCTGTTCAGGTACTTTTGCGGGAGCTGCCTGCTTCTGTGAGGGCTCCCTGAGTTGCTGGGCGCCCCCTCTGTCTCCTCCTCCTCCAAGTGGCGACATCCTGGTCCCTCCTGGGCCGCAGCAGCACCCACAAACCTCTACTGGGACCCTTGCAGCTACCAAGGCTTGTTTGCGGTATTTCTCCGTGGGAACACCTCTGCAAGCGTCATTGCGACGTGGGACAACCGTCTTCCAAAAGAGAAGTCCCTAGCTCTCTTCTTTCTTGCAGAACTCCAAGCTTCTTCCAACAGGTGGCAGCTTCCTTGCACCCTCGGCTGGCATTTCCTGGGTTCCTGCCCACTGTCGACACTGTCACGACTACTGGACTTGGTCCCCTTGTCTTACAGGTACTCAGGTCCGGAAATCCACTGTTGTTGCATTGCTGGTGTTTGTTCTTCCTGCAGAATCCCCCTATCACGACTTCTGTGCTCTCTTGGGGTAGTAGGTGCACTTTACACCTACCTTTCAGGGTCTAGGGGGTGGGCTATTTTTCTAACCCTCACTGTTTTCTTACAGTCCCAGCGACCCTCTACAAGCTCACATAGGTTTGGGGTCCATTTGTGGTTCGCATTCCACTTTTGGAGTATATGGTTTATGTTGCCCCTATACCTATGTGCTCCTATTGCAATCTATTGTAATTCTACACTGTTTGCATTACTTTTCTTGCTATTACTTACCTAATTTTGGTTTGTGTACATATATCTTGTGTATATAACTTATCCTCATACTGAGGGTACTCACTGAGATACTTTTGGCATATTGTCATAAAAATAAAGTACCTTTATTTTTAGTACTTCTGTGTATTGTGTTTTCTCATGATATTGTGCATATGACACCAGTGGTATAGAATAAGCTTTACATGTCTCCTAGTTCAGCCTAAGCTGCTTTGCCATAGCTACCTTCTATCAGCCGAAGCTGCTAGAAACACCTCTCCTTCACTAATAAGGGATAACTGGACCTGGCACAAGGTGTAAGTAACTCTGGTATCCACTACAAGCCAGGCCAGCCTCCTACATTGGTTGTGCAGCGGTGGGATAAGTACTTGTAACTACTTACCACTTTGTCATTGTGTACTTTTCATAAGAGAGTAATATACAAAACATGTTCAGTATATGTACACCTAACCAAAAAGGTTTACTTTTCTCCTCTTAAACTTCTTACAAAGTACTGAAAAGTATTCTAAAACTTCTAAAAGTTTCCAAAAAGTTTGAAAAAGTTTTTTTCTCTGTTTTTTAAAAGGTTCTGAAACTTTTTCTTCCTTCTCACTATTTCTAAACCTTTTACTATAATGTCTGATGTAGAGTCTGCTCTTAAAATGGTCAATACTACTGATGACAATTTAAATTACAAGAGCCTAAGGAGTCTCTGTTTAGAGAGAGGTTTAGTGATAGGAAAGAACCCTACCAAAGAATTTCTATTCAACATGCTTATTGTGAATGATGAGTCCCAAGCAGGCACATCAAATGAGAGGTTAATAGAAGGTTCTCAATCTGACTCAGGGGATCTCCTTGAGGGAGGTAGGGAGGGTTCTGATCAGGATTTGCCCTCTAAGAAGACACCCAGTAATGTTGGTAGTAATGGAGGTTCCCATCACAGTAGGGAAGTCTTTATTCCTAGAGGCCAAGTTGCTAATGTTCCTTCAGTTAGAGACAGATCCCCCTCTGTGGTTTCCAATTTATCTTCTGTGTCCAAGCATTCCCAATCCACCCACCCTGAGGATAACTTGTTAGAAAGGGAACTCAAAAAGTTGAGGGTTGAAGAGACCAGACTGAAGCTTAAACAGCAACAGCTGGCCTTAGATAGGGAATCCCTAGACATTGATAAGGAGAGACAGAGGTTGTGGTTAGGACCCCATGGTGGCAGCAACAGCAGTATTCCTGATAGTAATCCTGTTAGAGAGCATGATTCTGTCACGAAGGCTCTCATTATCCTTATGAGACTACTGGATTTTTGGGTGGCAGGATCGTTCACAGTGTGGGTGACTAAGTCTAACCCACGGCTGTAGGAGGCTGGACTGGCTTGTAGTGAGTACCAAGGGGTACTTGCACCTTGCACCAGGCCCAGTTATCCCTTATTAGTGTATAGGGTGTCTAGCAGCTTAGGCTGATAGATAATGGTAGCTTAGCAAAGCAGCTCAGGCTGAACTAGGAGACGTGTGAAGCTACTACAGTACCACTTAGTGTCATATGCACAATATCATAAGAAAACACAATACACAGTTATACTAAAAATAAAGGTACTTTATTTTTATGACAATATGCCAAAGTATCTTAGAGTGTACCCTCAGTGAGAGGATAGGAAATATACACAAGATATATATACACAATAGCAAAAATATGCAGTATAGTCTTAGAAAACAGTGCAAACAATGTATAGTTACAATAGGATGCAATGGGGAAACATAGGGATAGGGGCAACACAAACCATATACTCCAGAAGTGGAATGCGAACCACGAATGGACCCCAAACCTATGTGACCTTGTAGAGGGTCGCTGGGACTATTAGAAAATAGTGAGAGTTAGCAAAATAACCCTCCCCAAGACCCTGAAAAGTGAGTGCAAAGTGCACCAAAGTTCCCCTAAGGACAAAATAGTCGTGTTAGAGGGAAAATGCAAGGAAAACACAAATCAGCAATGCAACAACGATGGATTCCTGACTGAGGGTACCTGTGGAACAAGGGGACCAAGTCCAAAAGTCACAAGCAGCTCGGAGATGGGCAGATGCCCAAGAAATGCCAGCGGTTGGTGCAAAGAAGCTCTTACTAGGCTGAAGAACTGTGAATACTGCAGGAACGACAAGGGCTAGAGACTTCCGCTTTGGAGGATGGATCCCCCACGCCTTGGAGAGTCGTGCAGAAGTGTTTTCCCGCCGGATGGACGCCAACAAGCCTTGCTACACGCAAATCGTGCGTTTGGCGTTTTTGGACGCTGCTGGGGCCCAGGAGGGACCAGGAGGTCGCAAATTGGACCTGCAGAGAGAGGGGACGTCGAGCAAGACAAAGAGCCCTCACTGAAGCAGGTAGCACCCGGAGAAGTGCCAGAAACAGGCACTACGAGGATGCGTGAAACGGTGCTCGCCGAAGTTGCACAAAGGAGTCCCACGTCGCCGGAGACCAACTTAGAAAGTCGTGCAATGCAGGTTAGAGTGCCGTGGACCCAGGCTTGGCTGTGCACGAAGGATTTCCGCCGGAAGTGCACAGGGGCCGGAGTAGCTTGCAAAGTCGCGGTTCCCAGCAATGCAGCCCAGCGAGGTGAGGCAAGGACTTACCTCCACCAAACTTGGGCTGAAGAGTCACTGGACTGTGGGGGTCACTTGGACGGTGTCGCTGGATTCGAGGGACCTCGCTCGTCGTGCTGAGAGGAGACCCAAGGGACCGGTAATGCAGCTTTTTGGTGCCTGCGGTTGCAGGGGGAAGATTCCGTCGACCCACGGGAGATTTCTTCGGAGCTTCTGGTGCAGAGAGGAGGCAGACTACCCCCACAGCATGCACAAGCAGGAAAACAGTCGAGAAGGCGGCAGGATCAGCGTTACAGAGTTGCAGTAGTCGTCTTTGCTACTATGTTGCAGGCTTCCAGCGCGGTCAGCGGTCGATTCCTTATCAGAAGGTGAAGAGGGAGATGCAGAGGAACTCGGCTGAGCTCATGCATTCGTTATCTAAAGTTTCCCCAGAGACAGAGACCCTAAATAGCCAGAAAAGAGGGTTTGGCTACCTAGGAGAGAGGAAAGGCTACTAACACCTGAAGGAGCCTATCAGCAGGAGTCTCTGACGTCACCTGGTGGCACTGGCCACTCAGAGCAGTCCAGTGTGCCAGCAGCACCTCTGTTTCCAAGATGGCAGAGGTCTGGAGCACACTGGAGGAGCTCTGGACACCTCCCAGGGGAGGTGCAGGTCAGGGGAATGGTCACTCCCCTTTCCTTTGTCCAGTTTCGCGCCAGAGCAGGGGCTAAGGGGTCCCTGAACCGGTGTAGACTGGCTTATGCAGAATTGGGCACATCTGTGCCCACCAAAGCATTTCCAGAGGCTGGGGGAGGCTACTCCTCCCCTGCCTTCACACCATTTTCCAAAGGGAGAGGGTGTCACACCCTCTCTCAGAGGAAGTTCTTTGTTCTGCCATCCTGGGCCAGGCCTGGCTGGACCCCAGGAGGGCAGCTGCCTGTCTGAGGGGTTGGCAGCAGCAGCAGCTGCAGTGAAACCCCAGGAAGGGCAGTCTGGCAGTACCAGGGTCTGTGCTACAGACCACTGGGATCATGGAATTGTACCAACAATGCCAGGATGGCATAGAGGGGGCAATTCCATGATCATAGACATGTTACATGGCCATATTCGGAGTTACCATGGTGAAGCTACATATAGGTAGTGACCTATATGTAGTGCACGCGTGTAATGGTGTCCCCGCACTCACAAAGTTCAGTGAATTGGCTCTGAACAATGTGGGGGCACCTTGGCTAGTGCCAGGGTGCCCTCACACTAAGTAACTTTGCACCTAACCTTTACCAGGTAAAGGTTAGACATATAGGTGACTTATAAGTTACTTAAGTGCAGTGTAAAATGGCTGTGAAATAACGTGGACGTTATTTCACTCAGGCTGCAGTGGCAGGCCTGTGTAAGAATTGTCAGAGCTCCCTATGGGTGGCAAAAGAAATGCTGCAGCCCGTAGGGATCTCCTGGAACCCCAATACCCTGGGTACCTCAGTACCATATACTAGGGAATTATAAGGGTGTTCCAGTAAGCCAATGTAAATTGGTAAAATTGGTCACTAGCCTGTTAGTGACAATTTGAAAGTAATGAGAGAGCATAACCACTGAGGTTCTGGTTAGCAGAGCCTCAGTGAGACAGTTAGGCACCACACAGGGAACATATACATGCACACCTATGAGCACTGGGGCCCTGTGTGACAGGGTCCCAGTGACACATACATATAGGCCACAAACCTATGAGCACTGGGGTCCTGACCAGCAGGATCCCAGTGACACATAACAACCATACTGAAAACATAGTGTTTTCACTATGAGCACTGAGGCCTGGCTATCAGGATCCCAGTGAGACAGTGAAAACAGTGACAAACACCCTGACATACACTCACAAACAGGCCAAAAGTGGGGGTAACAAGGCTAGAAAGAGGCTACCTTCTCACACAACCCCCCCCCCAAACGAAGGACAATAAGGCTAACCTTGGCCAGTTGAGACTTTATTGTCTAAGTGGTGATAAGTAGAGAGTAGCTCTGCAATAGACTGGTTACTCCCTTTATCATCCACTATATGGTTACTTCCCTGTGGGGATGTAAACCACCCTGTTTGAAGTTTTTTAGCTAAGCAACAATGTGAAGATGTATTTTCAGAGTTTCTAGCAGTAAGTTTTAGTTTCGAGCAGTGGGAATTGTCCACTGAACCTATTTGTAGTGATGGAAATGCCAGACAGGGATGCTGTCTCAGAAAAGCCATAGCTGGGCAAAAACTTTGTCCATCTGGCTGGAAGAGAGAACAGGGATGCTGTTTCTCTTGAGTTGGAGCAGGGCAGGGATGTTGTCCTATGAGCTCCACACTAGGGCAGGGATGCTGTCCTAAGTGTTATGAGGTAGTGCAGGGTTTCTGCACTAAAGTTTCTCTGGGAGGGTTGGAGGGATGCTCCATGTTAACTAAAATGGTGCTGTTTTTCTCACCAATGTTAGTTATCCCACAGAGAGGTACTTCCACCTCAGGGAGTCCAGCTTTGCCAGCTGATGATTCCCTTGGAACAGGTGCCACCCCAGGAGAGGTTTCTCCCACCACAGGAATAGTATCCTGAATGGTAGGGTGGTTAGGGGATACTGTGATACCCTTTTTACCTGTTGATGGAGAGGGATCCTGATTTTTCAGGCCTTCTCTCCTTTGCTTTTTCATTTCACTTGAAATGAGAGGGAACAATTCCTCAGGGATGCCCAGCATGGCTGCATGGGCATAAAACTCTACATCAGCCCAACCTGAGGCCTCTAGGTCATTACCTAAGAGACAGTCTACAGGTAAGCTAGGTGATACCACCACCTGCTTAGGGCCAGTAACTCCACCCCAACTAAACTGAATTATAGCTAAGGGAAGAAACTTAGTGGAGTTATGGACATCAATAATCTTATACTGTTGTCCAATGATGTGTTGTTCTGGAGGCACTAGGTTTTCAGTCACCAAAGTGAAACTGGCACCTGTGTCCCTGTAGGCCAAGGCCTCAACACCATTTATTGAAACTGTCTGCCTGTACTTATCCATTGTAAGGGGACAAGCAGCCAGTGTGGCAAGGCCAATGCCACTAGGTGTGACAGAAACTGTCTTGGGACTGATTACATCAGTTTCCACTATGGACCCATAAGTGAACCCAACTACACCCTTTGCTTGACTGTTGCCAGCAGTCCCACCACTAGTACCACTACTGCTAGGGGCACTAGAGCTTGATGTATTAGTGGTGGTAGGCTCAGGGGGTTTACCTGGACAGGATTTATCCCCTGGCCTATGGCCTCTATTTTTACACACAAAGCACCAAGGCTTTTTAATGTGTGCAGGTTGGGAAGAAGAGGAAGAATTTGTTTTATCCCCACCCTCTGAAGAGTGTTTAAGATTTGAAGTGGGATCTTTGGTTTTACCCTTATCCCCATGCTTATCTTGAGATTTTTCACCATCTTTCTTCTTATTGCCATCCTTGTCACCCCCTGTATGAACTTTTCTGTTCACCCTTGTTCTGACCCATTTGTCTGCCTTCTTTCCCAATTCTTGGGGAGAGGTCAGATCAGAGTCTACCAGGTACTGGTGCAACAAATCAGACACACAATTATTAAGAATATGCTCTCTCAGGATCAAGTTATACAGGCTGTCATAATCAGTAACTTTACTGCCATGTAACCACCCCTCCAAGGCCTTCACTGCCTGGTCAATGAAATCAACCCAGTCTTGTGAAGACTCCTTTTTGGTATCTCTGAACTTTATCCTGTACTGTTCAGTGGTTAAGCCATAACCATCCAGGAGTGCATTCTTAAGAACTTGGAAATTGTTAGCATCATTTTTTTTTACAGTAAGGAGCCTATCCCTACCTTTTCCAGTAAATGATAGCCATAGGATAGCAGCCCACTGCTTTTGAGGGACATCCTGTACAGCACAGGCCCTCTCAAGTGCAGCAAACTACTTGTTAATGTCATCCCCCTCCTTGTAAGGGGGAACTATCTTATGCAGATTCCTGGAATCATGCTCTTTTGCAGGATGACTATGGGGAATACTGCTGCTGCCACCATGGGTATCTAAACCCATCTTCTGTCTTTCCCTCTCTATTTCTAAAGACTGTCTATCCAAATCCAGCTGTTGCTTCTTGAGCTTCAGTCTGGTTTGCTCCACTCTCAATCTATTGAGCTCCCTTTCTAACAATCTGTCATCAGGGTGGGTGGGAGGGACATTTCTAGATACAGAGGTATGATGGGAATGAACAGAAGGAGACCTGTCCCTTACAAGGGGCACCCTAACAGCTTGGCTACCAGCATAATGTGAGAGCACATCATCAGTATGATGTGATTCAACCTCTGTACCAACTATGCTAGACTGTCTAGTAATGGGCAGGCTGAGAAGTTTCTTTCCTGAACCTTTTCCTGGGGGAGTCCCTGGATCAGATTGAGAACCATTAGCTACTTTTTCTACAGATTGGGCACTTATGGCCTTATCCTGTACTCTAAGCATATTAATTAACAGTTCTAAGGAAGGATTCTTCCCTACACTCAAACCTCTCTCTATGCAGAGACTCCTTGCTCCTTTCCAGCTAAGGTGATCATATGCAAGTTTGGACAGTTCAACTTTTTGGCCTGTGCCAGACATTTTTAGAGAGAGTTAAAGTGATAGACAAAGAGAAAAAAGTTTTCAGAACTTTTTTGGAAAGACAGAAAAAAACTTTTTAAACTTTTAAGAACTTTTTGAAAGTTTAGAAGTACTTTTCAGCACTTAGAAAAGAGTGAAAAGAGGAAATGCAAAACTTTTTGGCTATGTGTATATACACTGACCTTGTTTTGTATATTTTTCTCTTATGAAAAGTACAATGACAAGAGTGGTAAGTAGTCTCAAAGCACTTATCCCACCGCTGCACAACCAATGTAGGAGGCTGGACTGGCTTGTAGTGAGTACCAAGGGGTACTTGCACCTTGCACCAGGCCCAGTTATCCCTTATTAGTGTATAGGGTGTCTAGCAGCTTAGGCTGATAGATAATGGTAGCTTAGCAAAGCAGCTCAGGCTGAACTAGGAGACGTGTGAAGCTACTACAGTACCACTTAGTGTCATATGCACAATATCATAAGAAAACACAATACACAGTTATACTAAAAATAAAGGTACTTTATTTTTATGACAATATGCCAAAGTATCTTAGAGTGTACCCTCAGTGAGAGGATAGGAAATATACACAAGATATATATACACAATAGCAAAAATATGCAGTATAGTCTTAGAAAACAGTGCAAACAATGTATAGTTACAATAGGATGCAATGGGGAAACATAGGGATAGGGGCAACACAAACCATATACTCCAGAAGTGGAATGCGAACCACGAATGGACCCCAAACCTATGTGACCTTGTAGAGGGTCGCTGGGACTATTAGAAAATAGTGAGAGTTAGCAAAATAACCCTCCCCAAGACCCTGAAAAGTGAGTGCAAAGTGCACCAAAGTTCCCCTAAGGACAAAATAGTCGTGTTAGAGGGAAAATGCAAGGAAAACACAAATCAGCAATGCAACAACGATGGATTCCTGACTGAGGGTACCTGTGGAACAAGGGGACCAAGTCCAAAAGTCACAAGCAGCTCGGAGATGGGCAGATGCCCAAGAAATGCCAGCGGTTGGTGCAAAGAAGCTCTTACTAGGCTGAAGAACTGTGAATACTGCAGGAACGACAAGGGCTAGAGACTTCCCCTTTGGAGGATGGATCCCCCACGCCTTGGAGAGTCGTGCAGAAGTGTTTTCCCGCCGGATGGACGCCAACAAGCCTTGCTACACGCAAATCGTGCGTTTGGCGTTTTTGGACGCTGCTGGGGCCCAGGAGGTCGCAAATTGGACCTGCAGAGAGAGGGGACGTCGAGCAAGACAAAGAGCCCTCACTGAAGCAGGTAGCACCCGGAGAAGTGCCAGAAACAGGCACTACGAGGATGCGTGAAACGGTGCTCGCCGAAGTTGCACAAAGGAGTCCCACGTCGCCGGAGACCAACTTAGAAAGTCGTGCAATGCAGGTTAGAGTGCCGTGGACCCAGGCTTGGCTGTGCACGAAGGATTTCCGCCGGAAGTGCACAGGGGCCGGAGTAGCTTGCAAAGTCGCGGTTCCCAGCAATGCAGCCCAGCGAGGTGAGGCAAGGACTTACCTCCACCAAACTTGGGCTGAAGAGTCACTGGACTGTGGGGGTCACTTGGACGGTGTCGCTGGATTCGAGGGACCTCGCTCGTCGTGCTGAGAGGAGACCCAAGGGACCGGTAATGCAGCTTTTTGGTGCCTGCGGTTGCAGGGGGAAGATTCCGTCGACCCACGGGAGATTTCTTCGGAGCTTCTGGTGCAGAGAGGAGGCAGACTACCCCCACAGCATGCACAAGCAGGAAAACAGTCGAGAAGGCGGCAGGATCAGCGTTACAGAGTTGCAGTAGTCGTCTTTGCTACTATGTTGCAGGTTTGCAGGCTTCCAGCGCGGTCAGCGGTCGATTCCTTATCAGAAGGTGAAGAGGGAGATGCAGAGGAACTCGGCTGAGCTCATGCATTCGTTATCTAAAGTTTCCCCAGAGACAGAGACCCTAAATAGCCAGAAAAGAGGGTTTGGCTACCTAGGAGAGAGGAAATGAAAATGTCACTTACCCAGTGTACATCTGTTCGTGGCATTAGTCGCTGCAGATTCACATGTTTGGCACAGTCCGCTGCCTGGTGTTGGGCTCGGAGTATTACAAGTTGTTTTTCTTCGAAGAAGTCTTTTTGGTCACGGGACCGAAGGACTCCTCCCTCTTTGGCTCCATTGCGCATGGGCGTCGACTCCATCTTAGATTGTTTTCCCCGCAGAGGGTGAGGATGGAGTTGTTTGGTATAAATAGTGCCCATGCAATGGAGTGAATATGTATGTATGATAAGAGTTTCTAATAATTATTTACAAATGTTCAGATGTTTAAGGTTCATGATCTACTTCTAAACGGCTACAGGCTTCCCGGGGAGGTGGGAGGGTACATGTGAATCTGCAGCGACTAATGCCACGAACAGATGTACACTGGGTAAGTGACATTTTCAGTTCGATGGCATATGTTGCTGCAGATACACATGTTTGGCATAGACTATAAAGCAGTTACCTCCCCTAAAAGCGGTGGTTTAGCCTGTAGGAGTTGAAGTAGTTTGGAATAATGTTCTTAGTATAGCTTGGCCCACTGTAGCTTGTTGTGCATTTAGTACGTCTACACAGTAGTGTTTAGTAAACGTATGAGGCGTAGACCAGGTTGCAGCCTTACATATTTCGCTCATAGGAATGTTTCCTAGAAAGGCCATTGTAGCACCTTTCTTTCTGGTTGAGTGTGCCTTTGGTGTAATAGGCAATTCTCTTTTGGCTTTAAGATAGCATGTTTGAATGCATCTGACTATCCATCTAGCAATGCCTTGTTTAGAGATTGGATTTCCTATGTGTGGTTTTTGAAAAGCTATGAACAGTTGTTTTGTTTTCCTGATTAGCTTTGTTCTGTCAATGTAATACATTAGTGCTCTTTTGATGTCTAATGTATGTAGTGCCCTTTCAGCCACAGAATTTGGTTGTGGGAAGAACACTGGCAATTCTACCGTTTGATTTAAATGGAATGGTGAGATTACTTTTGGCAGAAATTTTGGATTTGTTCTTAGAACTATTTTATTGTTGTGTATTTGAATAAATGGTTCTTGTATGGTAAATGCCTGTATTTCACTTACTCTTCTGAGGGATGTGATTGCAATGAGAAATGCGACCTTCCAGGTTAGATATTGCATTTCACAGGAATGCATGGGTTCGAAAGGGGGACCCATGAGTCTTGTTAAGACGATGTTAAGGTTCCATGAAGGAACTGGTGGTGTTCTTGGTGGTATAATTCTTTTTAGCCCTTCCATGAATGCTTTAATAACTGGTATTCTAAATAGAGACGATGAATGAGTAGTTTGTAGGTAAGCAGATATAGCTGCGAGGTGTATTTTTATAGATGAAAAAGCGAGATTTGCTTTTTGCAAATGTAGTAAGTATCCTACTATGTCTTTAGTAGAGGCATGTACTGGTTGTATTTGATTGGCATGGCAGTAGTAAACAAATCTTTTCCACTTAGATGCATAGCAGTGTCTAGTGGAAGGTTTTCTAGCTTGTTTTATGACCTCCATGCATTCTTGTGTGAGGTCCAAGTGTCCGAATTCTAGGATTTCAGGAGCCAAATTGCCAGATTCAATGATGCTGGGTTTGGATGTCTGATCTGTTGTTTGTGTTGTGTTAACAGATCTGGCCTGTTGGGTAGTTTGACATGCGGTACTAGTGAAAGGTCTAGTAGAGTTGTATACCAAGGTTGTCTTGCCCATGTGGGTGCTATCAGTATGAGTTTGAGTTGGTTTTGACTCAACTTGTTTACTAGATATGGAAGGAGAGGGAGAGGGGGAAAAGCGTACGCAAATATCCCTGACCAATTCATCCATAGAGCATTGCCTTGTGATTCGCGGTGTGGGTACCTGGATGCGAAGTTTTGGCATTTTGAGTTTTCTCTTGTTGCGAACAAATCTATCTGGGGTGTTCCCCAAATTTGAAAGTACTTGTTCAGAACTTGGGGGTGAATTTCCCATTCGTGGACTTGTTGGTGGTCTCGCGAAAGGTTGTCTGCTAGTTGGTTTTGTATTCCTGGAATAAATTGTGCTATTAGGCGAATGTTGTTGTGAATCGCCCACTGCCAAATTTTTTGTGTTAGGAGGCACAATTGTGTTGAGTGTGTTCCTCCTTGTTTGTTTAGAAATTACATTGTTGTCATGTTGTCTGTTTTGACAAGAATGTATTTGTGTGTTATTATGGGTTGGAAGGCTTTTAACGCTAGAAATACTGCCAACAGTTCTAGGTAATTGATATGAAGTTTTGTTTCGTGTATATCCCATTGTCCTTGAATGCTGTGGTGATTGAGGTGTGCTCCCCACCCTGTCATGGAAGCATCTGTTGTTATAACGTATTGAGGCACTGGGTCCTGAAACGTCCGCCCTTTGTTTAAATTTTTGCTGTTCCACCATAGAAGCGAGAGGTATGTTTGGCGGTCTACCAACACCAGATTTTGAAGTTGACCCTGTGCCTGTGACCATTGTGATGCTAGACACTGTTGTAAGGGTCGCATGTGTAGTCTTGCGTTTGGGACAATGGCTATGCATGATGACATCATGCCTAGAAGTTTTAGCGGAAATTTTGCTTGTATCTTTTGGTTTGGAAACATAGCACTTATTAGCTTGTGGAATGCCTGCACTCTTTGTGGGCTTGGAGTGGCAATTCCTTTTGATGTGTTGATGGTTGCTCCTAGATATTGTTGTGTTTGACACGGTTATAGGTGTGATTTTGTGTAGTTGATGGAAAACCCCAGTTTGTGAAGGGTTTGTATGACAAAGGTGGTGTCGTTTGCGCATTTTTTTACTGTGTTGGTTTTGATTAGCCAGTCGTCTAGGTAAGGGAACACATGTATCTGTTGTCTCCTGATGTGTGCTGCTACTACTGCTAGACATTTTGTGAACACTCTTGGTGCAGTTGTTATTCCGAATGGCAACACCTTGAATTGGTAATGTATTCCTTTGAATACGAACCGTAGGTACTTTCTGTGAGAAGGGTGTATTGGTATATGAAAGTACGCATCCTTTAGGTCTAATGTGGTCATGTAATCTTGCTGTTTGAGCAGTGGAATGATGTCTTGTAGTGTGACCATGTGAAAATGGCCCGATATGATGTAGGTATTTAGTGTCCTGAGATCTAATATTGGTCTCAATGTTTCGTCTCTTTTTGGGATTAGAAAGTACAGGGAGTAAACTCCAGTGTTTTTTTGTTGTACTGGTACTAATTCTATTGCATCCTTTTGCAGTAGTGCTTGAACTTCTAGTCCTAAAAGTTCTAAATGATGTTGTGACATTTTGCGTGTTTTGGGGGGGATGTTTGGTGGGAAGTTGTGGAATTCTATGCAATAGCCATGTTGGATTATTGCTAATACCCAATTGTCTGTTGTAATCTGTTGCCAAGATTGGTAGAATTGGCTTAGTCTTCCCCCCACTGGTGTTGAGTGAAGGGGTTGCGTGACTTGAAAGTCACTGTTTAGGTGGAGGTGTTTTTGGAGTCTGGAATCTTCCCCTACTCCTTGGGAATTGACCCCCCCGATATCCCCTGAAACCACCCCTTTGGAAGGAACCCTGATATGGTGTGGTTCTTGATTGTTGGCTGGTGGTGTCTGTGGGTTGGCCACGAAACCCCCCTCTAAATGGAGTTTTTCTGAAAGAGCCTCTGCTCTGCGGGGAGTAGAGTGCGCCCATGGCTTTGGCCGTGTCTGTGTCCTTTTTAAGTTTTTCAATGGCTGTATCCACTTCCGAGCCAAACAGTTGTTTCTCGTTGAAGGGCATATTAAGGACAGCCTGCTGGATTTCAGGTTTGAAGCCTGAAGTGCGTAGCCAAGCGTGTCTCCTTATGGTGACAGCAGTGTTGACTGTTCTTGCTGCAGTATCGGCTGTGTCTAGTGAAGAGCGGATTTGATTGTTTGAGATCGTTTGTCCCTCTTCCACTATTTGCTGCGCCCTTTTTTGGTATTCCTGGGGAAGATGGTCTACGAGAAGTTGCATCTCGTCCCAGTGTGCGCGGTCATATCTGGCCAGCAGCGCTTGTGAATTTGCGATGCGCCACTGGTTGGCTGCCTGTGACGCCACTCTTTTCCCTGCCGCGTCAAATTTTCGGCTTTCTTTGTCCGGAGGTGGGGCGTCGCCAGATGTATGTGAATTTGCTCTTTTGCGAGCTGCCCCTACTACCACAGAGTCGGGTGGTAACTGCGAAGTAATAAACACTGGGTCTGTGGGTGGTGGTTTGTATTTCTTATCCACCCTTGGGGTGATGGCTCTTGATTTTACGGGCTCCTCAAAAATTTGTTTCGCGTGCCGTAACATCCCTGGTAGCATTGGGAGACATTGATATTGGCTATGTGTAGCCGAGAGGGTGTTAAATAAGAAATCATCCTCTATAGGATCGGAATGCAGTTGGACATTGTGGAAGTCTGCAGCCCTAGCCACCAGTTGCGAGTATGAGGTACTGTCCTCTGGCGGTGACGGCTTTGTGGGGTATGACTCGGGATCATTGTCCGGCACTGGGGTGTCATACAGGTCCCAGGCGTCTTGATCCTGATCGTAATGACTTATGGTAGTTTGCGCTGGTGAGTGCATTTGTGGCGGTGTTTGTGCCGGCGATGCCTGTGGAGGAGAGGGCGGAGGCGTGACTTTTTTAACCACTTTGGCTTGTGGTTGTGTGTCATCCTTTGGAAGTCCGATCCTTCTTTTCCTCATGATTGGGGGAAGGGTTGATATCTTCCCTGTATCTTGCTGGATGCACAGTCTCTTTTGTGTGTAGTCCGATTCTACACTTTGGAGCTCTTGTCCAAATTTGTGCATTTGGCCACTTAGTCCTTGTTCCTCTGAGTAGGATGAAGGTGTGGTATTTTTCGGCGCCGAGAGAGAATCTTTTTTCGGTTTCGGCACCGACAGAATTTTTGTTCCTTTCGGCATGGATTCTCGGTGCCGATGTTTTTCGGTGCTGGTATCTTGTTTTTGTCTCTCGGAGCCGCTTTCTCGGCTCCGAGGTTGCTCCATGGCGGTCCCTCGACCGGAGTCGGGTGTCTTCGCTATGGGCGTGCCCTTTTTCGGCCCCTTCGACGGGTCGCCTGATTTATGGGTCGAGCCATGGCCTGTTGGCAGTGGCGTCCCCTGGGCTTTCGGTTTGTCGATGGATTTACTTTTCGACGTCTTACTCACAGTTTGTTGCTGTTGTTCGACGTCGGAGTCTCCGGATTCTGATTCCGGAACCGAGAATGTTTCCTCTTCGTCGTCGAAACGTTGTTTTGTCGACGTGGACGCCATTTGGTGACGCCTGGCTCTTCGGTCCCGGAGTGTTTTTCTGGACCGGAAGGCTCGACAGGCTTCACAGGTATCCTCCTTGTGCTCGGGGGACAAGCACAAGTTACAGACCAAGTGCTGATCTGTATAAGGATACTTACTGTGACATTTTGGGCAGAAACGAAACGGGGTCCGTTCCATCGGCTTCGATGTCGCACGCGGTCGGGCCGACCAGGCCCCGATGGGGGATCGAAACTGCCCCAAAGTCTTCCGATGATCGGTGTCGATGTACCTAACTATCCCGATACCGAACGGAACAATACCGACGCTTTCTTCCGAGATTCTGACTAACTTTCCGAACCGAAACACGGAGCGAAAAGGAATACGTCCGAACCCGACAGCGGAAAAAAACAATCTAAGATGGAGTCGACGCCCATGCGCAATGGAGCCAAAGAGGGAGGAGTCCTTCGGTCCCGTGACCAAAAAGACTTCTTCGAAGAAAAACAACTTGTAATACTCCGAGCCCAACACCAGGCAGCGGACTGTGCCAAACATGTGTATCTGCAGCAACATATGCCATCGAACGGCTACTAACACCTGAAGGAGCCTATCAGCAGGAGTCTCTGACGTCACCTGGTGGCACTGGCCACTCAGAGCAGTCCAGTGTGCCAGCAGCACCTCTGTTTCCAAGATGGCAGAGGTCTGGAGCACACTGGAGGAGCTCTGGACACCTCCCAGGGGAGGTGCAGGTCAGGGGAGTGGTCACTCCCCTTTCCTTTGTCCAGTTTCGCGCCAGAGCAGGGGCTAAGGGGTCCCTGAACCGGTGTAGACTGGCTTATGCAGAATTGGGCACATCTGTGCCCAACAAAGCATTTCCAGAGGCTGGGGGAGGCTACTCCTCCCCTGCCTTCACACCATTTTCCAAAGGGAGAGGGTGTCACACCCTCTCTCAGAGGAAGTTCTTTGTTCTGCCATCCTGGGCCAGGCCTGGCTGGACCCCAGGAGGGCAGCTGCCTGTCTGAGGGGTTGGCAGCAGCAGCAGCTGCAGTGAAACCCCAGGAAGGGCAGTCTGGCAGTACCAGGGTCTGTGCTACAGACCACTGGGATCATGGAATTGTACCAACAATGCCAGGATGGCATAGAGGGGGCAATTCCATGATCATAGACATGTTACATGGCCATATTCGGAGTTACCATGGTGAAGCTACATATAGGTAGTGACCTATATGTAGTGCACGCGTGTAATGGTGTCCCCGCACTCACAAAGTTCAGTGAATTGGCTCTGAACAATGTGGGGGCACCTTGGCTGGTGCCAGGGTGCCCTCACACTAAGTAACTTTGCACCTAACCTTTACCAGGTAAAGGTTAGACATATAGGTGACTTATAAGTTACTTAAGTGCAGTGTAAAATGGCTGTGAAATAACGTGGACGTTATTTCACTCAGGCTGCAGTGGCAGGCCTGTGTAAGAATTGTCAGAGCTCCCTATGGGTGGCAAAAGAAATGCTGCAGCCCGTAGGGATCTCCTGGAACCCCAATACCCTGGGTACCTCAGTACCATATACTAGGGAATTATAAGGGTGTTCCAGTAAGCCAATGTAAATTGGTAAAATTGGTCACTAGCCTGTTAGTGACAATTTGAAAGTAATGAGAGAGCATAACCACTGAGGTTCTGGTTAGCAGAGCCTCAGTGAGACAGTTAGGCACCACACATGGAACATATACATGCACACCTATGAGCACTGGGGCCCTGTGTGACAGGGTCCCAGTGACACATACATATAGGCCACAAACCTATGAGCACTGGGGTCCTGACCAGCAGGATCCCAGTGACACATAACAACCATACTGAAAACATAGTGTTTTCACTATGAGCACTGAGGCCTGGCTATCAGGATCCCAGTGAGACAGTGAAAACAGTGACAAACACCCTGACATACACTCACAAACAGGCCAAAAGTGGGGGTAACAAGGCTAGAAAGAGGCTACCTTCTCACAACGGCGAAGGACCCTTGTCACCCCAAATCCTGGTTGAGCTCCGGCTAACTAGCAGTGCCTCATCTCTCCCAAAGGGAAGAGACAATTGGGCAGCCGAGCGCATGACATCTTAGGGCTTCCCAGGGAAGTCGTGGTCACTCAGATCCCAACCAGTTCTCTCATACACAGTGTGGTCTCATATATAAATGACAAAGGCAGTTTGAGTTTTAAAGATTGTTTTAATAAAAGGACTGCATTTTAGATAACAAGGCGTGAGCCGCAATAGCCAGAACCATACAACACAGTAGGATTTAAATAGTAACGAGGAGAGTGAAACATAAGAATAACGCTATCATAGTGCTACTAGATTACGTTCTCTCTTCTAAGTTCTATTTTGAGCACAGCATGTTAAGCTCTAAGCCTGCCTTTCAGGTTCCCCCGGGAGGACATCAATCCTTATACCTGAGCAAAGGCCTGTGATCGGGATCAGCATCTGCAACAGGGCAGTCAGCGTCTAGTTCTAGTTCCCTGGTCGGAATCTCCCTCTTACTTGTACCAGGACTAGGAAGTGTTTTTATAACTAACACGCCGGTGTTCTAAGAAACGTCCCTACGTAAGAATGTGTACTTTCTACGAACCCTAAAGACTAAACATCTACCACGTCTATCGGCAATGTACCAGACTGTATCCTTGACTGAAGCACAGAGCGAGCAAGAATATCTTGTTTGAGAACTCCAGTTCTGAAGTAAACTAAACAGTGTGATAGAAGAAAATAAAACAAGACCGTGAAACTGGTTATTGTAAAATAACAGTGTGAGGCTAAATAAAATGCATCTAGGACAAAGTGCACAGAGGCCTAATACTTTAAGCAAACACGCAAAAGCTACATTAAAAAATGGCCACACTACACCCTCCCCTTGTCGGTAGAAAGTGGTTTAAGCCAAAGCTAAAAAATTCCCTAAATTAAAAAAATTAACTAAAACCTTATATAATTTCATCAAGTCAAGAGGACACCAAAGCACAGTAATCCTAAATTTGAAAATAGGCATGCGGCTAAGAGCCAAATTCATGTAACAGTGTCAATTTAGACCAAATCCAATTCAAACAGTAGTCATGGAAAGCAGGAGGTTCTCCACTTCGGCAGATGACAAGACCGGAAAATCCACCCCAAAGACTATTAAGGAGCAGGTGTGTTCCAAAGCCCCAGAATCAACCAAGGCGGCATCCCGTACACAGTCCGTAAACGAGTTAATATCAACTTCCTCCAGGAAGGGTATCTCCTAATCAGCCTCACGAAGCAAACGCAGCCGCAGCGCGCATGTCTGGGAATGAGACCTCATCGGGAACATCAACAGATCAGCATCAACCACTGGGGGGAGTCGCTGTGAGAGACAGACGTCTAGTGCATGTTCAAAAGAGCACCAACGGCACCGAAATATGGGCTGCACACAATCCAAAACCGGTCTGAATGACAGAGACCAGTCACACTCCAAATGTCCCAGGAGTGTTGCTCCAAAGTGCTGCATCATGCGTTCACGACACAGCTGCGCTGATGGGAGCGCCCACATTCGCCCTTGTTGCGGCGGGACAGCCATTGCGGAAAAACAACAGAAACAGCAAAATGCCGGCTAATAAAGCCAAAGTGATCGGAAATCCCCCAAAAATGCTTCCGAAAATTGAATGAATAGCCAAAGGTATTAAACCGAATATGGAAGAGAAGGTGTGAACGAAACCAACACCTACGGCTTTGAAAAAATGTGCCAATCCAGCTGTGCTGGACGCATTAAATATGCGTCCCACGAGTTCACCAAAGTGGCTCGGAAAGTTGGTATTTAACAGGGACTGTATTTCTGTTGATGACCTTGCCACCTGAAGTGCGTAGGTCTCACGTGCAGATATAAGGACCACATGCTTCTGAAACAATAAAGCCTTTAGTCTACTTAACTTGTCGAAATTCACCTTGGAAGTAGCAATGTGAGGCCAGATATCTGCTACCTCCCTTAATTTAGTGGGGGGAAACAACACATTCCTGAAGCAAGTAACGACCTTGGTGACCGAAACAACAAACTATTCCGGCCCGCATGCCACAACAGTCTTCATTATTGAGGAGGACGTAGCTGCCGTTTGAAAGCACCTGGAATGTGCGTTTAATCAAGGGGACCGTAACTCCCTTCAGATAGCAAGCCAAGTTCGCAACCAAGGCATTACATGCCCCATGCAAGGACAGCTGCTTACAAATCATCGAATGGCTGACTGAAGTCTCGCATTCACTACCACTAAGAAAAACCTCTCTCATGCCATTGAGACATTTGTACAAGAAGGGAAGTTCCCACACCTCATGTATATAACTATCTCCCAGCTTTTCATATCTGCCTACAGGAACATGTTTTAAACAAGAAGTGAACTGTAGTATAGAAATAGGCAGATTAATAACCCTGTGTATCAACCAATCAGCTGAGGGAATCTCGGCCATGGTAAAAGGCAATCTTTCCAATTTTTCAATGTTAAGCATGACATAAGTCGCCTCCTTCTTAGCCATCAGTTGTTGTTGTCGTGTCAAATTAAAGGAAAAAAATATCTCCCTGGCACTGATGTGCTGCCTCGGAACGCCACCCGCCTTCAATGTCTGAAGTGTCCAACCCAACTGCATAATGGACCTTGTTTGACTCTATCCATGATATAAAGAAGACATATCAGATCGTATAATGTCTATAGCAGAAGAAACAATGTTGTCAATGGTATATATTCGGTCGGACAAGGTGTGAATTCCATTATCCACAACAGCTAATGCCTTTTTCAAATTTTCCTGATCTATTTGCCTTAACCGGGCTGCAGCCTCTTGTTGGGAAAGTTTCCATATTTCATTGTACACTTCGTACAAGAAACGCTTCCTACGTGGTGTCTTCGGGCCTGACAAAAAATCTTGCAAGTCAGTGTTACTAGACAGGAGAGTAAGATGTGTCTTGACTGCATCTAGCGAGGATGATTTTAACCATTGACACAATTTTCCCACACTATATGTAGTAATAATTTCAGCATGTTCAGGTGATATGTAGCGAGGGTCTGCCCAACTCGTCCTGAAACCCCCCGAGGAGGTGACTGAACATTGATGACACCCATTGGTGTCTATATGCCACAATAACCACGCGCCCGGATGTGTCAATGAAGTGTTAAATGTACCATTCTGGACCCAGTCTGTAAGCTCACTAAAAGTGGAATTTATGTATTTCTGCCAATCTTTAATTTTTGTAGGGACAGGTATACTAGGCATGTTCAATTCTTTAATCGTTGCTAAGCCCAAACAGCTAGTCTGTTGTACAGTTTCATTTAAAAAAATCATTTGGACGGGAATGAGACATGCTCGAAACAATGTTTCTCTACCCTGTGTCTGCCAATGCTTTGTTCCTCAAACACTTTTCAAATCAACATTATTTGACCAATATTCGTAACCTTCAATCGACAGTCGGGAAACAAAAGAATCTGAGTATATGAATTTCGTATTAGTCAACAACATTTGCTTATCTTTAGACGTAGTTAACTTAAAATAATATGACTTAGCATTCATTTGATGATGCCCAGAAAAATACGTAAATTTGTCTGAATAAGTTTTAGAACTCCCTTGCGAGGGAGTTGGGCAATGCTCCCATTGCGTATAGTCAAATATCGTTTTTGGACTACTTGCTTTATGTATAAAGTGGTGCCCATAATAATTATAGCAAAACATGTCACCATAATTGTCTTTAAACTGGTAAACATCTTCATTCTCATAGACAGTACAGGGAGTGCAGAATTATTAGGCAAGTTGTATTTTTGAGGATTAATTTTATTATTGAACAACAACCATGTTCTCAATGAACCCAAAAAACTCATTAATATCAAAGCTGAATATTTTTGGAAGTAGTTTTTAGTTTGTTTTTAGTTTTAGCTATGTTAGGGGGATATCTGTGTGTGCAGGTGACTATTACTGTGCATAATTATTAGGCAACTTAACAAAAAACAAATATATACCCATTTCAATTATTTATTATTACCAGTGAAACCAATATAACATCTCAACATTCACAAATATACATTTCTGACATTCAAAAACAAAACAAAAACAAATCAGTGACCAATATAGCCACCTTTCTTTGCAAGGACACTCAAAAGCCTGCCATCCATGGATTCTGTCAGTGTTTTGATCTGTTCACCATCAACATTGCGTGCAGCAGCAACCACAGCCTCCCAGACACTGTTCAGAGAGGTGTACTTGTTTCCCTCCTTGTAAATCTCACATTTGATGATGGACCACAGGTTCTCAATGGGGTTCAGATCAGGTGAACAAGGAGGCCATGTCATTAGATTTCCTTCTTTTATACCCTTTCTTGCCAGCCACGCTGTGGAGTACTTGGACGCGTGTGATGGAGCATTGTCCTGCATGAAAATCATGTTTTTCTTGAAGGATGCAGACTTCTTCCTGTACCACTGCTTGAAGAAGGTGTCTTCCAGGAACTGGCAGTAGGACTGGGAGTTGAGCTTGACTCCATCCTCAACCCGAAAAGGCCCCACAAGCTCATCTTTGATGATACCAGCCCAAACCAGTACTCCACCTTGCTGGCGTCTGAGTCGGACTGGAGCTCTCTGCCCTTTACCAATCCAGCCACGGGCCCATCCATCTGGCCCATCAAGACTCACTCTCATTTCATCAGTCCATAAAACCTTAGAAAAATCAGTCTTGAGATATTTCTTGGCCCAGTCTTGACGTTTCAGCTTGTGTGTCTTGTTCAGTGGTGGTCGTCTTTCAGCCTTTCTTACCTTGGCCATGTCTCTGAGTATTGCACACCTTGTGCTTTTGGGCACTCCAGTGATGTTGCAGCTCTGAAATATGGCCAAACTGGTGGCAAGTGGCATCGTGGCAGCTGCACGCTTGACTTTTCTCAGTTCATGGGCGGTTATTTTGCGCCTTGGTTTTTCCACACGCTTCCTGCGACCCTGTTGACTATTTTGAATGAAACGCTTGATTGTTCGATGATCACGCTTCAGAAGCTTTGCAATTTTAAGAGTGCTGCATCCCTCTGCAAGATATCTCACTATTTTTGACTTTTCTGAGCCTGTCAAGTCCTTCTTTTGACCCATTTTGCCAAAGGAAAGGAAGTTGCCTAATAATTATGCACACCTGATATAGGGTGTTGATGTCATTAGACCACACCCCTTCTCATTACAGAGATGCACATCACCTAATATGCTTAATTGGTAGTAGGCTTTCGAGCCTATACAGCTTGGAGTAAGACAACATGCATAAGGAGGATGATGTGGTCAAAATACTCATTTGCCTAATAATTCTGCACTCCCTGTATAGTATTGTAATTCAGTCATCATGGAATCAACTGTCGTCACATCCCAATCATCAGATACAATGCCTGGTATTACTATATCATTCATAGATAACTTTAGAACATACGGTATTTGAATTATCTCAGTGGGACCGTATATATATCAAACATTACTTTATCCCACACAATCCCATCCGGAATTGGTACTGCAGAAATGTTCACAAAGGACAAGTCTCTTCGAACCTTATGTGATGAAAAATGTGGCTTCAACACCTCCTCCACCTGTGCAACCGCTGATCTCTCAGGAAAAAAATGACCATGTATCAACAGAAAAAAGGTAACGACAAACCCTATCCAGAGAAAAAATGCTGACATAGTCAATAAGAGCCACAGATAGTTCCAAGGAAAAACAAAATACGTATCTTTAAGCCAATATATCATCTTATGTGGACCTGGGTCAGTAGTTGAAGAGGCAAACGAGTCCGATAGACTATCGTTGTTGTTGGCAAAGTACCCAGAGGCAGTTCGTGTAAAAGCTGCCGACGTATTCAATGGAGGAGTTGGTGTTTCTCGCGGTGGTACACTGTAATAGTACCATCCACAACATCAGTAGTCATGGTGACTCGATCAAATGTTTCCAAGTTATTTGTTGTCAGTGGAATGAATGCAAGATCATCTTCCACCCTCCCCAAGCTCGGAGAGGCAACAGTGTTGGTATAAATAACTTGGAGTGGAACATCTTCCCCAGTAGCGAGAGGGATTCTGGAACTACTGGACGTTCCTCTTGGTCTGCTGTGCAGAATCGGCCACATGTTGTAACTTGACATTGTCAATAGAAACAAAGCGATTTTCTTTGGCACCTGGCAACGGTGGTAAAATAACAGTTCTCGTTCCGTGTATCCCCAACACAGGGACTGGTGAAGGGCCAAATTCTTTTTTCACTGCGACCTTTTCACGCACAAGATCACCAACTCTGGGAATCCAACCAGTAGGTGTTACTGGCACATCCTTAATTCCTGTGGGGGCAGCACTTTTAGAAGAGTTATCTTCACGAAACTGTTGTAATTCCTGCAAAACAGTGACACGATCATTTATGTCAAAAGGCGTTTCCGCCGCCTCCACACCAGGACCATCTAGATCCGGAACAAACATTTGTGTTCCGAACAGGCACTCATATGAAGTACGACTCCCCAGGGACCTTCTAGGCAGATTATTCAGTGCTCTCTGTACTCCATACAGGTGGGTTAGCCAACTATGACCCGTACCTAGGACTCTTGCTGTTAAGGATTGCTTTAAATCGCGATTTAAACGCTCCACGACAGAATTTCCCTCGGGATGAAATGGAGACGAGAACTGGAGCTGGATCCCCAACGAAGCTATGGTGTCCCTGAATGCCCTTGAGGCAAAAGCAGGGCCCTGGTCCGAATGGAACGCCGCAACTGCATATGTACCGACAAAGGCACGCAAATCTTTAATAACAGTTCGAGCATCAGCCGAGCGCTGTGGCCATACCCACACAAATCTGGAGCAAGAATCTACAGCCACCGGTATATATTTGTATGCACTATCTGGTGTGAGTGGACCGCAATGATCCAAGTACACACATTGTAATGGTCTGTTTGATATTAAGAGGGGTGTCTGCGGCGGGCGCTTAGCTGTTGAAACTTAAATTTGTTGACAGTTGTCACAACAAAGGACATACTGCTTAGTCTCTTTATAGAGACCAGGCCACCAGTAACGGGCCTGTAATAGCGAAATTGTGGCAGCCACGCCAGCATGTGAAGATGCCACCCCCTCATGCGCTGCATTAATCAATTGAGGTCTTACAACTGAATTGGGGATCTTGCGTACGCCTACGCCTGGAATTTTAACCTCAGCATTCAGCATACTTCCCATAAAGTATTGGTATTTATTAGGAAATCCTTTAGGATAAGGCGTGCCATCAACCGTAGCTTTTATGGCAGCCAGAATCTCTGTGTCTGGTTTGGAACTCGAACGAGTCACTGCAGCTACAGTGGCAACTGCCACTGCCGACTTTGCGGCTTCATCAGCCAGAGTATTCCCAGCAACGTGTATTCCAACGCACTGGTGTCCAAGAGTATGTACAACATGGACTTTGGATACCATCTCCTTCAGGTCTGCTACCTTCCCCCACAGTAGTCTGTGTTTTATGGTGTTGCCCTTTGAATCTCTGAACCCGTTCAAGCACCAGTAATGTAGGTATTCATTAAAAGACTGGACGCAATAATACGAATCACAAACAATCAGTGTGTACTGTGTTGGATCCGTATGTTCTAATGCCATCAATAGAGCTTTCAGCTCAGCCAATTGTGCCGTACAGTCCCCTAAGGTTTGTGCATAAGTATGTTGGGGGCAGAATTTCTCCCCCTCCATATGGCAGCTCACTAATGCACATGCAGCAGAATATTGGTGTTTTGTCCCCACCGCCGGTTGCGCAGAGCTATCGGTGTACTTGACTACTTGATAGCGATCAATAGGCAACGTGTCAGCGGGAACTGGATATTCAATTTCATATTGCAGAAATTCCTGAGCCTGTAACTTTGGGTCAAAAATGTAATCTACATCAGTGGCTGTTAAAGACGTAGCCCATTGTATCCATCGCGGGTGCAGTGCTTTCGCGTTAGGAACACTCACTTTTATAACAGCCTCTAGGGCCGGAATAGGGGAAACGACTATACAGGGAGTGCAGAATTATTAGGCAAGTTGTATTTTTGAGGATTAATTTTATTATTGAACAACAACCATGTTCTCAATGAACCCAAAAAACTCATTAATATCAAAACTGAATATTTTTGGAAGTAGTTTTTAGTTTGTTTTTAGTTTTAGCTATGTTAGGGGGATATCTGTGTGTGCAGGTGACTATCACTGTGCATAATTATTAGGCAACTTAACAAAAAAATATATATACCCATTTCAATTATTTATCATTACCAGTGAAACCAATATAACATCTCAACATTCACAAATATACATTTCTGACATTCAAAAACAAAACAAAAACAAATCAGTGACCAATATAGCCACCTTTCTTTGCAAGGACACTCAAAAGCCTGCCATCCATGGATTCTGTCAGTGTTTTGATCTGTTCACCATCAACATTGCGTGCAGCAGCAACCACAGCCTCCCAGACACTGTTCAGAGAGGTGTACTGTTTTCCCTCCTTGTAAATCTCACATTTGATGATGGACCACAGGTTCTCAATGGGGTTCAGATCAGGTGAACAAGGAGGCCATGTCATTAGATTTCCTTCTTTTATACCCTTTCTTGCCAGCCACGCTGTGGAGTACTTGGACGCGTGTGATGGAGCATTGTCCTGCATGAAAATCATGTTTTTCTTGAAGGATGCAGACTTCTTCCTGTACCACTGCTTGAAGAAGGTGTCTTCCAGGAACTGGCAGTAGGACTGGGAGTTGAGCTTGACTCCATCCTCAACCCGAAAAGGCCCCACAAGCTCATCTTTGATGATACCAGCCCAAACCAGTACTCCACCTCCACCTTGCTGGTGTCTGAGTCGGACTGGAGCTCTCTGCCCTTTACCAATCCAGCCACGGGCCCATCCATCTGGCCCATCAAGACTCACTCTCATTTCATCAGTCCATAAAACCTTAGAAAAATCAGTCTTGAGATATTTCTTGGCCCAGTCTTGACGTTTCAGCTTGTGTGTCTTGTTCAGTGGTGGTCGTCTTTCAGCCTTTCTTACCTTGGCCATGTCTCTGAGTATTGCACACCTTGTGCTTTTGGGCACTCCAGTGATGTTGCAGCTCTGAAATATGGCCAAACTGGTGGCAAGTGGCATCGTAGCAGCTGCACGCTTGACTTTTCTCAGTTCATGGGCAGTTATTTTGCGCGTTGGTTTTTCCACACGCTTCTTGCGACCCTGTTGACTATTTTGAATGAAACGCTTGATTGTTCGATGATCACGCTTCAGAAGCTTTGCAATTTTAAGAGTGCTGCATCCCTCTGCAAGATATCTCACTATTTTTGACTTTTCTGAGCCTGTCAAGTCCTTCTTTTGACCCATTTTGCCAAAGGAAAGGAAGTTGCCTAATAATTATGCACACCTGATATAGGGTGTTGATGTCATTAGACCACACCCCTTCTCATTACAGAGATGCACATCACCTAATATGCTTAATTGGTAGTAGGCTTTCGAGCCTATACAGCTTGGAGTAAGACAACATGCATAAAGAGGATGATGTGGTCAAAATACTCATTTGCCTAATAATTCTGCACTCCCTGTAATGTGTTTACCCTGGGCAAGAGGTCGTTCTTTAATAACAGCCATCTGTACAGCAGTTAGAATTTTCTCTGTTGGTGCGAATCGTTGTTCAGCAGCCGAATACAAGTGGGACTTGTATCCAATCGGGACTGTCTCACCTTCATTAAATGTGACATACGTAAACCCAATGGCCCCAGCTATCACCCTGATGACCAAATGCGTCTTATTGTCCCGTGTATGTAAATTTTTTGCAGCTAGGAGATCTCCTTGTAACTCCCGAAGAGTATGTGTATGTTCAATTGTCCAGAATATGCTTGAAAAATCAAGACGTATTAAGTCGTATAAAGGTTTTATGCATGTAGCATAATCAGGAATGTATGTTCTGCCAAAATTTAGAAAGCCCAACAATGATTGGAGTTTCTTAATCGTATTAGGTGGTTGCAATTGTGCACATTTTTCTAAAAATTGTGGCTCTAGGCTCTTACCTTCATTTGACAGCTCATATCCCAGGAATATGACGCTGAGGAAGGCAATTTTTGATTTTTTCAAGTTAAATTTGTAGCCGATTTTGGCAACCCCAACAACAAAGCGGGCTACCCGTCTCAAATGTTGTAGTAACTCGTCATCCGTGACATACATATATTATCTACATATGACAATGCTTCAGGGTCCAACCCGTGTAAAATTTCAGTCACACGAGCCGCAAACAGTCCCGGGCTGAGGCAAACAACAGACTTTTTTCTGGGAGCCTAACGCACTAAAGCTTGTGAGGTCCCTACTTTCGGGTGCTATATTGTGGCAGAAGAAACCATTCGAGATGTCTAAAGTCGTTTTGTACTTTTTCCGCACAATGTTGTTCATCAGTGCGGCACTATGTGAATTTTGTATAGCATATGTACGTGTATGTCCGTTCAAGTGTCTGTAGTCTAAGACTATTCTATATGAATGGTCCGGTTTAGCTACAGGGAATAAGTGACTATTCATCGGCGAGACACAGGGTTCAATAACTCCCTGGTATTCTAATTGCGTAAGTATTTCTCTCACCGGTGCCCTTGCTTCATGTTTTATTGGATATTGCAGTTGTGGCTGAGGTTCACCTTTAATCGGAATTACATGATATGGAGAATCCCTATCCCACCCTATGTGATTTCTATGTAAGGCAGGTGCCTGTGCTAGAGCCCATTTGATGCTATAGGACTCTGTGAGTTCCCCTGGAACAAGTGGTGAGAACAAAGGTTTAATAACCTCCTCCCCAACTGGGCAGGTGCGAACAAAGTCAGATGGCCAATCCTGTTCAGACAGCAAAATGTCATATATCTTGACTAGGAGATCCCAAAAGATTGCGTTTACAGTGCGTTCAATGTCTCCTTCCAATTGTAAAGTCACTGTATATACCCTTTCGGGTTCAGAGTCACGCATATCTGCTGTTTCAACTTGTATGAAGTCATCAGTTGCTTTCACCTCCAGATGCTCTAGAAGATTCCGGCGAACTATTGTGACCTCTGCCGCGCTGTCTAGCAGTGCTAGGGCCCATGTCTTGTTCTTCAAGAGAACTCTCTTCCTGTGTGGCACATCTAACTGAGACTGCCGCCACTTTCTTCTTTTTAAACTGTTGTTTTTGTTGTATTGGTTTCTCTTCCTTCTTGACAGAAACCTCTGAAGAGCGTTGTGATTCCTGTCTTGGTTTCACGTACTCTGTTCTCCGCTCTGACCGCCCACCTCTCTCATTTCTCTTTTCCGATGAGTCCTGAAAGGCACGAGATTGGCGTGTATCAGTGTATTGATATCTATCAGGCGTTTTCAAGTTATCCCTATTTCTGAGATTATACCTAGTCTGCGGGGTCTCCGCTCGCAGAGATTCTCCCCTTTCTTTTTTAGGTGTCTGTTTTTTCTCGCAGCGCTTTTTATTACCCTCAGGTTGCTGTTTAGTACTATCTTTACTAATTTTCCCTTGAAACTGTGGTTTCTGTGGTCTAGCCCCTAGGCTATCTCGACCGATACTGGAATATGTTTCTGCTATTATTTTAGGCAGTTCCCGCTCCTGATCCAGTTGCGGGACATCACGAAGATGCATACGCACCGCTAGTGCAACTGCCTCCCCTTTAAGATTACTTAGTATTATTGAAGAAACCATGGCAAAATTGCCCATCAGTTGCATTCCCAAATCTAAGGCTGGGGCAGCCCCGTATTCATCCTGAATCTGTTTAAGCACTTCCGGTAGGTTTGCCAATGTCGGTGTACCGTGTGCTGTTGTGTAGAGCGTGGCAAACACCGTGCCCCATGTATTACAATGTTCCACTGTGGGAACCATGCCGAATGGTAAACAAATAGTTAATATTCTATGTTTATCCTGAGGTCCCGTATGGGGAAATACCTCCTCCAGCGTATTAATTTTCTGTGCCAGCCAAAATGGAGTCTCCTCCCGTTCTGCTGGAACTTTACCCATGATGGAGTGTACAGTCGCCGGGTTTATACCTGGAGCTACTGCATGTGGTTGTGCTGGAGCAGCACGCGCTGGGTTTGTATTTAATGTCTGCATCACAAATTGTACTAAGCGTCTATATGTAGCCGTTAAGTCTGTATCTAAACGACGAACTTCAGCCACCGGCATGTTTGCAACTGCAGGATGTGGTGTATTTTTGGCCAATAAAGGCTAGGTCGGGCCATCATTACTCAGTGGACCTAACCTTACTGGCAATATTGTATGGGGTAGGGAGCCATATAGCCAATTATTATGTTCTTGATAAGATAGAGGTATCTCTAGGTATGCGTACGCCCTGTACTGGCCAGGCGCGTTCGCAACAGTATATGTGAGAAATGTATTTGTATTCCCATCAACTGCTGGAAGTGTGACCCAATAGTAAAAAAGTTCTGTTCTATAGGCTGCATGGGCGGCCACCACAAACGTGACTGGACCTCCTTGGATCGTAAGACCATGTGCAAGCAGATGTGCCGTGAGCGGCTGTCTCATATTAAGTGCTATTTGTATTACCTGGGGATTCGCCATTAGAAAAACAGCGATGGTTCAGAGAAGGCACACCAAAAACGGGGTCTTTCCTTTTAAGTTTCAAGCTTGAACAACCATCCGCTATATCTAGGGTTACCTATATCGCGGTGGTGGAAGTCCTCAGTGCCACGGACGTCTCTGTTAAAGGAACTTAGGGATCATTATAATATATGAGACCGAGAGAGACTGGTGGACCCGAAAAGTAGAGCCAGACCAATCGTTGGCGGAGCCATGTCGCGTAGGCTCTCATTATCCTAATGAGACTACTGGATTTTTGGGTGGCAGGATCATTCACAGTGTGGGGGACTAAGTCTAACCCACGGCGAAGGACCCTTGTCACCCCAAATCCGGGTTGAGCTCCGGCTAACTAGCAGTGCCTCATCTCTCCCAAAGGGAAGAGACAATTTGGCAGCCGAGCGCATGACATCTTAGGGCGTCCCAGGGAAGTCGTGGTCACTCAGATCCCAACCAGTTCTCTCATACACAGTGTGGTCTCATATATAAATGACAAAGGCAGTTTGAGTTTTAAAGATTGTTTTAATAAAAAGACTGCATTTTAGATAACAAGGCGTGAGCCGCAATAACCAGAACCATACAACACAGTAGGATTGAAATAGTAACGAGGAGAGTGAAACATAAGAATAATGCTATCATAGTGCTACTAGATTACGTTCTATCTTCTAAGTTCTATTTTGAGCACAGCATGTTAAGCTCTAAGCCTGCCTTTCAGGTACCCCCGGGAGGACATCAACCCTCATACGTGAGCAAAGGCCTGTGATCGGGATCAGCATCTGCAACAGGGCAGTCAGCGTCTAGTTGTAGTTCTCTGGTCGGAATCTCCCTCTTACGTGTACCAGGACTAGGAAGTGTGTTTATAACTAACACGCCGGTGTTCTAAGAAACGTCCCTATGTAAGAATGTGTACTTTCTACGAACCCTAAAGACTAAATTTCTACCACGTCTATCGGCAATGTACCAGACTGTATCCTTGACTGAAGCAAAGAGCGAGCAACAATGTCTTGGTTGAGAACTCCAGTGCTGAAGTAAACTAAACAGTGTGATAGAAGAAAATAAAACAAGACCGTGAAACTGGTTATTGTAAAATAACAGTGCGAGGCTAAATAAAATGCATCTAGGACAAAGTGCACAGAGGCCTAATACTTTAAGCAAACGCGCAAAAGCTACATTAAAAAATGGCCACACTACAATTCCAGGAATCTGCACAAGATAGTCCCCCCTTACAAGGAGGGGGATGACATCAACAAGTGGTTTGCTGCACTTGAGAGGGCCTGTATGGTACAGGGGGTCCCTCAAAGGCAGTGGGCTGCTATTTTGTGGCTATATTTCAATGGAAAGGGTAGGGATAGGCTCCTTACTGTTAGAGAAAGTGATGCTAACAATTTTGCAGTTTTGAAGGATGCACTCTTGGATGGATTTGGCTTAGCCACTGAACAATACAGGATTAAGTTCAGAGACAGCAGAAAAGTGTCCTCACAAGACTGGATAGACTTTGTTGACTGTTCAGTGAAGGCCTTGGAGGGGTGGCTACATGGCAGTAAAGTTTCTGACTATGAAAGCCTGTATAATCTTATTCTGAGAGAGCATATTCTGAATAACTGTGTGTCTGACTTGTTACATCAATATCTAGTGGACTTAGATCTGACCTCTCCCCAAGAATTGGGAAAGAAGGCAGACAAATGGGTCAGAACAAGAGTGAACAGAAAAGTTCATACGGGGGTGACAAGGATGGCAAAAAGAAGGATGGTAAGTCTTCTGACAAGGGTGGGGACAAAAGTAAAACTGAGTCTTCATCAGGCCCACAAAAATCCTCTGGTGGGGGTGGTGGGTCCAAATCCTCTTCAAATCAACCTAAAAAGCCTTGGCGTTATTTGTGTAAAATCAAAGGCCATTGGACAACTGATGCCAGTTGTCCAAAGAAAAACACCAAACCTCCCACTACCACAACCCCTACTGCAAATTCTAGTGCCCCTAGTAATAGCAGTGGTAGTGGGAGCAAACCTACTAATAGCCAATCCAAGGGAGTAGCTGGGCTCACTTTTGGTAATTTAGTTGGGGTTGGTCTGGTTAGGGAGACCACAGAGGCTGTGTTAGTCTCTGAAGGTGCCATTGATTTGGCCACCTTGGTTGCTTGTCCCCTTAACATGGATAAGTACAAGCAACTTCCCCTAATAAATGGTGTTGAGGTTCAGGCCTACAGGGACACAGGTGCCAGTGTTACCATGGTGATAGAGAAACTGGTACACCCTGAACAACACCTACTTAGTCAGCAGTACCAAGTGACAGACGCTCATAACAACACTCTTAGCCACCCCATGGCTGTTGTGAATCTCAACTGGGGGGGGGGGGGTTACTGGTCCAAAGAAAGTTGTGGTTGCCTCAGATTTACCTGTAGACTGTCTATTAGGGAACGATTTAGAGACATCAGCTTCGCAGAAGTGGAGTCGGAGGATCATGCAGCAATGCTGGGCATTCCTAGGCATATTTTTGCTTTGACGAGGGCTCATAAAGTTGCTACCCCTGTCTGATACAACCTCTTTTGGAATAGATTCCCAGGAAGGCTTTTGCCACTGCAGGTGCTGTAGTGGTCCTTAGAGGAATTGCTTCAGGATATCTTGTGGCATGGTCCACAACCACCAAGATAAACCTATTGCCTGTAGCAGTAGGAGGGTCAAGGGGGCCAACTATGTCAACCCCTACCCTTTCAAATGGGACCCCAACCACAGGTAGTGGAATAAGTGGAGCCTTTGGTGTGCCACCAGTCTTGCCACTGGCTTGGCAGGTCACACAAGACTTGCAAAAATCTTTAGTGTCCTCTGACATCCTAGGCCAGTGAAACAGGGGGACAACCCTTTCCCACGTTTTGATCTGGCCCAAATGCCCAGCCAAAGGAATGTCATGTGCCAGAGTTAGGAGGAGCTCTCTGTACTGCAGGGGAATGACCAATCTTCTGGCTGATCCAGGTTTTGGGTCCCTTGCCTCGGTGTACAAGAGGTTGTCCTCCCAGTAAACTCTATGTGAGTCACTGACATCCCCATTTTGCTGTTTGACAGCTTGCTGTCTGAGACCCTCTAATGTGGGACAGGTTTGCTGTGCCACACTCGGCTCTTCCCTGGCAGGCCCCCCTCCACCCAAAAGCTCAGCAGTGTCTGCTGCCAGCTCATCTGATGAAGGTTCTGCACAGGGAGGAAATTCTTCTTCCTCAGAAGGAGAATCATCTGGAGAGGGAGGGATAATGGGTAGGGATTTACCCTTGCTACCCCTAGCTTTAGAGAGCACTTGGTCCATTGTTCCAGGATCCAAGTTACCCTGTCCTTTTTGCTATATGGCCTGAGCCCTTGTGAAAGCACAAATATGCCCAGGAATGCCCAGCATTGCTGCATGGGCCTCCAACTTCTCTTCTGCCTAAGCTGATGTCTCTAAATTGTTCCCTAGTAGACAGTCTACAGGTAAATCTGAGGCAACCACAACTTTCTTTGGACCAGTAACCCCCCCCAGTTGAGATTCACAACAGCCATGGGGTGGCTAAGAGTGTTATTATGAGCGTCTGTCAACTGGTACTGGTGACCAAGTAGGTGTTGTTCAGGGTGCACCAGTTTCTCTATCACCATGGTAACACTGGCACCTGTGTCCCTGTAGGCCTGGACCTCAACATCATTTATTAGGGGAAGTTGCTTGTACTTATCAATATTAAGGGGACAAGCAACCAAGGTGGCCAAATCAATGGCACCTTCAGAGACTAACACAGCCTCTGTGGTCTCCCTAACAAAACCAACCCCAACTAAATTACCAAAAGTGAGCCCAGCTACTCCCTTGGATTAGCTATTAGTAGGTTTGCTCCCACCACCACTGCTATTACTAGGGGCACTAGAATTTGCAGTAGGAGTTGTGGTAGTGGGAGGTTTGGTGTTTTTCTTTGGACAACTGGCATCAGTTGCCCGATGGCCTTTGACTTTACACAAACACCACCAAGGCTTTTTAACTTGATTATTGGAAGAGGATTTGGACGCACCACACCCACCAGAAGATTTTTGTGGGCCTGATGAAGACTCATTTTTACTTTTGTCCCCACCCTTGTCAGAAGACTTACCATCCTTCTTCTTGCCATCCTTGTCACCCCCTGTTCTATCCAGGTGGCTGGTTGACACCTGTTCGGTATAAGTCAAGAAGGACGCTCAATGAAGGACCACACGCCAATTATGAATAAATTTAGCTTGACTATAATTTCAGATAAATGCAGGCATTTAGCACATTAACAATAGTGAAATAAGAATGGCAATGAAAAGCATCTATTCATATATATGTACACTACAGATAGTATCTATGTATACGAATGAGCAAAGAGTTCATTGACCGAGTAAGAATAGTAAATAAAATAAAAAATCTATATAAATGTTCATATATAAGTACACTACAAAGAGCATCTATGTATACATCTGAGTAAAGAGTTCATTGACAGATATAAACTTGGAATAACTGTATACCAACATGCGATACACTATGATGTTCAGGGAGCAGAATATTAACGAGTTGAATACTTCAGATAAGCTTTGATTTACTGCACACGAAAATGCACATTTCAATTACTGTGGCAGATTTACACTACGATGTTCAGTAAAGCAGGAAAAACTATAAATGAGCTGAATTTCTCAGATTATAAACACAGTGCAAATATAATAATCAATCATAATAATAGAGCAGAGAAACGAAAAGCCTTTCATCCCTGGGTGGAATTTAACTTAGTCATTTAGTCCACGAGTGCTGGGAAGCCCTCTACCGCCCGCTTGGACCTCTCTCCCCCTCGAGCGTCACGGTCTTGGAACAGCAAAACAAGGAGGCAGCGCTGGGTCGGAAGATGACAGTTTCATAACTCCATCTGCGAGCTTCAAATCCCTCACCCACCTTTCAGTGTTTAAATAACCTGAAGCTTGAAATCTACCCCCTTCCAGTATTTTCTAGCTAAGTTATCAGTACATGTCTCTTGGCTGCCTTGCCATTCCCTGGCCATTGTTTTCATTCCATCTTTTACTGTGGTCTCGTTCTCAAGGTTGAGACTGACTCTCCTTTACAGCCTGTTTCTCACACATGCAGCTGCAAATAAGTTTATCTACGGAATGTCAAATGAAAACAAGCTTGAAAGCGAACATCGTGAATTTCTTTCACGTTGTTCTGGCTTCGGCAGGCATCACGCTCATCTACACTGTTCAAGCTAATTAACCCTTCGCGTTACAATGTCTTCCTCATCTTTCCCTACTGCTACACTGATCACCCCCTGTATGAACTTTTCTGTTCACTCTTGTTCTGACCCATTTCTTTGCCTTCTTTCCCAATTCTTGGGGAGAGGTCAGATCTGAGTCCAGTAAATATTGGTGTAACAGATCCAGACAAACTGTTATTCAGAATAAGCTCTCTCAGAATAAGATTATACAGGCTTTCATAGTCAGAAACTTTACTGCCATGTAACCACCCTTCCAAGGCCTTCACTGAACAGTCAACAAAGTCTATCCAGTCTTATGAGAACTCTTTTCTGGTGTCTCTGAACTTAATCCTGTATTGTTCAGTGGTTAAGCCAAATCCATCCAAGAGTGCATCCTTCAAAACTGTAAAATTGTTAGCATCACTTTCTCTAACAGTAAGGAGTCTATCCCTACCCTTTCCAGTGAAAGACAGCCACAATATAGCAGCCCACTGCCTTTGAGGGACTCCTGTACCATACAGGCCCTCTCAAGTGCAGCAAACCACTTGTTGATGTCATCCCCCTTCTTGTAAGGGGGGGACTATCTTGTGCAGATTATTGGAATCATGCTCTCTAACAGGATTACTATCAGGAATACTGCTATTGCTGCCACCATGGGGTCCAAACCCCAATCTCTGTCTGTCCTTCTCCAGGTCTAAGGATTCCCTATCTAAGGCCAGCTGTTGCTGTTTAAGCCTCAGTCTGGTCTCTTCAACTCTCAACTTTTTGAGTTCCCTTTCTAACATATTGCCTTCAGGGTGGGTGGGTTGGGAATGCTCGGACACAGAAGATAAATTGTAAACAACAGAGGGAGATCTGTCCCTAACTGACTGAACCCTAAGACTCCCCTACTATGATAGGAACCTCCATTACTACCAACCTTACTAGGTGTCCTGCTAAGGGGCAGATTTGGAACAGAACCCTCCCCACCTCCCTCAAGGAGATCCCCCGAGTCAGAATGGGAGCCTTCTATTAACCTCTCATTTGAAGTGCCTGCTTGGGACTCATCATTCACAATAAGCATGTTAAATAGAAATTCTTTTGTAGGGTTCTTTCCTATCACTAAACCTCTATCTAAGCAGAGACTGCTTAGGCTCTTGTAATTCAAATTGTCATCAGTAGTATTGACCATTTTAAGAGCAGACTTTACATCAGACATGATAGTAAAAGGTTTAGAAATAGTGAGAAGGAAGAAAAAGTTTCAGGACTTTTTAAAGAACAGAGAAAAAAAAACTTTTTCTAGCTTTTTAGAAACTTTTGGAAGTTTTAGAATACTTTTCAGTACTTTGTAAAAAGTTTAGGAGGAGAAAAGCAAAATGTTTTGGTTAGGTGTACATACTCTGAACTTGTTTTGTATATTATTCTATTATGAAAAGTACACAATGACAAAGTGGTAAGTAGATACAAGTACTTATCCCACCACTGCACAACCAATGTAGGAGGCTGGCCTGGCTTGTAGTGGGTACCAGAGGTACTTACACCTTGTGCCAGGTCCAGTTATCCCTTATTAGTGTAGAAGAGGTGTTTCTAGCAGCTTAGGCTGATAGAAGGTAGCTATGGCAAAGCATCTTAGGCTGAACTAGGAGACATGTAAAGCTCCTACTATACCACTGGTGTCATATGCACAATATCATAAGAAAACACAATACACAGAAGTACTAAAAATAAAGGTACTTTATTTTTATGACAATATGCCAAAAGTATCTCAGCGAGTACCCTCAGTATGGGGATTAGTTATATACACAAGATATACGTACACAAACCAAAATTATGCAGGTAATAGCAAGAAAAGTATGCAAGCAGTGTAAAGTTACATTAGATTGCAATAGGAACACATAGGAATAGGGGCAACACAAACCATATACTCCAAAAGTGGAATGCGAACCATGAGTGGTCCCCAAACCTATGTGAGCTTGTACAGGGTCGCTGGGACTGTAAGAAAACAGTGAGGGTTAGAAAAATAGCCCACCCCAAGACCCTGAAAGGTAGGTGTAAAGTGCACCTACTACCCCCAGAGAGCACAGAAGTCGTGATAGGGGGTTTCTGCAGGAAGAACAAACACCAGCAATGCAACAACAGTGGATTCCCAGACCTGAGTACCTGTAAGACAAGGGGACCAAGTCCATTAGTCGCGACAGTGTCGAGAGTGGGCAGGAGCCCAGGAAATGCCAGCTGAGGGTGCAAGGAAGCTGCCACCTGTTGGAATAAACTTGGAGTTCTGCAAGAAAGAAGAGGACTAGGAACTTCCCCTTTGGAGGATGGATGTCCCACGTTGCGATGAAGCTTGCAGAGGTGTTCCCACGCAGAAAGACCGCAAACAAGCCTTGCTAGCTGCAAGGGTCGCAGTAAAGGTTTTTGGGTGCTGCTGTGGCCCAGAAGGGACCAGGATGTCGCCACTTGGAGGAGGAGACAGAAGGGGCGCCCAGCAACTCAGGGAGCCCTCACAGAAGCAGGCAGCACCCGCAGAAGTACCTGAACATGCAGTTAGAAGAAAAGTGAACCGGAGTCCACCCGAAGTCACAAAAGGGAGTTCCACGACGCCGGGGGACAACTCAGAAGGTTGTGCACTGCAGGAAGGAGTGTCCGGGACCCAGGCTTGGCTGTGCACGAAGGAAATCCTGGAAGAGTGCATAGGAGCCGGAGCAGCTGCAAATCATGCGGTACCCAGCAATGCAGTCTAGCGTGGGGAGGCAAGGACTTACCTCCACCAAACTTGGACTGAAGAGTCACTGGACTGTGGGAGTCACTTGGACAGAGTTGCTGAGTTCCGGGGACCACGCTCGTCGTGCTGAGAGGGGACCCAGAGGACCAGTGATGCAGTCTTTTGGTGCCTGCGGTTGCAGGGGGAAGATTCCGTCGACCCACTGGAGATTTCTTCAGAGCTCCTGGTGCAGAGAGGAGGCAGGCTACCCCCAAAGCATGCACCACCTGGAAACAGTTGAGAAAGCCGGCAGGATGAAGCAATACAAGGTTGCTAGTAGTCGTCTTGCTACTTTGTTGCGGTTTTGCAGGCGTCCTGAGCAGTCAGCGGTCGATCCTTTGGCAGAAGGTGAAGAGGGAGATGCAGAGGAACTCTGGTGAGCTCTTGCATTCGTTATCTGAAGAATTCCCCCAAAGCAAAGACCCTGAATAGCCGGAAAAGGAGGTTTGGCTACCAAGGAAGGAGGATTGGCTACCAAGAGAGGTAAGAGCCTATCAGAAGGAGCCTCTGATGTCACCTGCTGGCACTGGCCACTCAGAGCAGTCCAGCTTGCCACAAACACCTCTGTTTCCAAGATGGCAGAGGTCTGGGACACACTGGAGGAGCTCTGGTCACCTCCCCTGGTAGGTGCAGCTCAGGGGAGTGGTCACTCCCCTTTCCTTTGTCCAGTTTCGCGCCAGAGCAGGGCTGGGGGATCCCTAAATCAGTGTAGACTGGCTTATGCAGAGATGGGCACCATCTGTGCCCATCAAAGCATTTTCAGAGGCTGGGGGAGGCTACTCCTCCCCAGCCTTCACACCTATTTCCAAAGGGAGCGGGTGTTACACCCTCTCTCAGAGGAAATCCTTTGTTCTGCCTTCCTGGGCCAGCGCTACCTGGACCCCAGGAGGGCAGAAACCTGTCTGAGGGGTTGGCAGCAGCAGCAGCTGCAGAGGAGAACCCGGAAAGGCAGTTTGGCAGTACCCGGGTTCTGTGCTAGAGACCCGGGAAATCATGGAATTGTCCCCCCAATGCCAGAATGGCATTGGGATGACAATTCCATGATCTTAGACATGTTACATGGCCATGTTCGGAGTTACCATTGTGACGCTGTACATAGGTAGTGACCTATGTACAGTGCACGCGTGTAATGGTGTCCCCGCACTTACAAAAGTCCGAGGAATTTGCCCTGAACGATGTGGGGGCACCTTAGCTAGTGCCAGGGTGCCCACACACTAAGTAACTGTGCACCCAACCTTCACCAGGTGAAGGTTAGACATATATGTGACTTATGAGTTACTTAAGTGCAGTGGTAAATGGCTGTGAAATAACGTGGACGTTATTTCACTCAGGCTGCACTGGCAGGCCTGTGTAAGAATTATCAGAGCTCCCTATGGGTGGCAAAAGAAATGCTGCAGCCCATAGGGATCTCCTGGAACCCCAATACACTGGGTACCTCAGTACCATATACTAGGGAATTATATGGGTGTACCAGTATGCTAATGTGAATTGGTAAATTTAGTCACTAGCCTGTTAGTGACAAACTTGTAAAGCAGAGAGAGCATAAACACTTAGGTTCTGGTTAGTAGAGCCTCAGTGAGACAGTTAGTCATCACACTGGGAACACATACAGGGCACATAGTTATGAGCACTGGGGCCCTGCCTGGCAGGGTCCCGGTGACAGATAGACTAAAACAACATATATACAGTGAAATATGGGGGTAACATGCCAGGCAAGATGGTACTTTCCTACAGTATGTATGAATGTTTTGCAAACAAAATACGGTTGCAAAACATTTGCATTTTACCACCAACTTCAAGTTGGTGGTCACCCATTCGGAAATGGGAAGTGGTCCCCAAGGACCCATTCCCCTTTGTGAATAGTTGTACAAATGTTTTTTAAGAGCAGGCAGTGGTCCCCAGAACCATGGTCTACTCTTAAAAAACGAAAATAAAACCTTTCATTTTTCTTTTTGAAACATATTCCTGTTTCCCTTTAAGGAAAACGGGTTGCATTTTTTTTTTTTAAACTGCTCTTTTGTAAAGCAGTCACATACATGGCGGTCTGCTGACCCCAGCAGGCCACCATCCCTGTGATTTTGTCATTTCCAATGGGTCGCAAACTGATACCTACCTTATTATTATTCATGAGGTAGGTCTATTTGCAATATACTGGGAATCGCAAAATGTGCTGAACACACTTTCTGCATGGATGTTTGCGATTACCAAAAAGCAAATCGCAAACATTTGCTATTTGGTAACTGCAAACCATAAGCTATGTACACCTGGTGCCAAATCCAGCCGCAATGCTAAGAAAAAAGTTAGATTGCAGCAAACCAAGTGCTTTGGTAGAAAAAGAAAACAAGCATTTGCAATGCAATGGGACTCGCATTTTTCAAACAAGTTAATTGTCATGTTTTGACATCAGCGCCCACGAGTAAAAACAAAAAAACATGAGTGAGAACTGAGAAAAGAAAACAAAATAAAATAAAGTTAGCTTTAAAAAATAAAACTTTACAATGTTGTTTGTGTTGCTGGGGACATTTTTGCCAGTCCACACGCGTTATGTTTGTTGGGTACTGGAATTTAGAACAAAATAGTACCTGGATAGCGTTGGGAGCAGCGGAGGAGCACTAATTAAGTGAAATCAATTAGTGCTTGATCCCTGTTCCAGCAGAGGACCGGAAATGATGCCAGACGTGCCTTGACGAATTACGAGGCTGTAAAGAAGAGTGCCACACAAACAGGCGGGCACCAAGCCCTTTACTACACACACTTGCACTCGCAGGCTCAACCCTAAAAAATGTGTTTTTGCTTTCGGCATATAAATGTGAGAGCACTCACTAAAAAGTCCCTCACTTAACGGAATTTGATCTGCGAGACCTCCAGGAGCAGATACTGAAACCCATTGTATGAAAATAAACTGCCCAAAAGAGGAGGGTGATGAGCTACCGTTTTTCTGTGGTCTCTAAAATGACCATTAATTCAAGTTGGAGTTTCCCAGCCTGGCAAGCTCAAACTTTGAATTACATGAATGCGGGAGAAACACACTTTACTGGCGAGCTGCCTCGCAAGCAAATCGTGGAGGCAGCAGATGGCTGGTCGGCATAATATCTGAGGCAGAAATCAGATTTTTAATGTCAGTGGCAGGTTTGTCTAAAGAAACAACAAACAATTGTTGAAGTAAAAATGCTAAGATTTCCACACTAAAAACACCAATTCTGCTCCACGAGCGACTCTGAGTTATGCAGAAAGTTACAAGTTTCACTTACCTGACTGTTGATATGATTGTTCTCTCCAAACACTAACCAGCCACCTACGCAGGCCGCCAGAAATGAGTGAATCTGTAGCCTTTCCCCCCGCAGATACTTCTGAAGTGCAAGAAGTCCCTTGTATGTGAAGACAAAATAAGCCAGGTTTCGGGAATGCGTATATGTGGCCAGTGCAATGGATTTCAGTTTGTCTTGCAAACTAGAAAAAGCAAAAACAAAAAGAAATTGCAGTGCATACTTAGAACGTTCCACTTCTAAAACATAATTTTATATACTGAGGTGGCATGAGAGACGAAAACCCAGTAATGTACATCACATGGTACCGGAATGTCAAGGGGGCAATGACTAATACCGTTGTAAACAGTCTATCTAGACTGAAGACAGAGGAAAAAAAACTCTTGAAATGCTTTTTCTCTCTATTAAAAAAATGCATTTAATAGAAAACATCACAATGGTATATTCAGAAAATACAGTTTCATATTACATAAGGGACACCTAATGGAAAGTACATTTCATATCGGAAAAGCTGCCTCTACCCCTCGGCAGACCACTTCATACCCATTGATAATTTTGACATGAGGACAGCCTGCATTGTAGGTTTATAGCAGAAACTGTATTTTCTTCTGTATGGCGGGGGATTTTTTCCATCAGTGCACAAAGCCTAAGAAATGTTTACATAGGAACTACACTAATTAAAGTGATGAGGCACTGTTATTATGCATCCACAGTGAATTAAGGGTAAGAAGGCAGTAATTGTACTACTTGCTAGTGTACGAGATTTTTATAGGTTTATATTTGTGTGCATTAACAGTGAATAAAATACATTTTCACACTTGATTTTACATGTATACACTGATGTAGTGCTACTGCGTTTAACCCCTTCGCTGCCAGGCCTTTTCCCCTTCAGGTGCCAGGCCTTTTTTTGGCTATTTGGGGCAGGGCGCACTTAGGCCCTCATAACTTTTTGTCCACATAAGCTACCGATGCCAAATTTGCGTCCTTTTTTTCCAACATCATAGGGATTCTAGAGGTACCCAGACTTTGTGGGTTCCTCTGAAGGAGACCAAGAAATTAGCCAAAATACAGTAAAAATTTCGTTTTTTAAAACAAATTTGGAAAAAAGAGCTGCAGAAGAAGGCTTGTGTTTTTTCCCCGTAAATTGGCATCAACAGAGGGTTTGCAGTGCTAAAATCATCAGCTTCCCAGCTTTCAGGAACAGGCAGACTTGAATCAGAAAACCAATTTTTTCAAAGCAATTTTGTCATTTTACTGGGACATAGCCCATTTTTACGATTTCTTGTGCTTTAAGCCTCCTTCCAGTCAGTCACAGAAATGGGGGTGAAACCAATGCTGGATCCCAGAATTTTCAGTAAACTTTTCTGAAAAGTAGAAAAAATTCTGAATTCAGCAATGGGTAATTTCTGTAGATCATACAAGGGTTTCCTACAGAAAATAACAACTGAAATAAAAAAAAAATTGAAATTGAGGTGAAAAAAACAGCCATTTTTCTCTACGTTTTACTCTAACTTTTTCCTGCAATGTCAGATTTTTTAAAGCAATATACCGTTACGTCTGCTGGACTCTTCTGGTTGCGGGGATATATAGGGCTTGTAGGTTCATCAAGAACCCTAGGTACCCAGAGCAAATAAATGAGCTGCACCTTGCAGTGGATTTTCATTCAATACTGGGTATACTGCAATTCATTTGCTGAAATATAAAGAGTGAAAAATAGGTATCAAGAAAATCTTTGTATTTCCAAAATGGGCACAAGATAAGGTGTTGAGGAGCAGTGGTTATTTGCACATCTCTGAATTCTGGGGTGCCCATTCTACCATGTGAATCACAGGGCATTTCTCAAATAGACGTCTTTTTTACACACTGTCTTATATTTGGAAGGAAAAAATGTAGAGAAAGACAAGGGGCAATAACACTTGTTTTGCTAGTCTGTGTTCCCCCAAGTCTCCCGATAAAAATGGCACCTCACTTGTGTGGGTAGGCCTAGCGCCCGCGACAGGAAGGGCCCCAAAACACAACGTGGAACATCAAATTTTCCCAAAGAAAACAGAGGTGTTTTTTGCAAAGTGCCTACCTGTGGATTTTGGCCTCTAGCTCAGCCGGGACCTAGGGAAACCTACCAAACCTGTGCATTTTTTTAAAACTAGAGACCTAGGGGAATCCAAGACAGGGTGACTTGTGGGGCTCTCACCAGGTTCTGTTACTCAGAATCATTTGCAAACCTCAAAATGTGGCTAAAAAACACTTTTTCCTCATATTTCGGTGAAAGAACGTTCTGGAATCTGAGAGGAGCCACAAATTTCCTTCCACCCAGCGTTCCCCCAAGTCTCCCGATAACAATGGTACCTCACTTGTGTGGGTAGGCCTAGTGCCCGTGACAGGAAATGCCCCAAAACACAAAGTGGACACATCACATTTTCTCAAAGAAAACAGAGGTGTTTTTAGCAAAGTTCCTACCTGTGGATTTTGGCCTCTAGCTCAGCAGGCACCTAGGGAAACCTACCAAACCTGTGCATTTTTTAAAACTAGAGACCTAGGGGAATCCAAGATGGGGTGACTTGTGGGGCTCACACCAGGTTCTGTTACCCAGAATCCTTTGAAAACCTCAAAATTTGGCTTAAAAAAACCAATTTTCCTCACATTTCGGTGACAGAAAGTTCTGGAATCTGAGAGGAGCCATAAATTTCCTTCCACCCAGCGTTCCCTCAAGTCTCCCGATAAAAATGGTACCTCACTTGTGTGGGTAGGCCTAGTGCCCGCGACGGGAAATCCTCCAAAACACTATCTGGACACATCAAAATTAGCAAATTGAAAACTACCTCTTTTTGCGGGGGGCACCTGCGTTTTTGGTCCTGGGCTCAGCAACCATCTAGGAAAACCTACCAAACCCAGACATTTCAGAAAACTAGACACCCGAGGGATTCAAGGGAGGTGTGACTTGCGTGGATCCCCCAATGTTTTCTTATCCAGAATCCTCAGCAAACCTCAAATTTAGCTAAAGATTCACATTCTGTGTGGGATCACCGCACCGGGACAAATTTCCTGCCACCCAACGTTCCCCTTAGTCTCCCGGTAAAAATGATACCTCACTTGTGTAGGTGGGCCAAGTGTTTGTGACAGGGAAGAGCCAAAAACACGTCGAAATTGAGAGGGAACCAAAGTGGGTCCAAATGGGCAGTTTGAAACAAAACATTTTTAGGCTGACAAGTGCAGCAGAAATTTTATCGGTATAGATGAGGCAATGCTGGGTGGTAGGAATTTTGTGGATTCCTGCAGATTCCGGAAGGTTCCATCACAAAAATATGGGGAAAATGTGTGCTTTCCAGCAAAGTTGCAGGTCATTTTGGGTAAGGAAATGGTGCGGGGTGCATGTGAAGCACACCACCCTGGAGTCAACTAGATGTTTAGTTTTCAGATGTGTCTAGGTCTTGTGGATTTTTCTACATGGCAGCATCCCAAAGTGAAAAAAAGTGCAGCCCTCACCATTCCAAGTGGGACGATTTTGAGAGTTACCAAGCTCTCATGGCCCAAATGTAAAACAAAAACCAAAAAAATCAAATGTCCCCTTGCTTGCCATGGGATAAGATGTTTTAGTGTGTGGGGGAGAGCTGAATGACTGTTAGCCCCTTCAGTTCAGGTGAGGGCATAACCAGGCCCATATTGGTTGGTAGTCACCACCCCACTATTTGTTTTTTTAATTTGTTTTATTTCATGGCATTGTAGGAGGCTGGTCTGGCTTATAGTGGGTACCTTGTGGTACTTACACCTTGTGCCAGATCCAGCTATCCCTTATTAGTAGAATAGAGGTGTTCTAGCAGCTTAGGCTGATAGAGGTAGCTATAGCAGAGCAGCTTAGGCTGAACTAGGAGACATGCAAAGCTCCTACTATACCACTTATATCATATAGAACAATATCACAAAAAAACCAATACTCAGAGTAACTAAAAATAAAGGTACTTTATTTTAGTGACAATATGCTAAAAGTATCTCAGAGGATACCCTCATTTAGGAGGTAAGTAATATACATAAATTATATGTACACAAACCAAAATCAGGTAAGTAACAGTTAGAAAAGTAGTGCAAAAAATGTAGAATCACAATAGGATGCAATGGGTAGAAATAGGCCTAGGGGCCTGGACCTGAGGACCTGTAAAGAAAGGGGACCAAGTCCAAGAGTCACGCAAGTGTCCAGGGGGGGGCAGGAGCCCACTAAACCCCGGATGAAGGTGCAAAAGGGCTGTCTCCAGGTGGAAGAAGCTGAATATTCTGCAACAACGGAAGGTGCCAGGAACTTCTCCTTTGGTCACAAGATGTCCCACGGCGTGCTGGAGGATGCAGAGTTGTTTCCATGCAGAAAGACCGCAAACAAGCTGTGGCAGTGGGTATGGCGATAATAAGGACTAAGATGCTTGAGTGGGTGAGAATTAGTGAATTTATTTAAAGTTCTTTAAGGATATGTGAATTTTCTTTCCAAGAAATATATGGGTGGTGTGCTCTTCATAATAGAATGTCTCTTCTCACTTTTCCAGGTCACCTCTTGACTGGCGAAGATGTTCTTCTCGGGCTCCCAGACGCACCGGAAATAGGAGGAACGGAGAAATGGGTAAGTCGAGATGGTATAGAGGTAGAAGTCTTATTAATAGTACAGGGAGGGAGAGGAAGAGAGAGACAAAGAGAGAGAAAGGAGAGAGAGAGAAAGAGAAAGAAAGAGAAAGAGAAAGAGAGAGAGACACACACACCTTCGGAAAGTGTGTCAAGTTTGAAATCAGCGTGTGCAGAAAACAATCACCTCTTAGTGTCTTCTTAGAACTAGATTTCTGTCCCTGAGTGCTCTTTAAGTCTTGCTGAGTAGTGTTCTTTGGTTCTGTATTTTGGCTCTTTCTCTTATGGTTGTCTTATTTCTTCAGACTCTTCTTTCACCTTATTACTGTCCCTTTTCTCCCCCTCCCTCTCCAGATCCCTCCCCTCCTCTCTCCTGCCGTCACTCTCCTTTATAAAGGACCGTACCTTGGTTAGCCACGTCCCTCCTGGGACGTGGCGGAATTCGCGTCCTTCGGCTCTCCTCTCGGTCCGAGCTTGGTTGCTTGCCTCAAGGATGTCCTCGCTGTTCCGGTTTCTTCTGAGGTCCTTCGTTCGTTCGCCTTTCTTTCGTCTCCGTTTTCTCCTTGCCCTGCGCGCAGCGCGCGAAGTCCGTTTTCTTTTTCTATCCTTTCGGGAACCCGGATATCCGGGTTCCCTGGGAGTTTTCCGGCGTCACGTTGTCATGGCATCCGGGTGTGGTGTCGTCTACGCAGCAGAATTAGGACACCGTTCCCGATTCTGAGATTCCAGGAGCCTGGATATCCGATAGCCGGCTACACAAGCCTTGCTAGCTGCAAGAGTGGCTGTTGAGGGTTTTGGGTGCTGCTAAGACCCAGGAAGGGCTAGGAGGTTGCCCCTTGGAGGAGGAGACAGAGGGGGCGCTCAGCAACTCAGAGAGCCCCCGCAGAACAGGCAGCACCCACAAAAGCACCGGAACAGGCACTTAGAAGATCTGAGGACAGCGGTCGACTCAGAGTCACAAAGGAGGGTCCCACAATGTCGGAGTCCAACTCAGCGCGTTGGGCAATGCAGGACGGAGTGCTGGGGACCTGGGCTAGGCTGTGCACAAAGAAGTCTTGGAAAAGTGCACAGAAGCCGGAGCGGCTGCACATCACGCAGTACACAGGATTACTGTCTGGCGTGGGGAGGCAAGGACTTAACTCCACCAAATTTGGACAGAAGGGTCACTGGACTGTGGGAGACACTTGGACCCAGCTCCTGTGTTCCAGGGATGACGCTCGTCAGGATGAGAGGGGACCCAGAGGACCGGTGATGCAGAAGTTTGGTGCCTGCGTTATCAGGGGAAGATTCCGTCGACCCACAGGAGATTTCTTCTTGGCTTCCAGTGCAGGGTGAAGGCAGACAGCTCTCAGAGCATGCACCACCAGGAAACAGTCGAGAAAGCCAGCAGGATGAGGCGCTACACTGTTGCTGGAAGTCGTCTTGCTACTTTGTTGCGGTTTTGCAGGCGTCCTGGAGCAGTCAGCAGTCGATCCTTGGCAGACGTCAAAGAGGGAAGTGCAGAGGAACTCTGGTGAGCTCTTGCATTCGTTATCTGAGGAATAGCCCAGAGGAGAGACCCTAAATAGCCCCCAGAGGAGGATTGGCTACTGAGAAAGGTAAGCACCTATCAGGAGGGGACTCTGACATCACCTGCTGGCACTGGCCACTCAGAGCTGTCCAATGTGCCCCAACAACTCTGCAGCCAAGATGGCAGAGGTCTGAGTCACATTGGAGGAGCTCTGGGCACCTCCCCTGGGAGGTGCTGGTCAGGGGAGTGGTCACTCCCCTTTCCTTTGTCCAGTTTCGCGCCCGAGCAGGGCTGGGGGATCCCTGAACCGGTGTAGACTGGCTTATGCAGAAAGGGCACCATCTGTGCCCATCAAAACATTTCCAGAGTCTGGGGGAGGCTACTCCTCCCCAGCCCTTCACACCTATTTCCAAAGGGAGAGGGTGTAACACCCTCTCTCATAGGAAATTCTTTGTTCTGCCTTCCTGGGACTGGGCTGCCCAGGCCCCAGGGGGGCAGAAACCTGTCTGAGGGGTTGGCAGCAGCAGTAGCTGCAGTGGAGACCCCGGAAAGCAAGTTTGGCAGTACCCGGGTTCTGTGCTAGAGACCCGGAGATGCATGGAATTGTCCCCCCAATACCAGAATGGTACTGGCGTCACAATTCCATGATCCTAGACATGTTACATGGCCATGTTCGGAGTTACCATGGTGACGCTACATATAGGTAGTGACCTATATGTAGTGCACGTGTGTAATGGTGTCCCCGCACTCACAAAGTCCGAGGAATTTGCCCTGAACAATGTGGGGGCACTTTGGCTAGTGCCAGGGTGCCCACACACTAAGTAACTTGGCATCTAACCTTCATCAAGTGAGGGTTAGACATATAGGTGACTTATAAGTTACTTATGTGCAGTGAAAAATGGCTGTGAAATAATGTGGACGTTATTTCACTCAGGCTGCAGTGGCAGTCCTGTGTAAGAATTGTCAGAGCTCCCTATGTGTGGCAAAAGAAATGCCTCAGCCCATAGGGATCTCCTGGAACCCCAATACCCTAGGTACCTAGGTACCATATACAAGGGAATTATAAGGGTGTCCCAGTGTGCCAATGAGAATTGGTAAAATAAGTCACTAACCTGCAGTGACAATTTTAAAAGCAGAGAGAGCATAAACACTGAGGTTCTGGTTAGCAGAGACTCAGTGATACAGTTAGGCACCACACAGGGAACACATACAGGGCATACATTATGAGCACTGGGGTCCTGACTAGCAGGATCCCAGTGACACATACGCAAAAACAAACATACATACAGTGAAATATGGGGGTAACATGCCAGGCAAGATGGTACTTTCCTACACAACCCCCCCCAAAACAAGGGACAATAAGACTAGCCATAATCTGATGAGTCTTCATTGTCTAAGTGGAAATATCTGGAGAGTCCATCTGCATTGGAGTGGGTACTCCCAGGTCTATGTTCCACTGTATAGTCCATTCCCTGTAGAGATATGGACCACCTCAACAATTTAGGGGTTTTACCTTTCATTTGTTTTAGCCTAAGTAGAGGTTTGTGGTCTGTCTGAACAATTAAGTGAGTGCCAAACAGGTATGGCCTCAACTTTTTCAGTGCCCAGACCACAGCAAATGCCTCCCTCTCTATGGCAGACCAACGCTTTTCTCTAGGGGTCAACCTTCTGCTGATAAAAGCAATTGGTTGATCCTGGCCCTCAGAATTCAGTTGTGATAAGACTGCCCCTACCCCTAATTCAGATGCATTAGTTTGAACAATGAATTTCTTGGAGTAACACAGGCTCATTGGTTGATCCTGGCCCTCAGAATTCAGTTGTGATAAGACTGCCCCTACCCCTAATTCAGATGCATTAGTTTGAACAATGAATTTCTTGGAGTAACACAGGCTTTTTAGGACAGGTGCAGAGCACATGGCCTTTTTGAGATCCTCAAAAGCTTTCTGACAGCTAGCTGTCCATAACACCTTCTTAGGCATTTTCTTACTTGTGAAATCATTAAGAGGGGCTGCTATGGAGCCATAATTCTTTATGAATCTCCTGTAATACCCTGTGAGGCCTAAAAAGGCTCTCACCTGGGTCTGAGTTATAGGGGGAACCCAATCCATGATTGTCCGGATTTTCCCCTGTAGAGGTGCAATCTGTTCTCCACCTACCAGGTGGCCCAGATAAACCACTTTTCCCTGCCCTATCTGGCACTTTGAGGAAGGCCTTGATAGTGAGGCCTCCCTTTTGCAGGGCCTCCAAAACTTTCCAAATGTGGACCAGGTGCTCATCCCAGGTTGAGCTAAGGACAGCAATATCATCAAGATATGCTGCACTGAAAGCTTCCAACCCTTGCAGGACAGTGTTCACCAACCTCTGAAAAGTGGCAGGTGCATTTTTCAAACCAAAGGGCATTACTGTGAATTGGTAGTGCCCTCCTCTAGTAGAAAATGCAGTCTTTGGTTTAGCATCTTCTGCCAATCTGATCTCCCCTGGGAGGTACTGGTCAGGGGAATGGTCACTCCCTTTTCCTTTGTCTAGTTTCGTGCCAGATCAGGGCTGGGGTATCCCTGAACTGGTGTAGACTGGCTTATGCAGAGATGGGCACCATCTGTGCCCATCAAAGCATTTCCAGAGGCTTGGGGAGGCTACTCCTCCCCAGCCCTTCACACCTATTTCCAAAGGGAGAGGGTGTAACACCCTCTCTCAGAGGGAACCCTTTGCTCTGCCTTCCTTGGCCGGGGCTGCCCAGATCCCAGGAGGGCAGAATCCTGTCTGAGGGGTTGGCAGCAGCAGCTGCAGTGGAAACCCCAGAAAGGCAGTTTGGCAGTACCCGGGTTCTGTGCTAGAGACCCGGGGAATCATGGAATTGTCCCCCCCCCAATACCAGAATGGTATTGGGTTGACGAGTCCATGATCTTAGACATGTTACATGGCCATGTTCGGAGTTACCATTGTGACGCTACACATAGGTAGTGACCTATGTGCAGTGCACGCGTGTAATGGTGTCCCCGCACTCGCAAAGTTCGGGGAATTTGCCCTGAACGATGTGGGGGCACCTTGGCTTGTGCCAGGGTGCCCACACACTAAGTAACTTGGCACCCAACCTTCACCAAGTGAGGGTTAGACATATAGGCGACTTATAAGTTACTTATGTGCAGTGAAAAATGGCTGTGAAATTACGTGGACGTTATTTCACTCAGGCTGCAGTGGCAGTCCTGTGTAAGAATTGCCTGAGCTCCCTATGGGTGGCAAAAGAAATGCTGCAGCCCATAGGGATCTCCTGGAACCCCAATACCCTGGGTACCTAAGTACCATATACAAGGGAATTATATGGGTGTTCCAGTGTGCCAATGAGAATTGGTAAATTTAGTCACTAGCCTGCAGTGACAAATTTAGAAAGCAGAGAGCATAAACACTGAGGTTCTGGTTAGCAGAGCCTCAGTGATACAGTTAGGCACCACACAGGGAACACATACAGGGCATACACTATGAGCACTGGGGTCCTGCCTAGCAGGATCCCAGTGACACAAGGTCAAAAACAAACATACATACAGTGAAAATGGGGGTAACATGCCAGGCAAGATGGTACTTTCCTACAGTGTTTTGCTGGTGCTTGTGGTTCTTGCAGAATCCCCCTATCACGACTATTGTATCTTTCTGGGGCAGTAGGGTAACTTTACTCCTACTTTCTAGGGTCTTGGGATGGGGTATTTTGGACACCCTTACTGTTTTCTTACAGTCCCAGCGACCCTCTACAACTTCCCATAGGTCTGGGGTCCATTCGTGATTCGCATTCCACTTTCGTAGTATATGGTTTGTGTTGCTCCTAGACCTATGTCTACCTATTGCATCCTATTGTGATTCTACATTTTTTGCACTACTTTTCTTACTGTTACTCATCTGTTTTGGGTTTGTGTACATATAACTTGTGTATATTACTTACCTCCTAAGTGAGGGTATCCTCTGAGATAATTTTGGCATATTGTCACTTAAATAAAGTACCTTTATTTTTAGTAACTCTGAGTATTGTGTTTTCTTATGATATTGTGCTGTATGATATAAGTGGTATAGTAGGAGCTTTGCATGTTTTGCATGTTCAGCCTAAGCTGCTTTGCCATAGCTACCTTCTATCAGCCTAAGGTGCTAGAAACACCTCTATTCTACTAATAAGGGATAACTGGACCTGGCACAGGGTGTAAGTACCACAAGGTACCCACTATAAGCCAGGCCAGCCTCCTACAAGGGGCCCTTCTGTCCAAATTTGGTGGAGGTAAGTCCTTGCCTCCCCACGCCAGACAGTAATCCTGTGTACTGCGTGAACTGCAGCTGCTAGGGCTTTTGTGCACTTTTGCAAGACTTCCTTTGTGCACAGCCTAGCCCAGGTCCCCAGCACTCCGTCCGGCATTGCCCAAATTGCTGAGTTGGACTCCGGCATCGTGGGACCCTCTTTTGTGACTCCGAGTCGACCGTTGTCCTCAGATCTTTTTGCCTGTTCAGGTGCTTCTGCCGGTGCTGCCTGCTTCTGCAAGGGCTCCCTGAGTTGCTGGGCGCCCCCTCTGTCTCCTCATCCAAGTGGCGACATCCTGGTCCCTCCTGGGCCACAGCAGCATCCAAAAACCCTAACCGTGACCCTTGCAGCTAGCAAGGCTTGTTTGCGGTCTTTCTGCGTGGGAACACCTCTGCAAGCTTCTTCACGACGTGGGACATCCACCCTCCAAAGGGGAAGCTCCTAGTCCTCTTCGTTCTTGCAGAACTCCAAGCTTCTTCCAACCGGTGGCAGCTTCCTTGCACCCTCAGCTGGCATTTCCTGGGCTCCTGCCCACTCTCGACACTGTCGCGACTCTTGGACTTGGTCCCTTTGTCTTACAGGTACTCAGGCCCGGAAATCCACTGTTGTTGCATTGCTGGTGTTTGTTCTTCCTGCAGAATCCCCCTATCACGACTTCTGTGCTCTCTGGGGGTAGTAGGTGCACTTTACTCCAACTTTCCAGAGGCCAAGAGAGACTACTCCTCTCAGGCCCTTAACACCTATTTCCAAAGGGAGAGGGTGTAACACCCTCTCTCAGAGGAAATTCTTTGTTCTGCCTTCCTGGGACTGGGCTGCCCAGGCCCCAGGGGGGCAGAAACCTGTCTGAGGGTTGGCAGCAGTGGTAACTGCAGAGAAAATCCCAGAGAGCTAGTTTGGCAGTACCCGGGGTCCATGCTGGAGCCACAGGGATGCATGGGATTGGCACCCCAATACCAGATTTGGCTTGGGGGGACAATCCCATGATCTTAGATATGTTACATGGCCATATTTGGAGTTACCGTTGTGAAGCTACATATAGGTATTGACTTATATGTAATTCACGCTTGTAATGGTGTCCCCGCACTCACAAGGTCCGGGGAGATTGCCCTGAACAATGTGGGGGCACCTTTGCTAGTGCAAGGGTGCCTTCACACTTAGTAACTTTGCACCTAACCTTCAGCAAGTGAAGGTTAGAGATATAAGTGACTTATAAGTTACTTAAGTGCAGTAAAAATGGCTGTGAAATAATGTGTGCGTTATTTCCCACAGGCTGCAATGGCAGGCCTATGTAAGGGTGTGTCTGAGCTCCCTATGGGCTGCAAAACAAATGCTGCAGCCCATATGTATCTCCTGGAACCCCAATGCCCTGGCTACCTAGGTACCATATACTAGGGACTTATAAGGGGGGGTCAAGTTTGCCAATTGAAATTGGTAAATGAAGTCACTGGCCCACAGTGACAAATTTAAAAGCAGAGAGAGCATAAGCACTGAGGTTCTGGTTAGCAGAGCCTCAGTGACACAGTTAGGCACCACACAGACACACACATTAGGCCACAAACTATGAGCACTGGTGTCCTGGCTAGCAGGATCCCAGCAAGACCGGCAAAACACACTGACATATAGGTTTTTATCTATGAGCACTGGGGTCCTAGCTAGCGGGATCCCAGTGACACAGTAAAAACACACTGACACACACTCACAAAAAGTGGGGGTAACCATGCTAGAAAGAGGCTACTTTCCTACACTGGCTCTCAGACCTATTCAACAATGGTGACTCCATCCAACCCTTAGAGGACATCAAACTGGCATACCGTATCCCAGAGTGGGCGAGGTTCCACTATTTGCAGATTGGACACTGAGTGCTTCAACATCCTATACAGGCCGCAGCCTCAAGACCTCTCCCATATTTGGAGAAGCTCTTACAGGGCCCTAAGTCTTCACATCACCTGATCTCCCAAATATACTCTACTCCATAAGGCCACTCAAAACAACACCCCTTACAGGTGGAGGAGGAGCTGGGGGTGGCATTAGATGACAAACACACCCAGGGCAGGGAGGCACTCTATAAGATAGTATATCGATGGCACTACACAACAGCACTGCTTCATATATGGACTGCAACACAGCCAGAGAATGCTGGAGAGGCTGCAGAGAGACGGGACCATCTACCACATCCTGTGGTCCTGCCCACACCAGGGTTGATTCTGGGAGGAAGTCTTAACCACAATAGCAGACACAGAAGAGGCAACATTGACTAATAATCCTGCACTGATCCTCCTGGGCTCCTCCAGGAGTGTACATACCCCTTGCACTCCCTTAAGGGGAAGAGAATGTCCCACCTCCTACAAGCAGCCAAACACAGATGATACTGAGTCTATGGGGAAAAGACCACATCCCAAATAGCATGATGTGGCTGCAGAAAATGTTGGCAATTCTTGGCATACGAAAAGATAACGCACAACCTCCAAGAAACATTGAACAAATTTGCCAAACTGTGGGACCCAATTCTGGAGTACCTTAACCGAGACAAAGAACTGACTGACCTAGCCATCTGCGAGCCTTGGGTCTGCTCTCCTATAGTAAAACCAGTGCCGAAGACAAGATTTTTATTCTCTAAGCTATATTGGTGTTGAAGGGAGGGTGGAGTGGGTGTTGGGAGGGGTTGGGATAGCACTATTGTTGTGGCAGTACTCCTGCTGTGTCTCTAAAAAAATGAAAAAGGATTGAACTAAAAATAAGATTCACAAATAGGTAAGGAGGAATGTGGGTCCAAATGTCTGTATTTATAATATCGTTATGGTAAGAAGAACCCCGTGGGTGGGCAGGGGGGCAAAAACCACAGCTGGTGATTGTATAATGGTTAAATTCAGAAATACTTACATTGTCTCCAATTCAGTGTATAGGTTAGCTTATCGCCTAGCAGAAAAAGGCCATATTAAGACGCTTCTGCTGGGCTATTACTTCAGAAAAAAATTGAATTACACATCCCATATTCCCTTTGCCCTACAGTGTAAGGCACTTTATCGACTACCCACTTTTAATGAATCAGGAATAAATCATTTTTTACTACTGGAATCACTGGAGTCAATGGATTTACATGTAACAACTGACTATTATTGTGAGAAAGGAGAGGGCACAGCCCCCTATTGTTCCGCTCTAAACTTGATAATTCAGACTGAGTACCATTTCTAAAGAAATGTGCCTGCAGGAGACTAGGTCCATAGAACAATACTTTATTAAAGTTTATATCACTTGGTGTACTTCAACAAGTTCAACAAGCACAAGATGTGCGAAGGGTTGCCTCTGTACTGTAAGCTCTGTGAGTTTCCCCATGAAGATACTATGGAACCAGTGCGGTCTCCTTTTTATCAATTATTATGTCTGAAATCTAGTGGATCATGGAACTTCTTGTTGATTCATTTTATAACTATTTTAATAAGAGTAACCCCAACACTGTCAAGGATATATCATTTGTTTTGATTAAGGTCATTGACCAGGAAAAGACAGTGGGGTCATTCATGTGGATTGGTGATTTTAATTTGCACCAATGTGAATGGCTCTCTGAAGCTATATGTGGGTTTACAAATGTATTAGGAGAGAATCAGTCACATTTCAAGCACAAGATCCATGCGAAACATTTAACAGTCTGCTCTTGAAATACAATGTATTTTTTGCCTTCGATTTATCTTCTCCTACGAATGTACCAGTTTTATAGGCAGGGGAGCCACATCTACTGTAGGTTTTCTTATCCTCTCTAAAGACTTAGGTAATGCTTGCCAAGATTTCATGTAATTCCAGATTGTAGTGGCCATCATAACCCTTTATCTCAGACTGTTTGCTTGAAGATGGAAGATTTATAACAAAACGAAATACAAGCTCACCTAGATTTTGTCAAAAATAAGGGTCTGGTAAGTAAATGGCTAAATAGTGGAAGCGGTTAGTGAAGAGATTTCCCTGTGTCTATCAGAGAAACCACCTCTTGATCCAACCTCGTCGTTATTCGAAAAAAATTCACAGAGGCAATAAAGAAACTGCTATTGGCTCAAATTTGCTCCATCAAGGCCAAAATATTTTCCAGGTTTAATTCTGCAAATAAGAATTCAATGCTTGCCTTAAAAAAGAAACCATGAGCTCCATCTGAGGTACAGGCCTGCAGAAGGAATTATGAGACAGTGGTAAACCACCAGAAGATATTAATACGGAAGAAGCAAGGGGCAAAGCTCAAACAGTGAGCTGCCTGCGTGACTTTCGCCTTTTTTGGAAAGTGCATCATATTTTAAAATGCCCTCAGCCCCAGTTGTATCTCCTCACAAATGGGAAGACCATTTTAGCAAGATTTATACCCTAGAATGGATCACTTCTGTGGCTAACATCTCTACAATGCACTACAAACTTGAAAACATATGTCTGGTAAATTCTGCATGAGAGGAGGTAAAATTGCCAATCAGTAGGGATGCAAACTGGAAAGGCGCCGGGTCCAGATGGAGTCTCCCTTGACATGTATCAAGGGTAACATCGATCTGCGAGCTCCCTTTTCGTACGAAATTGTTAAGGGCTGCTACAGAGAGCAAATAATCACCATCTTGGTGCTGCTCAACTGTTCTCATACTTAAGAAAGGGGACAAAGCCAACCCCACAAGTTGCAAGCCAATTTTCTTTTTATGGGACTCTGTTGTTAAAGTTACAGATAGGGTCCTGTTGTCTAAATTAAAATCTTGGGCTGAGGAGAAAACAATATTACTCGATGTCTAATATGGCTTGCCCCATGGTTTAGGCACAGTGAAACAATGCATTATTCTTTACTTGAACCAAATACACATATACTAAACAAGGCAGTACACAACTGGCATTTATGGATTTGTTGAGAGCCTTTGGCCTAGTCAATCGTTCTAAATTATGGCCTTTAATAATTTCAATGGATGTAGACATCTCCACAGTGCATTTACTGAGGCAGCCTCATTCAGTTATCACGTGTTAGATATGGTGCCAGTGGGGAATGCACTACGCACTTTAATATTTAAAGGGCACTAGGGCAGGGCTGTGTCCTGGCTCCTTTTCTTTTTAACCTTTACATTAATAACTTGGAAACATTTTTTATGGCTGAGAGGCAGGAAACGCCCATTCATTGCTCATGCCCGATTCCTGTACTTCTCCATCCTGCTGATGCTGTTTTAATAGCCAGAACACCAAATGGGCTACAGAGGCTTCCGGGAGCTTTTGCAAACTGTATGAGGGATCTAGACCTAAAAGTAAATCTAGCAAAATCATATTTACTGATCTGTGGTCCCCGTGCAATAAAAACACGTACTCATTTTGTGGATAACACATTCATTCAGAAAGTTGGTAGCTTTCAGTACTTGGGGGGTACTGTCTGATTCTGGGTTTAAATGAGATCATCTTTAACCATCCACTACAGCAATTTTCTAGACCAATTGAGGGTGTATTTAGGTTTTCCAAAACATTGGGCTCAAGGCCTCTCATAGAAATGCTCAAGATTTATGATGCTCAACTGACATATGGGGCAGGTCTACGGAGCTTTGTAAATATTAAATCTTAAAGAAATCCAAGTTATAGAGACCATGTTCTTGAGAAGGCTATCAGCTGTCCCTACATGTATCCCTGCACATGCCATTTAGAGCTGGGAATCCTGTATCTGCAAGATTATATTACATTCCGCTGATTGGTCTTTGGTGTTCTTTATGGATAAAACCTGAAACAGGGTTTAATTGGTTAACCATAAAGGCTCTCTGGCCTTAGAGGCAGAGGGAAAGATTACCTGGCTAAAATCCATAAAAACCTGGAAAGAGCGATTAGCGAAAGGAGTTTAGATTAACTCAGAAAGCCACCTGTATTAGCATTTGTTTATTCTATGTCAGCCATTTACCAGCTGGGCTATTAAGCCATATTTTGTATTTATAAGTAATATCAGTTGCAGGTTTCTTTTAACATGATTTAGGTTAAAAATCGTTCGCCAGTTGTTTTCATTTCAGAAAAAAGGTCTGCTGAATCACAATTTACCTTAATGTTGATGTGATAAGCAGTCCACAGCTCACTTAATGCTGTTATTTATACATTACCGAGGAAACGCTTTCTGGTTCCGCCTCTGCGAACAGAACTCGGAAAACACTAAAATTCTGCCATTCCGTACTTACAAAAATTGCCTACTAGTCACATTTGTTTTGTGGCATTACGTTTATCTCAGCAGTCTCTAATTTGTGTGAGATGAACTAATGAAATCTGCAAGTTCTATTAATAAAGGTAAACAACTTTTATTGGCGTGTTTTTAGAATCGTTATGATTTTGTTGGTGTATGTGTCTTTTATGATTTTATACCGAACAAAGATTTTGATGACGATGATGATCCCAGGGGATGAGGCAGCTGTTAGCATTGACCACAGGGGAACAGAAGGCACCATTGCCAATGGTTGTTGGCGGACACTGCTGGAGCAGGAAAAACAAGCACTTTGAAGACGAGCACAGAGACAATGAAGGGCTGAAATAACACTCACCTAGTGTAAGAGGCTGGCCTGGCTCGTAGTGGGCACCAAAGGTACTTACACCCTGTGCCAGGTCCAGTTATCCCTTATTAGTAGAATAGAGGTGTTTCTAGCAGCTCAGGCTGATAGAAGGTAGCTATGGCAAAGCAGCTTAGGCTGAACTAGGAGACATACAAAGCTCCTACTATACCACTGGTGTCATATGCACAATATCATAAGAAAACACAATACACAGAGTTACTAAAAATAAAGGTACTTTATTTTTGACAATATGCCAAAAGTATCTCAGTGAGTACCCTCAGTAAGAAGGTAAGTAATATACACAAGTTATATGTACACAAACCCAAAACAGGTAAGTAAGAGTCAGAAAAGTAGTGTAAACAGTATAGAATTACAATAGGTTGCAATAGGTGAACATAGGTCTAGGGGCAACACAACCGTATACTCCAAAAGTGGAATGCGAATCACGAATGGACCCCAGACCTATGGAAGCTTGTAGAGGGTCGCTGGGACTGTAGGGGGGGAGGGCGGGGTCATGGAATTATCCCCCCAATACCAGAATGGTATTGGGGTGACAATTCCATGATCTTAGACATGTTACAGGGCCATGTTCGGAGTTACCATTGTGACGCTATACATAGGTAGTGACCTATGTATAGTGCACACGTGTAATGGTGTCCCCGCACTCACAAAGTCCGGGGAATTTGCTCTGAACGATGTGGGGGCACCTTGGCTAGTGCCAGGGTGCCCACACACTAAGTAACTTAGCACCCAACCTTCACTAAGTGAAGGTTTGACATATAGGTGACTTATGAGTTACTTAAGTGCAGTGGTAAATGGCTGTGAAACAACGTGGACGTTATTTCACTCAGGCTGCAGTGGCAGGCCTGTGTAAGAATTGTCAGAGCTCCCTATGGGTGGCAAATGAAATGCTGCAGCCCATAGGGATTTCCTGGAACCCCAATACCCTGGGTACCTCAGTATCATATACAAGGGAATTATATGGGTGTACCAGTGTCCCAATAATAATTGCTAAATTTAGTCACTAGCCTGCAGTGACAAATTTAGAAAGCAGAGAGAGCATAAACACAGAGGTTCTGGTTAGCAGAGCCTCAGTGATAGTTAGGCACCACACAGGGAACACATACAGGGCAAATACTATGAGCACTGGGTTCCTGCCTCGCAGGATCCCAGTGACACAAGGACTAAAACAACATCCATACAGTGAAATATGGGGGTAACTTGCCAGGCAAGATGGTACTTCACTACACCTAGGCCCAAGAACAAACACTTGTGGGCGTGCATCCCACCATGGAAATCGACGCGCTTAGGTGTTTTCATTCGAAGTGTAGCTTTGCGTGACAGCCTGCACTCTGAATAAAGCAGTGCAAGCCTGGTGTTTCTTAACCCCTTCGCTGCCAGGCCTTTTCCCCCTCAGGTGCCAAGCCTTTTTTTGGCTATTTGGGGCAGTTTGCGCCTAGGGCCTCAAAGTTTTGTCCACATAAGCTACCCAAGCCAAATTTGCATTTTTCCAACGTGCTAGGGATTCTAGCGGTACCCAGACTTTGTGGCTTCCCCTGAAGGAGACCAAGAAATTAGCCAAAATACAGCAAAAAGTTTGTTTAAAAAAAACAAACAAAAAAAAGGGAAAAAGAGCTGCAGAAGAAGGCTTGTGGTTTTTCCCCTGAAAATGGCATAAACAAAGGGTTTGCAGTGCTAAAATCACCATCTTCCCAGCTTTCAGGAACAGGCAGACTTGAATCAGAAAACCCAATTGTTCAACACAATTTTGGCATTCTACTGGGACATGTCCCATTTTTACTATTTTTTGTGCTTTCAGCCTCCTTCCAGTTAGTGACAGAAATGGGTGTGAAACCAATGCTCGATCCCAGAAAGCTAAACATTTCTGAAAAGTAGACAAAATTCTGAATTCAGCAAGTGGTAATTTGTGTAGATCCTACAAGTGTTTTCTACAGAAAATAACAGCAGAAATAAAAAAATATAGAAATTGAGGTGAAAAAAACAGCCATTTTTCTCAATGTTTTACTCTAACTTTTTCCTGCGATGTCAGATTTTTTAAAGCAATATACCGTTATGTCTGCTGGACTCTTGTGGTTGCACGGATATATAGGGCTTGTAGGTTCATCAAGAACCCTAGGTACCCAGAGCCAATAAATGAGCTGCACCTTGCAAAGGTCTTTCATTCTATATCGGGTATACAGCAATTCATTTGCTGAAACATAAAAAGTGAAAAATAGGTATCACGAAAACTTTTGTATTTCCAAAATGGTCACAAGATAAGGTGATGAGAAGCAGTGGTTATTTGCACATCTCTGAATTCCGGGGTGCCCATACTAGCATGTGAATTACAGGGCATTTCTCAAATAGACGTCTTTTTAACACACTGTCTTACATTTGGAAGGAAAAAATGTAAAGAAAGACACTTGTTTTGCTATTTTGTGTGCCCCCAAGCCTCCCGATAAAAATGGTACCTCACTTTCGTGGGTAGGCCTAATGCTCGCAACAGGAAACACAACATGGACACATCACATTTTTACATTGAAATCGGACATGTTTTTTGCGAAGTGCCTAGCTGTAGATTTTGGCCTCTAGCTCAGCCAGCTAGGGGAACCTACCAAACCTGTGCATTTTTTTTAAACAAGAGACCTAGGGAACCCAAGATGGGGTGACTTGTGTGGCTCTGACCAGGTTCTGTTACCCAGAATCCTTTGCAAACCTAAAGATTTGCCCAAAAACAAAAAACACTTTTTCCACTCATTTTGGTGACAGAAAGTTCTGGAATCCGAGAGGAGCCACAAATTTCCTTCCACCCAGCATTCCACCAAGACTCCCAATAAGAATGGTACCTCACTTGTGTGGGTAGGCCTAGCGCCTGCAACAGGAAATGCCCCAAAACACAACGTGGACACATCACATTTTCTCAAAGAAAACAGAGCTGTTTTTTGCAAAGTGACTAGCTGTGGATTTTGGCCTCTAGCTCAGCCGGCACCTAGGGAAACCTAGCAAACCTGCGCATTTTTGAAAACTAGACACCTAGGGGAATCTAAGATGGGGTGACTTGTGGGGCTCTCACCAGGTTTTGTTACCCAGAATCCTTTCAAACCTTGAAATTTTGCCAAAAAAAACCCACTTTTTCCTCTCATTTCAGCAACAGAAAGTTCACGAATCTGAGAGGAGCCACAAATTTCCTTCCACCAAGAGTTTCCCCCAAGTCTCCCGATAAAAATGGTACCTCACTTGAGTGGTTAGGCCTAGTGCTCGCGAAAGGAAATGCCCCAAAACACTATCTGGACACATCAAAATTATCAAATACAAAACTACCTGTTTTTGTTGGGGGGGGGGGGGGTCACCTGCAGTTTTGGTCCTAGGCTCAGCAGCCATCTAGGGAAACCTACCAAACCCAGACATTTCTGAAAACTAGACACCCGAGGGAGTCCACGGAGGTGTGACTTGCATGGATCCCCAATGTTTTCGTACCCATAATCCTAAGTAAACCTCAAATTTAGCTAAAAAAAAAAAAAAAAAACACTTTTCCCCCACATTTCTGTGTGGGATCACAGACAAATTTCCTACCACCCAACGTTCTTCTCAGTCTCCTGGTAAAAATGATACCTCAGTTGTGTAGGTGGGCCAAGTGCCTGTGACGGGGAAAAGCCAAAACCATGTAGAAATTGAGGGGGAACCAAAGCGGGTCCAAAAGGCAAATCTGAAAAAAAAAAAAAAAATAGCTGACAAGTTGTAGGACGCTGGCCTGGCTTATAGCGGGGGGCCTTGTGGCACTTAAACCTTGTGCCAGTTATCCCTTATTAGTAGATTAGTAGTGTTCTAGCAGCTTAGGCTGATAGAGGTAGCTATAGCAGAGCAGCTTAGGCTGAACTAGGAGACATGCAAAGCTCCAACTATACCACTTATATCATATAGCACTATATCACAAGAAAACACAATACTCAGTGTTACTAAAAATAAAGGTACTTTATTTTAGTGACAATATGCCAAAAGTATCTCAGAGGATACACTCCCTTAGGAGGAAATTAAAATACACAAAATATACACACAAACCAAAATCAGGTAAGCAAAACACTTAGAAAAGTAGTGCAAACACTGCAGAACACAATAGAATGCAATAGGAGACAATAGGCCTGGGGGCAACAAAAACCATATACTCCAAAAGTGGAATGCGAACCACGAATGGACCCCAGGCCTAGTGTAGTGTGTAGAGGGTCGCTGGGAGTGTAAGAACACACTAAGGGTGTCCAAGATACCCCACACCAAGACCCTAAAAAGTAGGAGTAAAGTTACCCCACTACTCCAGAAAGACTGTAAAGTCGAGATAGGGGATTCTGCAAAGACAACAACTTACTGCAAAGCACGGAAGACGGATTCCTGGACCTGAGGACCTGCAAAGGAAGGGGACCAAGTCCAAGACTCATGCAAGTGTCCGGGGGGCAGGAGCCCACTGAACCCCAGTGAAGGTGCAAAAGGGCTCCCTCCGGGTGGAAGAAGCCGAAGATTCTGCAACGGAAGGTGCCAGGAACTTCTCCTTTGGTCAGAAGATGTCCCAGGGCGTGCTGTAGGATGCAGAGCTGTTTCCACGTAGAAAGACCGCAAACAAGCCTTGCTAGCTGCAAGAGTCGTGGTTGAAGATTATGGGTGCTGCCAGGGCCCAGGAAGGACCAGGAGGTTGCCCCTGGGAGGAGGAGACAGAGGGGACGCTCAGCAACACCGAGCGCCCACGCAGAAGCAGGCAGCACCCGCAGAAGCACTTTAACAGGCGTTCAAGAAATCGGAGCACAGCGGTTGTCTCAACACAACAAAAGAGGGTCCCACGAAGCCAGAGGTCAACTCAGCGAGTTGGGCAATGCAGGACGGACTGCTCGGGACCTGGGCTGTGCTGTGCACGAAGTAAGTCTTCCAAACGTGCACAGAAGCCCTAGCAGCTGCCCTAACCTCCCAGTCTGGCGTGGGAAGGCAAGGACTTACCTCCACCAAATTTGGACAGAAGGACCACTGGACTGTCGGGGTCACTTGGATCTAGCTCCTGTGTTCCGGGGACCACACTCGTCAAGGTGAGAGGGGACCCACAGGACCGGTGATGCAGAAGTTTGGTGCATGCGTTAGAAGGAGGAAGACTATGTCGACCCACAGAAGATTTCTTCTTGGCTTCCAGTGCAGGGTGAAGGCAGACTGCCCTCAGAGCATGCACCACCAGGAAACAGTTGAGAAAGCCGGCAGGATTAGGCGCTACAATGCTGCTGGTAGTCTTCTTGCTACTTTGTTGCGGTTTTGCAGGTATCCTGGAGCAGTCAGCGGTCGATCCTTGGCAGAAGTTGAAGAGGGAAGTGCAGAGAAACTCTGGTGAGCTCTTGCATTCGTTATCTGATGAGAAACCCACAGGAGAGACCCTAAATAGCCCTCAGAGGAGGATTGGCTACCTAACCAGGTAAGAGCCTATCAGGAGGGGTCTCTGATGTCACCTGCTGGCACTGGCCACTCAGAGGTCTCCATTGTGCCCTCACACCTGTGCATTCAAGAGGGCAGAGGTCTGGGACACACTGGAGGAGCTCTGGGCACCACCCCTCGGGTGGTGATGGACGGGGGAGTGGTCACTCCCCTTTCCTTTGTCCAGTTTCACGCCAGAGCAGGGGCTGGGGATCCCTGAACCGGTGTAGACTGGTTTATGCAAGGAGGGCACCATCTGTGCCCTTCAAAGCATTTCCAGAGGCCAAGAGAGGCTACTCCTCTCAGGTCCTTAACACCTATTTCCAAAGGGAGAGGGTGTAACACCCTGTCTCAGAAGAAATTCTTTGTTCTGCCTTCCTGGGACTGGGCTGCCCAGGGGGGCAGAAACCTGTCTGAGGGTTGGCAGCAGCGGTAGCTGCAGAGAAAACCCCAGAGGGCTAGTTTGGCAGTACCCGGGGTCCATGCTGGAGCCCCAGGGATGCATGGGATTGGCACCCCAATACCAGATTTGGCTTGGGGGGACAATCCCATGATCTTAGACATGTTACATGGCCATGTTCGGAGTTACCACTGTGAAGCTACATATAGGTATTGACCTATATGTAATTCACGCTTGTAATGGTGTCCCGCACTCACAAAGTCCGGGGAGATTGCCCTGAAAAATGTGGGGGTATCTGGGCTAGTGCCAGTGTGCCCTCACACTTAGTAACTTTGTACCTAACCTTCACTAAGTGAGGGTTAGACATATAGTTGACTTATAAGTTACTTAAGTCCAGTGTAAAATGGCTGTGAAATATCGTGTAAGTTATTTCACTCAGGCTGCAGTGGCAGTCCTGTGTAAGAATTGTCTGAGCTCCCTATGGGTGGCAAAAGAAATGCTGCAGCCCATATGGATCTCCTGGAACCCCAATACCATGGGTACCTAGGTACCATACACTGGGGAATTATAAGGGTGTTCCAGTGTGTAGGAGGCTGGCCTGGCTTGTAGTGGGTGCCAGAGGTACTTACACCTTGTGCCAGGTCCAGTTATCCCTTATTAGTGTAGAAGAGGTGTTTCTAGCAGCTTAGGCTGATAGACGGTAGCTATGGCAAAGCAGCTTAGGCTGAACTAGGAGACATGTAAAGCTCCTACTATACCACTGGTGTCATATGCACAGTATCATAAGAAAACACAATACACAGATACACTAAAAATAAAGGTACTTTATTTTTAGGACAATATGCCAAATGTATCTCAGTGAGTACCCTCAGTATGAGGATAAGTTATATACACAAGATATATGTACACAATACCAGAAATATGCAGTAATAGCAAAAGGAAGTAATGCAAGCAATGTAAAGTTACAGTAGATTGCAATAGGAGCACATAGGTATAGGGGCAACACAAATCTCCAAAAGTGGAATGCGAACCACGAATGTACCCCAAACCTATGTGAGCTTGTAGAGGGTCGCTGGGACTGTAAGAAAACAGTGAGGGTTAGAAAAATGGCCCACCACAAGACCCTGAAAGGGAGGTGTAAAGTGCACCTACTACCCCCAGAGAGCACAGAAGTCATGATAGGGGGATTCTGCAGGAAGAACAAACACCAGCAATGCAACAACAGTGGATTTCCGGACCTGAGTACCAGTAAGACAAGGGGACCAAGTCCAATAGTAGCAACAGTGTCAAGAGTGGGCAGGAGCCCAGGAAATGCCAGCTGAGGGTGCAAGGAAGCTGCCACCGGTTGGAAGAAGCTTGGAGTTCTGCAAGAAAGAAGAGGACTAGGAACGTCCCCTGTGGAGGATGGATGTCCCACGTCGTGAAGAAGCTTGCAGAGGTGTTCCCATGCAGAAAGACTGCAAACAAGCCTTGCTAGCTGCAAGGGTCGCGGTTAGGGTTTTTGGATGCTGCTGTGGCCCAGGAGGGACCAGGATGTCGCCACTTGGATGAGGAGACAGAGGGGGCGCCCAGCAAGTCAGGGAGCCCTCACAGAAGCAGGCAGCACCCGCAGAAGTACCTGAACAGGCACTTAGAAGAAAAGTGAACCGGAGTCCACCCGAAGTCACAAAAAGGAGTCCCACAACGCCGGGGGACAACTCAGAAGGTTGTGCACTGCAGGTTAGAGTGTCGGGGACCCAGGCTTGGCTGTGCACAAAGGAAATCCTGGAAGAGTGCACAGGAGCCGGAGCAGCTGCAAATCACGCGGTACCCAGCAATGCAGTCTAGCGTGGGGAGGCAAGGACTTACCTCCACCAAACTTGGACTGAAGAGTCACTGGACTGTGGGAGTCGCTTGGACAGAGTTGCTGAGTTCCAGGGACCACGCTCGTCATGCAGAGAGGGGACCCAGAGGACTGGTGATGCAGTCTTTTGTTGCCTGCGGTTGCAGGGGGAATATTCCGTCGACCCACAGGAGATTTCTTCAGAGCTCCTGGTGCAGGGAGGAGGCAGGCTACCCCCAGAGCATGCACCACCTGGAAACAGTCGAGAAAGTCGACAAGATGAAGCGATACAAGGTTGCTAGTAGTCGTCTTGCTACTTTGTTGCGGTTTTGCAGGCGTCCTGAGCAGTCAGCGGTCGATCCTTTGGCAGAAGGTGAAGAGGGAGATGCAGAGGAACTCTGGTGAGCTCTTGCGTTCGTTATCTGGTGAGATCCCCAAAGCAGAGACCCTAAATATCCAGAAAAGGAGGTTTGGCTACCTAGGAAGGAGGATTGGCTACCAAGAGAGCTAAGAGCCTATCAGAAGGAGCCTCTGACGTCACCTGCTGCGATTCCCCTTCCAACCCTAATGTGGGGCAGCGGCCCTCGGGTGGAGCGCTAGCGCTTCCCCTGAGGGCCGGTAAACGGACATAATGGTTAAGTCCGTGGCGGCTGAGAGGCACAGCCATGGACTTAACCATTACGTCCATGGCCCTCAAGGGGTTAAGGCCCTGAGAGTGTGGGGTGTGCAGCCTACAGAGAAACTCAATCCTCACACTTCGCTCATAGAGATTCTAGGGCAGTTGGTACTACTCTTATTTACTACTGTCATTAGCCCACTTGTTATATAGTATGTTGCACGAGGCACCCATAGAACGTGAGGTGCTAAAAGGTCCATTATTTCGAAGAATGTCAGTTACTGCCTGGCTCTGGAGACAGGATCCATGCCAGGTTGTGTCATGAATAAATCTTGTTTACATCCGTATTCTGTGTGGTGGACTCAGTATTATACTCACAAGTTCCTTTAGCAAGGGTGGGGACAGATGCCCAGAGTTAATATGAACAATAATACAGGATGAAAAACTGTGCTGATCCAGTGCAAATCCAGTACAATTCCAAACAATCTCCGAGCAGTCGTTGGGTGAAGCACCACAACAGTTATACCCATAATTTGGGGACAAGCTTTTGAAGGAGAGACGGCACACAACGTGGTTGATCCTGACACAGAACATATTTATGGTGAAGGAGAGAAAAAATCTACGTGCGAAGAAAAGTGTCAAATGGATGTTTTACCTCGTGTAAGCAGTGTCGGCATTCAGTGAATCACACTGGTGCTTAGCATATGGTACTGAACCTTTTAAATATCAAGCACAAAGGCTGCACAGCTCTATAACATCTCACTGTTAAACCAAACACAGTCTCCCAAACACTAGTGCGTGCAGTTAAGCACACGCAAACCTTCTTGGTGATTAGTGTTTAAAGCTGACGCGCTGTGTGATGTAAGCTGGAAGGACAGTAGCAACGCTACTCAATACACGTAACTGTAACCCCATCATTTGGAGGACATCATCTTCGGAAAGCAGTGCGGTGGAGCATTGAGTGAAAAGAAGAGTAATGCACGTTAAGGACGCCATCTTGTGGCAGGAACAGATTACTAACTGAGTACATTAATTTTCAAGCCAGTACCCCCTTGAAGGGTGTGATCAAGGATTGTTCACATCAAAGATCGGAGTTATTTTATAAGTCATCAATTTGTGCAGATCTATTTTGTGTAATAGGCACATCCATTTTTTATAGATGTTCCTGTATTTTAGAAGAAATATTTGGAGGAGAGGAAAACTGACTACAAATCAAATCAGCTGTGATTTGCACACCTTTTGACAAGTAATCCTGTCTTTTAGGAGTAAAGGTTCATGTGCAAGATTCTGGGAGGTCCAAGCCATTGGCCATGTGAACACCATATTGGATTATTTTTTTAATCATATTGACTTTAGTGTCAGTTATTTTCACAATGGTGTAGTCCTATTTTGGTGAATTTATCTTTTAAATATTACTGTATCTTAAGATGGCTTAATAAAACAATATCATTACTCCACCTTTATTTTTGTCACAACCGGGTGCCCCTGCAATAATTTGGCAGGATAGGGTAGAAATGTTAGAGAATTATATCACTGCTTTGGATGGCCAGTTTTTTTCTCTTGCGAGGAAAAAAGCAATATTATTGAGTGCATTGGGAAGTGAAGGTCAGCGCATCTTTAAATATTTGCCGGTGGCCTAAGAGCTAAATGGTCAGCCTATGGATAGTGTCTATAAAAACACAATAAAACAACTAGCAACTATATTTGCCAAAGAAGTTAACCTAGTCATTGCAAGGTACACATTTTATACACAGCCTCAAGCTGAACATGAGTCAACTGATGAGTTTGTGGCAAGACTTAGAGTAATTTCTGTTAAGTGTTGTTCTGGAACTATGACAGAAGAGGTGATTTGTGTAAGGAGAAGTTAAAAGAAAGGGTATGGGCTGCCAAAGATCCATCGCTTAAGGAGGCAGAAGAGATGGCAAAAGTTATAGAGGAATCTCAAAGATATATGAAGGGTTTAAGCAGGAGGGATAAAGGAAATAGTGAAGTGGCAATGGTGAATAATGATAGCAGAATTGAGAGAATTGAGAGGAGGAGGAGGAGGTCAATGTTGTATTTAAACATGTTGTGAAGGAAAAAAGTACAGTAATGTGAGAAAGTAGCCTCTTTCTAGCCTTGTTACCCCCACTTTCGGCCTGTTTGTGAGTACATGTCAGGGTGTTTTCACTGTCTCAGTGGGATCCTGCTAGCCAGGGCCCAGTATTCATAGTGAAAACCCTATGTTGTCAGAATGTTTGATTTGTGTCACTGGGACCCTGCTAGCCAGGACCCCAGTGCTCATACGTCGGTGGCCTATATGTGTTCCCTGTGTGATGCCTAACTGTCTCACTGAGGCTCTGATAACCAGAACCTCAGTGGTTATGCTCTCTCTGCTTTCTAAATTTGTCACTAACAGGCTAGTGACTAAATTTACCAATTCACATTGGCATACTGGTACACCCATATAATTTCCTAGTATATGGTACTGAGGTACCCAGGGTATTGGGGTTCCAGGAGATCCCTATGGGCTTCAGCATTTCTTTTGCCACCCATAGGGAGCTCTGACAATTCTTACACAGGCCTGCCAGTGCAGCCTGAGTGAAATAACATCCATGTTATTTCACAGCCATTTACCACTGCATTTAAGTAACTTATGAGTCACCTATATGTCTAACCTTCACCTGGTGAAGGTTGGGTGCAAAGTTACTTAGTGTGTGGGCACCCTGGCACTAGCCAAGGTGCCCCCACATCGCTCAGGGCGAATTCCCCGGACTTTGTGAGTGCGGGGACACAATTACACGTGTGCACTATGCATAGGTCACTACTTATGTATAGCGTCACAATTGTAACTCCGAACATGGCCATGTAACATGTCTAAGATCATGGAATTGTCACCCCAATACCATTCTGTTATTGGGGGGACAATTCCATGATCCCCCGGGTCTCTAGCACAGTACCCGGGTACTGCCAAACTGCCTTTCCGGGGTCTCCACTGCAGCTGCTGCTGCTGCCAACCCCTCAGACAGGTTTCTGCCCTCCTGGGGTCCAGGCAGCCCTGGCCCAGGAAGGCAGAACAAAGGATTTCCTCTGAGAGAGGGTGTTACACCCTCTGGAAATAGGTGTGAAGGCTGGGGAGGAGTAGCCTCCCCCAGCCTCTGGAAATGCTTTGATGGGCACAGATGGTGCCCATCTCCGCATAAGCCAGTCTACACCGGTTCAGGGATCCCCCAGCCCTGCTCTGGCGCGAAACTGGACAAAGGAAAGGGGAGTGACCACTCCCCTGACCTGCACCTCCCAGGGGAGGTGCCCAGAGCTCCTCCAGTGTGTCCCAGACCTCTGCCATCTTGGAAACAGAGGTGTTGGGGACACACTGGACTGCTCTGAGTGGCAAGTGCCAGCAGGTGACGTCAGAGGCTCCTTCTGATAGGATCTTACCTCTCTTGGTAGTCAATCAATCCTCCTTCCTAGGTGGCCAAACCTCCTTTTCTGGCTATTTAGGATCTCTGCTTTGGGGAATTCTTCAGATAACGAATGCAAGAGCTCATCAGAGTTCATCTGCATCTCCCTCTTCACCTTCTACCGAAGGATCGACCGCTGACTGCTCACGATGCCTGCAAAACCGAAACAAAGTAGCCAGACGACTACCAGCAACATTGTAGCACCTCATCCTGCCGGCTTTCTCGACTGTTTCCTGGTGGTGCATGCTCTGAGGGCTGTCTGCCTTCACCCTGCACTGGAAGCCAAGAAGAAATCTCTTGTGGGTCGACTGAATCTTCCCCCTGCCAACGCAGGCACCAAACTTTTGCATCACCGGTCCTCTGGGTCCCCTCTCTTCCGGACAAGCGTGGTCCCTGAAACACAGGAGCTGGGTCCAAGTGTCTCCCACAGTCCAGTGGCCCTTCTGTCCAAATTTGGTGGAGGTAAGTCCTTGCCTCCCCACGCCAGACAGTAATCCTGTGTACTGCGTGATCTGCAGCTGCTCCCGCTTCTGTGCACTTTTCCAAGGATTCCTTTGTGCACAGCCTAGCCTGGGTCTCCAGCACTCCGTGCTGCATTGCCCAACTCACTAAGTTGGACTCCGACGTCATGGGACCCTCCTTTGTGACTCTGAGTCGACCGCTGTCCTCAGATCTTCTAAGTGCCTGTTCCAGTACTTCTGCAGGTGCTGGCTGCTTCTGCGTGGGCTCTCTGAGTTGCTGAGCACCCCCTCTGTCTCCTTCTCCAAGGGGCGACATCCTGATCCTTCCTGTTCCCCAGCAGCACCCAAAATCCTCAACCGTAACTCTTGCAGCTAGCAAGGCTTGTTTGCGGTCTTTCTGCGTGGAAACAACTCTGCAACCTCCAGCATGCCGTGGGACATCTTCTGACCAAAGGAGAAGTTCCTGGCACCTTCCGTTGTTGCAGAATCTTCGGCTTCTCCCACCCGGAGGCAGCCCTTTTGGACCTTCATCCGGGGTTTAGTGGGCTCCTGCCCCCCGGACGCTTGCGTGACTCTTGGACTTGGTCCCCTTCCTTTACAGGTCCTCAGGTCCAGGAATCCGTCTTCAGTGTTTTGGTGGCATTTGTTGTTCTTGCAGAATCCCTTTTCTTGACTATTCCTGTCTTTCTGGGGTAGTAGGGTAACTTTACTCCTACTTTTCAGGGTCTTGGGGTGGGGTATTTTGGACACCCTTACTGTTTTCTCACATTCCCAGCAACCCTCTACAACCTACCATAGGCCTGGGGTCCATTAGTGATTCGCATTCCACTTTTGGAGTGTATGGTTTGTGTTGCACCTAGGCCTATTTCTACCTATTGCATCCTATTGTGATTCTAAATTGTTTGCACTACTTTTCTTACTGTTACTTACCTGATTTTGGTTTGTGTACATATAATTTGTGTATATTACTTACCTCCTAAGTGAGGGTATCCTCTGAGATACTTTTGGCATATTGTCACTAAAATAAAGTACCTTTATGTTTAGTAACTCTGAGTATTGTGTTTTCTTGTGATATAGTGCTATATGATATAAGTGATATAATAGGAGCTTTGCATGTCTCCTAGTGCAGCCTAAGCTGCTTTGCCATAGCTACCTCTATCAGCCTAAGCTGCTGGAAACACCCCTATTCTAATAATAAGGGATAACTGGACCTGGCACAAGGTGTAAGTACCACAAGGTACCCACTATAAGCCAGGCCAGCCTCCTACAGGGACATCCTTTGCATCACGCAGGAACCCGCAGCCATCTTCTGTAGTGCACTTCTGCAGACTTCTTCTAACCAGAGAATCCTCTTTTGCACCATCTTCTAGGTTGGCAGGGGTTCCTGTCCTTCCTGGAATCTTCTGCTACTTCTGTACTTGGTCTCCTCTCTTTACAGGTCTTAAGGTCCAGGAATCCACCATTTGTTGCTTGCAGTCTTGCAATAACTCATAATCACGACTTGTAGTGTGTCCTAAGGAAACTTGCAGTACTTTACGCTTACACTCCTGGGCTCTGGGGTGGGGTATTTTACTTACCTTTGGTGTTTTCTTACACTCCCAGGGATCCTCTATACACTACATTTGCCTAGGGGGGGATTTGTGATTCGCATTCCACTTTCTTAGTGTATGGTTTGTGTTGCCCCTAGGCCGATTTCTTCCTATTGCATTCTATGGTATTTTGTATTGTTTGCACTATTCTGTGACTATTTACTTACCTGATTTTGGTCACTAGTGTATATATTGTGTATAATACTTACCTCCAGAAGGAGTATTGCCTCTGAGATATTTTTGGCCTTGTGTCACAAAAGAACAAGTTACTTACCTTCGGTAACATTTTTTCTGGTGGATAAAGTAGACCAAACTTTACCGAAGGTAATTAATTTGTTCTTCTGATGGATACAACTACCTGTGGTTCCGTCAACTTATGAATAGAATTCCAAAGCAGTACCGCACTCGGAGGCGGGTGCCTGACCGTTCACAACAAGAAATCCTGCAGCACAGAACGTGAAAAATGGCCGTCCCTCCTAACTTCCGAATCCAAGCAATAATGCTTCACGAAAGTATGGAGGGAAGCCCAAGTTTCTGCCTTGCAAATATCCACTACAGGAACACTTCTAGCCAATGCTGAAGTGACAGACTTAGCCCTGGTGGAATGAGCTCTAATACCCTCAGGAGGAACCTTCTTTGCCAAAGAATGACAGATCTTAGTGCAAAGAATGACCCACCTGGATATGGTTCTTTTATGGACAGATCTGCCTTTCATCTTGCCCACATTATCCAACAAAGAGTTGGTCATCCAAACGAAAGTCCTTAATTCTTTCAACATAGAAACTGAGAACCCTTCTCGGGTCTAAGCGATGGAGTCTTTCTTCCTCTTTTGAAGGGTGAGGAGGAGTATAGAAGGATGAAAGAGTAATAGACTGCCCCATATAGAAGGGAGTGCCAACCTTAGGAAGGAAAGCTGCCCTGGTTCTCAACACCACTTTGTCAGCATAGAATGACGTAAAGGTAGATTTGACATTAAAAGCCTGAAGCTTACTCACACGCATAGCAGATGTGATAGCAACAAAGAAAACTGTCTTTAAGACCAACAACCTTAAAGAACAAGAATGCATAGGTTCAAACGGTGAACCCACTAAAAAAAAAAGTCAAAAACAAACTTAAATCCCACTGAGGCATGAGAAACAGAGTGGGAGTAAACATATTAGTTAGGCCTTTCAAAAACCTAACAACTATAGGCGATTTGAAGAAGGAAGGTTGATCAGGAAGGCACAGAAAGGCCAACAGCGCCGATAAATAGCCCTTGACAGTCGCAACTGCACAACCCTTCTGTGCTAAAGTAAAGGCAAACAATAGAACATCAGACAAATGGGCTTTCAAGGGATCAATATGTCTCTCTTCACCCTGTCACAAATTTCGCCCAGCTGCCAGCATGAACAGTCTTGGTGGAGTGTTGCCTGGCTGATAAGATAACATCCACCACTTCTGGCGGGAGAGAAAAAGTACTCAGATTGCCCTGTTCAATCTCCATGCAGGTGCAGGCTCTGGAGATGCGGATGTGGAACCTTCCCCTGCGAATGCGAAAGGAGGTCTGCCCTGAGAGGAAGACTGAGCGGAGGGCACAGTGAGAGTTGGAGAAGGTCTGTGTACCACAACCTTCTCGGCCAATCCGGAGCTATTAAAATGACTTGAGCCCGATCTTGCCTAATCTTCTTCAGAACCAGAGGAATCAAAGGTATGGGGGGGAAATACGCAAAGTAACTGGTCGCACCAAGACATCTGAAATGTGTCCCCCCAACGCTCCTTGCACTGTATACTGGAGGCTGCAGAACGACGGGCAGTGCGTGTTCTCCCGAGTGGCAAACACATCTATCTGTGGAAAACCCCACATCCGGAAGATGTGAAGGACCAGATCCAGATGGAGAAGCCACTTGTGATCAACCGAGAAATGCTGACTAAGACTGTCCACATGTACGTTGAGAACTCCGGCCAAATCTGATGGTCCTGCGCCCAGAACCAAAGCCGCAGAGCCTCTCTGCAGAGAAGGTATGACCCTACACCTCCCTGCTTGTTGATGTACCACATCGCGGTAGTGTTGTCTATCAAGACTTGAACTGACAGACCGCGAAGGGACAGTAGGAAGGCCTTGAGAGCCAGACGTTTCGCCCGCAATTCTAACAGATTGATGTGAAACATCTGTTCCACTGGAGACCAACGACCTTTGATCTCCAGGTCCTCCAGATGAGCACCCCACCCTAGAGTGGAAGCATCGGTTATGACAGTGGCCACTGGAGGTTGTAGATAAAACAGCCTTTCTTGTGAAAGGTTGCAGTCCACAGCCCACCATCTTAGATCCTTTGCAGATTCACTGGAGATCGTTATTGACTCTTCAAGATCCCCTTTGTGTTGAAACCACTGCTTGCGGAGGCACCATTGGAGAGCCCTCATGTCCCAACATGCATGAGTGACCAACAGAATGCAAGAAGGGAACAGACCGAGCAGACGTAGGACGTTGAGGACTGGAACAACCGCTCCAATTCGAAACATTGGAATCAACGCCTGAATGTCCTGGATCCGCTGAGGCGGAGGATAGGCCTGATTCAATGTTGTATCCAGTACTGCCCAGGAGCCATTGAAAGGGCTCCAGGTGAGGCTTGGGCACGTTTACCGTAAATCCCACACTGAACAACAACTGCGTTGTCATTTCTAGGTGATGCAGCACAAGCTCTGGGGTCTTGGCTTTGGTCAGCCAATCGACCAGGTAAGGGAATACCGATATTCCCTTTCTTCTGAGATTTGCTGCAAACACCGCCATCACCTTCGTAAACACTTGAGGTGTGGAAGTAAGACCAAAAGGAAGGACCACAAACTGGTAGTGTTGCGACCCCACCACAAACTGGAGATACTTCCTGTGTGACTTGAGAATGGGGATATGAAAGTAAGCATCCTGCAAGTCTACAGTCACCATCCAATCCTCTTTGTTCAACGCCAGAAGTACCTGCGCTAGAGTCAGCATCTTGAATTCCTCCTGTTTGAGGAACCAATTCAAAATCCTCAGATCCAGGATAGGCCTCAATCGACCATCCTTCTTGGGAATCAGGAACTATCTTGAATAGCAATAATGACACCTTTCCTGCTCTGGAACCAACTCCACTGTGCTTTTTGATAAAAGGACTTGAACCTCCTGCTGCAACAACAAGAGATGATCTTCTGAACAAAACGAAGGACAGGAAGGTATGGGAGGGGGAAACTCCTGAAAGGGAAGGGCATACACTTTCCCCACAATATTTAGTACCCAGGAGTCCGATGCGACTAACTCCCACTCGTGGAGAAAATGAAATAACCTTCCCCCTACGGGAGAAGCATGACTTAAAATGGATGGAAAACTAAGGGTGCTTTCCTTGTTGTGCTCCCCCAAAGGAAGAAGATGAGGCAGGGTGCTGCTGGGTGGCTCCTCGTGTCCTAACCCTCCCTCGCCCTCTAAAGGAGCTATATGGAAGGTTGGCAGATGGTTGAGTCATGGATTGAGGTCTTCCACGATAAGCAGCTCCATGGCAAAACCCACTAAACCTCCGAAAGGATTTGAAAGGAGTAGATGTGGAAGCTTGCAGTCCCAAAGACTTCGCCGTGGCCCTACCATCTTTGAAGCACTCTAAGGCAGAGTCTGCTCTGGTCCCAAACAACTTCTCACCGTCGAAAGGGAGGTCCAATAAAGTTGTCTGGACATCTGTTGAAAACCCACAATACTTTAGCCAAGCATGTCTCCTGGTGGAAACTGAAGTACCCACTGCCCTGGCCACTGAGTCTGTAGTATCCAGACCAGGCTGGATGATCTGTTCGACCACAGCTTAGGTGTCCAACAAGAGCTTGTCGAACTGCCCCTGCATATCCTGCGGCAAGTTGGACACTACAGCTCTAGCCGTGTCCATCAGGGTGTGCACACATCTACCCAACAGACAGGTAGCATTGACCGATATCAGGGCCATCCTGCAAGATGAGAATGTCTTCTTGGCCGCTTGCTCCATCCTCTTGGACTCCCTCTTGAAGGAGGCTGGCCTGGCTTATAGTGGGTACCTGATGGTACTTACACCTTGTGCTAGGTCCAGTTACCCCTTTTAGTAGATTAGTAGTGTTATAGCAGCTTGGGCTGATAGAGGTAGCTTTAGCAGAGCAGCTTAGGCTGAACTAGGAGACATGCAAAGCTCCTACTATACCACTTATATCATATGGGTACTATATATTAATAAGAAAGACAATACTCAGAGTTACTACAAAAAAGTACTTTATTTTAGTGACAAAGTGCCAAAAATATTTCAGAGGATATACTCCCTTAGGAGGTAAGCAACATACACAAAATATAAATCAGGTAAGTAAAACAGTCAGAAAGTAGTGCGAACACTGTAGAATACAATAGGATGCAATAGGCCTAGGGGCAACACAAACCATATACCAAGAAAGTGGAATGCGACCCACAAATGGACCCCTAGCCTAGTGTAGTGTGTAGAGGGTCGCTGGGAGTGTAAGAAAACACTAAGGGTGTCCAAGATACCCCACCCCAAGAGCATGAAAAGTATTAGTAACTGCTACTACTTCCCCTAGAAACAAACTAAACTCGTGATAGAGGATTCTGCAAAGACCACAACAGACTGCAAAGCACTGAAGACAGATTCCTGGACCTGAGGACCTGTAAAGGAAGGGGACCAAGTCCAAGAGTCACGCAAGTGTCCAGGAGGGGCAGGAGCCCATTAAACCCCAGATGAAGGTGCAAAAGGGCTGCCTCCGGGTAGAAGAAGCCGAAGATTCTGCAACAACGGAAGGTGCCAGGAACCTTTGGTCAGAAGATGTCCCACGGCGTGCTGGAGGATGCAGAGTTGTTTCCACGCAGAAAGACCGCAAACAAGCCTTGCTAGCTGCAAGAGTCACGGTTGAGGATTTTGGGCGCTGCTAGGACCCAGGAAGGACCAGGAGGTCGCCCCTTGGAGGAGGGGACAGAGGGGGCGCTCAGCAACACAGAGAGCCCACGCAGAAGCAGGCAGCACTCGCAGAAGCACCTGAACAGACACAAACGATCTGAGGACGACAGTCGACTCAGAGTAACACAAGAGGGTCCCACGACGTCGGAGTCCAACTCAGCAAGTTGGGCAATGCAGGACGGGGTGCTGGGGACCTGGGCTAGGCTGTGCACAAAGGAATTCTTGCAAAAGTGCACAGTCCCCCCTAGCAGCTGAAGATCACGCAGTACACAGGATTACCGTCTGGCGTGGGGAGGCAAGGACTTACCTCCACCAAATTTGGACAGAAGGGCCACTGGACTGTCGAGGACATTTGGACCCAGCTCCTGTGTTCCAGGGACCACACTCGTCAGGATGAGAGGGGACCCAGAGGACCTGTGATGCAGTCTTTTGGTGCCTGCGTCAGCAGGGGGAAGATTCAGTCGACCCACAGGAGATTTCTTCTTGGCTTCCAGTGCAGGGTGAAGGCAGACAGCCCTCAGAGCATGCACCACCAGGAAACAGTCGAGAAAGCCGGCAGGATGAGGCGCTACAATGTTGCTGGTATTCTTCTTGCTACTTTGTTGCGGTTATGCAGGCATCCTGGAGGATGGGGGCGTGGCCTGAAGCCGATGCAGCAGCACGTCTAGTGTGGAGCTCCGGGGCCGAGAACCGGGCCTGGCCAGTATATCCACAACAAATAAAACTCAATTGCAAATGGAAATAAACGGATCTGCTGTCGGGGAACCGGCAGAGTAAAGCGGAACCGCTGCTGACCTGGAGTGACAGGGAAATCGGGCCCAAATGAAACCTCAGCTGGGGCGATGAGGAGGCGAGGGGGGACCAAGCTCCCCCCGCTTGAATGGAGACCCAGCACCGATCCTGAGAGGTGCCCCCCTGCAAACAACGGACCCCCTTACCTGTCGTGGACGGCGACAACAAATTACGGTGAGGGCGCGAGCCGAGTGGCTCAAGGGTGCAAGTGAGGAACGGAGGGGGCCTACTAACGGATTGCATCAGCGGAGGGCAGCCTACCCTCCAGCGAGAAGCTTGAGAGCGATGATGGGTCGCGGACAATGGGCGTGCCCCAACCAGTGAAGTACGTATTGGCAGCGGTTCGGGCGGTGCGCACCGGGGAGCCCGAACACGGGCTCCCATACCGAGTTGCTCCACTTGGAGAAGAGCAGTCGGAAGATTATCCGCATCCCTGGAGGGGGAGGTAACACAAGCTGAGCACCTTGCGCTGGCGGGCCCACTGGTGCTGCGAAGGTGCTGTAATTGCTAGCCCCCCTCTGGACCCTTTGTTTGCTTCTTTACTCCCCCACCGCCCACGGAGCAACAACATGCCGGAGGAGGCGATGGGTTGGGACCAACTTTTAAAGTGACTGGGAGTCCACATCATTTGTAGGTGGTGGTGATCACCAGAACTAGCCAAAAGAACTGTCGGGCGATCCTATCACGAAGTGACCCAATTAAAATTGTGTGGGCAAACTTGTTTTGTCTCTGGCCTGCTTTCCTGCTCCAGCAATGGGAAAGCTCAAAAAACAAGAAGAGCACCGTCAAGATGGCACCTCTACTACCAGACCGCTTGGGCAATCCCAATCCATGGGCCCACAAGAGGACCAGGAGCCACAGGTGACGACTTTAGACACCGTTCTCCTCGCCATTAAAGAATCCCGCTAAGCGCTTGACCGCAAGATAGACAACCTAACAATAGACCTTTCATTGTTGCGGGACGACCATCGGAAATTAGCTGAAAGAGTGGGAACGAACGGAAAAACTATCACCCTTGTGACCGCAACGTAAAAACCTACATCCTCAGCTTGTGGACCTCACATCAAGGGTCAAAACTCTGGAAACAAGGGCAGAAGATGCTGAAAACCGGGCCCGTCGGAGTAACCTTAGACTAGCTGGCATACCAGAAGGAGCAGAGTCATCAGCAGTCAACATGGAATCTTTCCTGGAGCAGTGGCTTAGAAGTGAGGTGGCGCCTGAGGGCCTCTCGGCGTTCTTTGCGGTGTAGAGAGCCCACAGAATACCCAACAGACCACCCCCTCCCGGAACCAGACCGAGAATAATAGTGGTAAAACTGTTACACTATAAAGACAGAGACCACATACTAACTCAGTCTCGCTTACGAGGTGAGGTCTTATATGAGAACCGGAGAATCATGATATTTCCTGACTTCACCAGGGGAACACAAGAGCAAAGGGCCTCCTTCAACGAACCTAAGCGGATCTTGCACGAGAATGGTATAAAATACGCAATGCTCTTCCTGGCCAAACTCAGAGTAGAATATAACAATGCAACACACTTCTTTCTATCTCCGCAATCAGTGGAAGACTGGCTAGAATCCCTGAACTTGGCGTAACCGGCCCTCAGCCCTCGGAAGCGCAGTAGATCTAGGAAACAGATCACAGAGGCAGCCCCTCCAAGACATCAATCCCTACAGGAGATGAGAGAGGCCATAAACACTGCGGCGACATTGAGCGGAGGGGTCCCTCCACTATCTCCAACCTCTGGTAATGTTTCAGATATGGACTCGTGCAGTGGAGTCTCCTCGGGATCTTCGCGGGACACCCTCGTCAGTCTGCCTCCGGTGACCCCGAGAACAGCAGATGAGATTATCTGAAATTTCCCTGAATGAACTGAAAACGCAGTGAATACGGATTTGAAGTGCGAGATACTATCACATAAATCAGGTGAAGGAATATCCGAGGCGGATACCAATGAAGCCTCTCAAATACACTTCATTGGGCAGCAGAGGTAACACAGATGGGCCCGGGGAACAGCCCGGGGCGACAGCTCTCGGCCCTTGGCACACCCCCCCCCAATAGGACACTAACTAAGACTGTTAATATGGTTTGGACGGGGAGAGTTATAGATACCGGTCCTGGGGAGTGGGAGTTGGGGACTGAGTTAGTTAATTTAGTTTTAGGGGTAGTAAGTGCACAAGTAGGTAATGTTCCAAGCAATTCTCGATTTAAAAAATTGGACTTATCATTATGGTTCCAAACGCTGCAACAGGAATACAGGTTCTAACCACATTACACCACCAATATAGATCATGGCTACAAAATATAAAATTATAACCTGGAATGTTAGAGGCCTAAATAATATGTCTAAAAGGTACAAAGTACACAATTACCTTAAACGAAAGGGTATCCACATTGCTATCTTACAGGAGACACACCTAGTAGAGCAAGAAGCTAATGCCCTGAAAAAAAGATGGAGAGGCCAAATCTTTGCCACTACTTACTCAGCGTTTGCAAGGGGAGTGTTATTGTGGATCCGTCCTGGGGTGCCCTTCCAGGTGTTACACAAGATCATAGACAAAGATGGGAGGTATGTAATAGTCACCGGGAGATTGCAAGGAAAAGAGATAGCCCTTAGTGTAATATACGCCCAAATCAAGACCAAGGGAAATTCTTCTACAGGGTATCACGTGATATAGGCCCACTCATGATAGGCCCAAAAATAATCGGGGGTGACTTTAATTGCATAGCTAACATTGATCTGGATAGATCACATTCACCTCTCTTGCAATCCCCGATCTGTAAAACTGCCATACTATTCAAAAGTTGGCAAGTACACTGGCACCTGAAAGACTGCTGGAGACGACTCAACCCACACATTAGAGATTACTCATATTACTCAGCTGTACATGCTCTATATGTTAGGCTTGACACCATCTTGGCGTCGCTGGAGGTGCACAATGCGGTGATGACAGCTGAATATCTTAGTCGCACCATATCGGACCACAACCCCCTAATGCTCTCATTAGCTTGGAGTGGGGAAGAGACTCTCAATACCAACTTGGCGCTTGAGGGCGGATACTCTGGAAGACTAAACATTTAAACAAGTCTTGCATAAAACCATTAATGACTTTTTTAAACAAAACGCAGGGACTGCCTCCCCTAGATCCATCGAGTGGGAAACGTTCAAAGTAGTCACCAGGGGTCAATGTATTAGTGAAAGTATGAGAGTCCGGAAAGTACTGGAAAGGGAACTCAAACGGCTCGAGGACTCCCTCCGAGATCTCGAGCGTAATCACCCTACGCAACCTGATTTGTCTCCATTACTGTTCGAAACTAGAAATAAGATAGCTGAGGCGAATATTGGGATGTCTCACTTCGATTATAAACTCTATTTAAGTAGACAACATGCAGAGGGGGATAAATCAGGAGCCCTATTAGCCTGGCTTGCCAGGCCCCATACGCAGCAAACGGTTATAGTGGAGATTGAAGACACTCCAGATCATAGTGTCTACGGACAGAGGGAGATAAATGCGAGCTTCTTTAACTACTACTCAGCATTAATATAATAACTGAGACCCAAATGCAGGAGTTGGAAGCCCTCGCCCTCCCTAAATTGGGGGCCGAGGACTGTTCGACTTTGGCGACGCCTATTTCGGTTGCAGAAGTCAAATCGGCAATTCAAAGCATGGCAAGAGGCAAAGTGCCGGGCGGACGGACTTCCAATGGAGTTTTATCTCCGATTCCAAGATTTACTAGCTCCACAACTTTGTATACTATATGCAGAAGCATGCAATAATAATAGCATACCCCAATCAACCTCCGAAGCCATAATGATTCCATTATTGAAACCCGATAAACCCCCCACTGATGTCCGATCGTACCGTCTGTTATCCATGCTTAACCTTGATTATAAAATACTTAGCAGGGTATTAGCGGACAGGCTGTTACCTCATATGACCTCGCTGATCCATCAGGATCAGTCGGGTTTTATTCCATCACGCAGCACTGCTCAAAATATTAGACGAGTGTTATCGGTCCTCCACAACATACTTCTAACTACACCACAGGCAGCGATCATATTGGTGGACATCGAGAAAACCTTTGATAGCTTGAGATGGAACTATCTGGAGCAAGTCATGCTGCAGATGGGGCTCGGAGAGGGCTTTGTCCGTTGGACGAGACTTCTATACACCAACCCCACTGCACGAGTGCGAACAGGTCGCACTGTGTCTGATTCTTTCCCCATAGGTAGAGGTACCAGGCAGGGCTGCCCATTATCACCCCTTCTTTTTGCAGTGGCAGTAGAACCACTTGCCCAAATGGGCAGAACCCGAGGATACTTTGAGGGTATTTTGATTAATCGCTGGACACATCATATTGCTCTTTATGCGGATGACATGCTGCTTTTCCTTAAGAACCTAGAAGTAGGTCTACCGGGAGCAATGGACATGTTGGAGACGTACGGAGTAGCATCTGGCCTCCGCATTAACTGGAGAAAATCCTCCATCTTCCCGGCGACTAAGGGCACCGCAGAACCTATAGACACCAAGGGTCTGCCCTGGACTCCGAATACGTTTAAATATTTGGGGGTTAACATATACCACACCACGGACGACCTTTTAGACGGGAACATACATAGCACACTTAGAGGGATCCGAGCAAGTATGCAGTTCTGGAAGACACTCCCCCTGACAGTTTCTGGAAGAGCGCCCTGCTTAAAATGATAGTGCTGCCCAGACTGCTCTATTACTTCTCCACTATTCCACTTTCAATTCCGAAAGCGGTGTTCAAAAACATAGAATCTATGGTCATGAGTTTCATATGGGGATTGAGTAGACACAGAATTGCATTAAATACTCTCCAGAGACCTACCGCTGAGGGAGGCCTGGCTGTCCCAGACTTGAAGATTTACTACTGGGCAGGACAACTACAATGGTTGGCAAAAATACTTACTGAGCCCCCAGTGCCTGGGGATTTACGGATCCCACTGAACTGCCCACTTGCACAAATCCTGGGTATATTACTGAATCCTAAAAAACAGAGTGAAGTCAACCAGATATTGCTGGGAGCAATACCTAAAACGCACCCGCACTACGGCACCATACACACCTGGGGCCCCCATAACCTGCCTGACACACATTACAGGAGACCATATGATAATAGGCATTACTAAATTAATGACATATAACATTGCAAAACTGGGTGATCTGTATAAAAACAGGAAGCTATGCACCTACGCAGAACTACAAGAACAGTTTGCACTTCCATCTGGAATGTTCCTTACCCATAACGCCATAACTAGAGCCATTAATAAGAGATGGGGAGCGGGTTTGCTTGAACCATCTACCCATGAGGGCTGTAAGCTTATATGCTCGATTGGGGATCTCAGGAATATATAAATCTCTACTGAACAGCACATGTTTACCCCTAAGCAAACTTAAAACCAAATGGCAGAGAGAGTTAGAAACTACTATAGATGATGTACAGTGGACCAGGATAACCTCCTACATCTACACAGTGTCAAGAAACGCAAGATTTAAATTGATAAATTTGTATATATATCATAGAGCCTACCTAACTCCCCAAATGATAACTAAAATTTATGGTGCGACCAACTCCTGCTGCCCTCGATGCACTGAGCCTGCAGTAGGTCTACTACACATGATGTGGGTCTGTCCTTTGCTTAAGGACTACTGAGTAGTGATCTTTAGGAAGTTTTCCTCCTGCACTGAGAGAACGTTATCTCCCTCCCCAATCATGGCAATATTGGGGGATTTTACACATCCCTCAGTTCACAAAATATCCAACAGATTCATGGACCTTGCTTTGATTCTAGCTAGAAGAGAGATAACCTCACATTGGAAGGACTCAGTGGGCCCACAAGTGACTTGATGGCAAAACGCATTGGAGAAATGGGCAGAGGCTGAGGGAACGGTGCTGTTGAAAGAAGCTATACAAGGACAAAGACCCAGAGACAATGTTACACAATGGAACATGATCCTAGAGAATCTGAGAACTATAGACGCCCCCATATCAGAAGAAGAGAATATTACCTCGGAATCTGAAACTGAACAGTCCTCTGCACCCATAACTTAGAGCGTTGCACGTTTGCGAATTAATGCTTGCTTACGAGAATTGTTGACCTCAGATCTTTTATGAACAAATCTTGTGCCGAATGGGGGGAGGAGGGATGAAGTACAAAGTTGGGGGGTTTCGGAGCAGTATATTATTATTAAGTGTATGTTATTACATTATCATAAAAGCAATAAAAGATATCTTCAAAAAAAAAAAATGCAGGCGTCCTGGAGCAGTCAGCGGTCGATCCTTGGCAGAAGTTGAAGAGAGAGGTGCAGAGGAACTCTGGTGAATTCTCTCAAGTCGTTATCTGGTGAGATGCCCACAGGAGAGACCCTAAATAGCCCACAGAGGAGGATTGGCTACTGAGAAAGGTAAGCACCTATCAGGAGGGGTCTGACGTCACCTGCTGGCACTGGCCACTCAGAGCTGTCCATTGTGCCCTCACACCTCTGCATCCAAGATGGCAGAGGTCTGGGACACACTTCAGGACCTCTGGGCACCTCCCCTGGGAGGTGCTGGTCAGGGAAGTGGTCACTCCCCTTTCCTTTGTCCAGTTTCACGCCAGAGCAGGGGCTGGGGGATCCCTGAACCGGTGTAGACTAGTTTATGCAAGGAAGGCACCATCTGTGCCCTTCAAAGCATTTCCAGAGGCCAGGAGAGGCTACTCCTCCCAGGCCCTTCACACCTATTTCCAAAGGGAGAGGGTATAACACCCTCTCTCAGAGGAAATCCTGTGTTCTGCCTTCCTGGGACCAGGCTGCCTAGGCCCCCGGGGGTGGGGGGGGGCAGAAACCTGTCTGAGGGGTTGGCAGCAGCGGTAGCTGCAGTGGAGACCCCAGAAAGTTAGTTTGGCAGTACCTGGGCTCTATGCTGGAGACCCGGGGATGCAAATAATTGTTCCCCCCCCCCCAATACCATAATGGTATTGGGGTGACAATTCCATGATCCTAGACATGTTACATGGCCATGTTCGGAGTTACCATTGTGACGCTACATATAGGTGTTGACCTATATGTAGTGTACGCGTGTAATGGTGTCCCCGCACTCTCAAAGTCAGGGGAATTTGCCCTGAACAATGTGGGGGCACCTTGGCTAGTGCCAGGGTGCCCACACACTAAGTAACTTTGCACCTAACCATCACCAAGTGAGGGTTAGACATAATAGGTGACTTATAAGTTACTTAAGTGTAGTGTAAAATGGCTGTGAAATAACATGGACGTTATTTCACTCAGGCTGCAGTTGCAGTCCTGTGTAAGAATTATCAGAGCTCCTATGAGTGGCAAAAGAAATGCTGCAGCCCATAGGGATCTCCTGGAACCCCAATACCCTGAGTCCCTAGGTACCATATACTACAGAATTATAAGGGTGTTCCAGTGTGCCAATCAGAATTGGTCAAATTAGTCACTAGCCTGCAGTGACAATTTTAAAAGCAGAGAGAGCATAAACACTGAGGTTCTGGTTAGCAGAGCCTCAGTGATACAGTTAGGCACCACACAGGGAACATATATAGGCCACAAACTTATGAGCACTGGGGTCCTGGCTAGCAGGATCCCAGTGACACATAACAAACACACTGACAACATAGGGTTTTCACTATGAGCACTGGGCCCTGGCTAGCAGGATCCCAGTGAGACAGTAAAAACACCCTGACATATACTCACAAACAGGCGAAAAGTGGGGGTAACAAGGCTAGAAAGAGGCTACCTTCCTACATCATTCTCACTGAAATCCAGGATAGGGACTGAAACATCGGAATCATAGCCTGAATTTCCAAGACTCGCCCAAAACTGCACTGCTTCCAGAACAGCTCAGATGAAAGGGAGCGTCTGAGAGGGAGTCAGGTGTGACTTCAGCACATTGATAGTGAACCCCAGCGAATGAAGGCGGTTCGCCGTAGTATGGAGGTGGGAGGCAACTTTCTGGGGTGTGTCCGCCTTCAGCAACTAGTCATCGAGGTAGGGGGAAGACTTGGACCCCTAACCTGTGCAGATGAGCTACAACCACTACCATCACTTTCGTGAACACCCAAAGGACACTGGCAAGGCCAAAGGGGAGCACGGTGCATTAAAAGTGCTCGTGACCAACCTCGAATCGTAGGTAACGTCTGTGGGCCGGCAGGATGGGAATAAGGAAATAGACGTCCTGCAAATCCAACGCAACCATCCAGTCTCTAGGGCCAACGCAGAAAGGACCTGAGCCAGGGTTAACATTTTGAACTTATCCTTCTTGAGGAAAAGATTGCGGGACCGTAGGTCTAGGATAGAATGAAGACCCTTCTCCTTTTTGGGCACCAGAAAGTAGTGGGAATAGCAACCACGACCTACTTATTGCGCAGGGACCCTCTCTATGGTTCCCTAGGCCTAGAGAGCACTGACTTCTCCGTGGAGAAGTGCCAAATGATTCTCCGCCAAGTGATCGAATGATGGTGGCATGGCTGGAGGAGAAGTCTCGAAGGGGAGGGAGTAGCCCCTTTGGATGATCTGTAAAACCCACCGGTCCGTGGTAATGGATTTCCAGTGGGGGCAGATGATGCCGCCAACTGGACCAGGATGACCAAATGGACTAGGAAGGTTTTTAGACAGGAGGGGGTGGACTGGGCGGCCAACTGACTCCCTGATCCACCAGCTCGGTGGATCCTGTGACCGTGCATGGGCTGTACAGCATGTGCAGGTCAGTGGCCCGGTGGTAATTGACGCAGTTGGGTGCCCCTTCCGTAGCCATGAAAGGAGCGAGAGGCGGGCTGAGGGGAGCGAGCCATAGCCCGGGAATCCTTAAAGCGCTTGAGCGCGGAGTCCGCATTGTCTCAGAAGAGACGACTGCCATCAAAGATTGCTGGCCATCCCCCAAAAAGCCAGATGTCCTCAACCAGGCGTGGTGTCTCAGTGCCACCATCGATGCAACCCATCTGCCTAGTGAGTCGGTCGTATCCAGTCCACAACGGACCATGAACTTGGCTGAATCTCTCCCATCGGTCATGGCTTGGAGAGAACTTTCCGGGCCTCTTCCGGAACTTGAGGCAGCACTTGCGCGACCGTATCCCAGAGAATATGGGAATAGCGGCCCAAAAGGCATCCAGTGTTCACAGATTGCAGCGCTAGACTGGTAGAAGAAAACATCTTCTTCCCTAAATTGTCCAATCTTTTTGATTCCCTGTCCATAGGAGTGGTAGGGAATGTGCCAGAGGATGAAGAAGCCTGGATGACCAGGATCTCAGGAGTAGGGTGTTTGGTAAGGAAATTTGAGTCATTCGGCGCAGGCCGATGGCGGCGGGCAATTGTCCTATTCACAGGAGCCCCTGTACTGGGTTTGGACCAGGTCCCTAGTAGGACATCTGTAAGTGCTTTGTTGAAGGGAAGAAGGGGTTCTGAGTTGGAGGCCCCAGGCTGAAGCACTTCGGTCAGGAGGTTAGGCCTGACCTCCACAGAAGAAAGCTTGAGGTTCAAAACCTCAGCCGCCCTTCTCACCATCATAGAATAAGACGCTCCCTCCTCTGTAGCCACGGGACCGGGAGAGAACATGTCATGTCAGGGGAGGTGTCTAATCCACTGGCATCACCCAAATCCTGTACCCAGTCCAGTTGAGGCTCAAGCTGGTCTTCTAATAGTAATAGGGTTCAGGATCAACCCTGAGCACAGCAGAAAATGGAATCGGCGTTGAGCGACGTCATTCCGGCTCCAGGTTGTCGGGAATGAGTATAGGGTCGCGCCGAGAGTGTCGACGTATGACCCAACAACAGGGAAGGTAGGGTTGGCAGGACTGGTGTCGGATCCGGAAGCATTCCTGAGATGTCCTCCGGAGAAAGGACCGAAGTCGCTGGCTTTGAACCCAAGGAGGCCGTCACCGACTCACCTGGGCCCGAAGGTGGGTCCGACTGCCCAAATATGAGGCGCATGGTTTCACTGAACTCCTTAATTTGTGCAGGGATAGCCCGGCTCCCGGGAATTCAGGGAGGAGCGGAGCGGATCCAGGGTGAGGCTCCGAGGACAGAGGCCTAGAGCATCGACGCTCTTCCCACATCACGTTGTGCGAGCGATGGGGCAAAGTTGAAGAACGTCTCACCTTCTTCGACTTCTTCTTCTTACCCGAATGTCCAGATGACATGGACAAAGAAGAATGGTGGTTAATCCATGACCGGTCTCCTGACCTTCCTCTCGAACGGGACTGGGAACGACGCAGAGTTGCGTGTCGGGCCGCCATGAGCTTCAGGGACTGCTCCCTCAAAGCTTTCGGGTTCATGACCCAACACTCAGAACACAACTCCGGGTCGTGGTTGCGCTTCAAACACCAGACACACACGAGGTGTGGATACAACACCGACATCATGCAGTGACAGGAGTCGCAGGGCTTACAGGACATCCCTCGATGCACCAAAACTCGTCAAAAACAAACTCGACAAAATGTCGCTGTTAGTCAAAAAATGACTGGGGTAGTTCTTCTCTGGATTTGCACAGAGGCTGGCGCGGAAAGAAAAGAACTGACGTCAGAGCGCCGGGGTGGCGCCTATATATGACCACAACATCCTCACGGCAACCACAATGCCAACGACACCCACGGAGTCGACTGACGCCACCTAGCGGTGCGCAGGGATACTACTCGAAGCAAAAATCTTCAGATCCAGTCAGACGCCTGGGGGAAATTCAAAGGTAAGGAATCTGCAACTAGAAGTCTCTATCAGATAAACAGTCACACAAGCCCTAATCACCAGCTGCCTGGACTGTGGCAACGCACTGTACGCAGGAACCACCAAACTCAAGAGAAGGCTCCAGACGATACAAAATTCACCAGCCAGACTGCTCCTCAACCTGCACAAACAGACCCACATCACCAGACACCTGAGAAACCTCCATTGGCTCCCCATCGAGAAAAGATGCCAATTCAGATTACTGATACACACATACAAAGCCCCCCATGACCAAGGACCAGCATACATCAATCACCGTCTGAACTTCCACCAGCCATCCATGCAGGACGCCTATTTCCTTATTCCCTCCTGCCTGGCGCCATAGCCACAGCAGATGACGCTCCTTCTTCCACCTCGTCGCTAAGTCCTGGAACATCCTCCACCTCCAAAGATCACTCTCGCTGACAGACTTTAGGAAGAGACTCAAGATCTGGCTCTTCAACTAAACCCAGTAACTCAGTGCCTGGATACAATCACAGGAGATAAGCCCCACTCTACAAGTAATGTTTGATTGATTGAATGTGATGTGAGGCACAAGGTCTAGAAAAGGCCACTCCTACATGAGGTTGTTGGAGTTCCACCACTGCAGAGAATGGTGAGTTTGCAAGTCTAACACTAGATCTTCTCTGTGACCCTGTGACTGAGACTACTAGTGAGAGAGACACTGCTATAGGGGACGCATGTGTAGCCTGGCATGGGGAACTATGGCAATGCAAGAAGCTATCATTCCCAACATACGCATAATGGCCCTTACAGTGCAGAACTGGTTTTCTTAAAACCCAAGGGAAAAGTGTCTGAAATTTTGGATGCAAGCTGGAAAGGGGTACGCCAGTCCTAACTCTGCGTTCAAAATTGCCCCTAGCTAAGCCTGAACTTGTAGAGCCTGGAGATGTGATTTGGGAATGGTGAGAGTGAAACCCAGTTTGTGTGAGGAGATCCACTGACATTTTGTGAACACCCTGTGAGTGGTAGTAAATCCGAGGGGAAGGACTTTGAACTGATGTTTGCCTGCAATGACAAATCTTAAGTTCTTTTGGTGTGCAGAGTGAATCAGTATGTAAAAGTAAGCGTCCTAAAGATCTACAGCTGTCAAAGTCACCTTGCTGTAGAAGTGGAATGACATTCTGAAGAGTGACCATGTCAAAGTGTTCTGAGAGAATATATGTGTTTAGAGATCGCAGGTCAAGTATTGGTCTGAGGAACCGGTTCTTTTTCGGAATTAGGAAATATAGGGAGTATACTCCTGAGCCCTGATGTTCTGGTGGAACAGGTTCTATGGCACCCTTCGCGAAGAGCTTGTACCTATTGTTTGAGAAGGGTTAAATGTTCCTGTGATAGCCTGTAAGTGGGAATATTGGGAGGTGTGGCAGTGAGTTCCAGACAATAGCCATGTTGGATAAAGGCAAGGACTCATTGGTTCGTGGTGATGGTGTCCCAGATGGTGTGGAATAATTGGACTCTTCCCCTGACAGGTGTTGGATGATCGGGGGGAAGGTGTGGGTAGTTGCAGCCTGGCAGTGGAGGAAGATCCATGTGTGGCATGCTTCTCCCCTGGTTACTGGAACCCCTGTAGGAGCCTCTGGAGAAGCCTCAAGTATAGAAAGACTAAGGTTGTCTGGTGAGTGATGTAGAAGCCTCTGATGCGGAGGATTTGTATGTCCCCATATTCCCTGGGCAACAAAAGGAGCCCCTCTGCGTGGTAGATTGGAAGGCATCCATGGCACTGGCGGTCTTCGTTTTTTTTCAAGTGTGGTGCCCACCTGTAATCCTAACAGGTGCTTTCGGTCAAAAGGCATATTCAGAACCGCCTGTTGGACCTCAGGGTTCAAGTTGGAGCACCGAAGCCAGGCATGCCTACTTAGAAGGGTGCTCATATTAATCCCCTGCCCTGCGGTTTCTGCTGCATCAAGGGCGCAACAAAAAGGATTATTGATAATGATCTGAACTTCTGAGATAATTTGCTGTCCCTGCTTACGGTGCACCTCAGGGAGGTACTGTAGTAACTCATTCATCTCATCCCAATAGGCAAGATTGCACTGAGTCAAAGGGTTTGAGAACTGGCTATACGCCAATGGTTTGCAGCCTGTGCCCTCACCCTCTTTCCTGTGGCATCAGTTCTCTTCCTGGGAGAGTCCCCAATGGCCTGGCTGTTAGCCCGTTTACGGGCATCGTAGCCACTATCAAATTGGGTGGTACTTGTGACCTGATGTAAAGTGGGCCGGATGGGGTTGCTGTGTACTTCTTGTCCACCCGTGGAGTGATCACCCTGGAGAAGACAGGCTCCTTCAATATATCCTCTGCATGCCTAAGCATACCAGGGAGCATGGGAAGGTATTGTGTCTCCCTATGCGTAGTGTGTCAAACAAGAAATCTTGCTCTATAGTACATTTGTTAAGCTCTACGTGGTGGAATACGATTGCCCTAGAGGTTACCAGCTAATAGGAGGTAGTTTCTTACAGAGGTGAGGGGTGTGCAAGGTTAAGGTCAGGGTCCTTTGGGGAAAATTGTCAGGGTCATAACCATCCCATGGCTCTGAATCATCAGAAGGACCATCTAAGCCTCTAGTGTAAGACTGTGGTGACCCCTGAGGTGTATCATCCTCTTGTATGGGTGACTGAAGTGGAGACTGAGGAGGGGAAGGAGGTGGCGAGGGCAGTGCAGGAGGAGGAGTTGGAGGTATGGAAGAAGGCTCGCATGGTGGGCTAGTAGCATTGTCCTTGGTCGCCCTCTTGGCAGGGTCAGGAATGTCCAGGTCCTCCTGAAATGAGAGCTTCCTCTATAGGAGCACAGAAGAGGAAGGTGTGGGTGTGGCTATAATCTTGATCTGTAGCTTGCACTGTTGAGCATCCATTTCCTCCAGAATCCATTCTACCGGAGAGTGGCTGGTGGAGGACTGGCTCAAAACTCTTGCTTCCAATGTTTTCAGCTCCGAAGGCTCTGGTGCCCAAGTCTTGTGCCTCGGAAGTTTGGTTGACGCGGATGTCGCAGGTGGCGGATGTCGGGTCGGGCCCACCAAAACGATCTTTCAGTCCGAGGCTGTGAAGGTTGAAGCTGATGGCTCATTTTGTGCGCGAGCGAGACGGCAGACTGGCCAAAACTGTTTTTCGGTATCGACCATGACCGGATGGCAGTGGTGGACCAGCGACCTCCAAAGTAGGCTGTGGGGCCTTTTGGATGGTTTCTGTGGAAGAACAGGGGCCACAGTACTCACTCGCTTAGCAGAGGAAAGTTCTTGCTCTTGATGTCTAACTGCACATCAGACTCAGAGTTATCCTGGATCTAAAATGTTTTCTCCTCCTGCGCTGTTGGTTCCTCCTAAGCACGCTCTTCTCCAAAGAGGTTCACGGGTGTTGTCTGGCGTCTTTTGAGTCATTCCCAGCCGATGAGCTCATCAATCCAGAAGGGTCATTTTCGAACGGAAAGACTTGCAGTCGTCAGTCAGGCTCACAGTGGTCTGGTGAGAGACAGAGGTTGCACACAAGGTGTTGATCAGTGCATGGGAACTTGGTGTGATACCGAGAACAGAAGCAGAATGGAGCCGTTCCATCAGGGAACCCTTCCCATGAATGCCAGAGCCTTGTGGAAAGTATACCCAAAACGGGTGCTGGCGGCCCGGAGGGTAGTTGGTCAATGCCCGAACCAACGCAAACGCCAAAGCACTCAGCTAGAAGAGGCGCGAGCAACAACAATACCGTCAGAATATAAAGGAAAGATTGAAAAAACAGAACCGAATGGAGTCATAAGAAGGAGCAGAGGCACACACATCCCAACCTGACAGCGAAGAGAAAACAGTCTAACAAAGAATTTGATGCCCATGTGCAATATCACTGAGAGAAGGAGCTACTTGTTCTCGTGACTCAAAACATTTCTTAGAAGAAAAACAAGTTGTATTACACTCTGGAGCCAACACTAGATGGCAGGAGTATGCAGAGAACGTATATCTACATACAGCCACACATGCCGTTGAACATACACTTTCTTACACCCACACGAGGAAAGTCCAACATGCACTGACACCAAAATAACATACTGTAAAATGTCATTTTATTCAGCGTCTAATCACATAAAATGTCTAATTTACATTGAAACACTGTACCAACAATCTACTGGCAACCATCATTCTACATTTATTGAACAAAAAAACAAAACAAACAAAAAAAAAAAATACCTGGTACCAGCTCTGTAATAAAAATAAAAAAGTGAACCATTTTTTCACTTAAGAACTGCTGTTCAAGCTCTCAAACTGTCACATCTAGATGACAGTAGTGCCCTGCTTCAGGGCCCGCCAGATCCACACACTGGTACCCCTTGAGGGACAAGCTACACACCGAAGCAGGTCTCATATACAACAAGATGTAATGTGATCACAACACCTCTACCGTGACAAAACTCCAATGCTACCCTTGGTGACCTGCATCATCTTCAAAAGCATCTGTATCATTTACAAAGCCATCACAAGCAGCACCCCTACCAATCTTAAATACAACCTTACCACCTTGGGTGGTTCTCAGCACTCAGGCAGCCAGGATACCATGAGACTGCAGAATAGGAAGCGTAAAAGAAAAAACAAGGTAGAAGGTCTTTTCCATTTATACATCCAGAATGAGAAACGACATGCCCATAACCATCAGGAAATGCCCCAACACTGGAAAACAACTTTTTATGTTTATTTTGTCCTTGGTACAAGGCCAAACCCCCTACGGCACAAACACTTTGCCTGCCAGTTTACAATACCACATTATGTATCAGGGAAGTGCATTGGCTGCAGGTAAGGTAATACTTGTGCCCATATGTTAAATGTGTGGCAAACTTCTATTTATGGTTCATTAACGCAAGTCCGTTATTATTAGGCTAAGCGCTCTAAGGAAAAGTCGCAAGCTTGGACTGCACTACTGACAGTGGTCCTTTATAAAAATGTGTACACACGTTTGCAAAGTTTAACCCCTTCGCTGCCAGGCCTTTTCCCCCTCAGGTGCCAAAGCTTTTTTTACACTTAGGCCATCATAACTTTTTGTCCACATAAGCTACCACGCCAAATTTGCGTCCTTTTTTTCCAACATCCTAGGGATTCTAGAGTTACCCAGACTTTGTGGGTTCCCCTGAAGGAGACCAAGAAATTAGCCAAAATACAGTGAAAATTTAGTTTTTTTCAAAACAATGAGAAAAAAAGGCCGCAAGGAAGGCTTGTGTTTTTTTCCCTGACAATGGCATCAACAAAGGGTTTGCAGTGCTAAAATCACCAGCTTCCCAGCTTTCGGGAACAGGGTGACTTGAATCAGAAAAACCCATTTTTCAACACAATTATGGAATTTTAATGGGACATACCCCATTTTTATTGTTTTTTTGTGCTTTCAGCCTCCTTCCAGTTAGTGAAAGAAATTGGTGTGAAACAAATGCTGGATCCCAGAAAGCTAAACTGAAAAGTAGACAAAATTCTGAATTCAGCAAGGGGTAATTTGTGTAGATCCTATAAGGTTTTCCTACAGAAAATAACAGCTGAAATAAAAAAATATTGAAATTGAGGCAAAAAAACCAGCCATTTTTCTCAACATTTTACTTTGTAACTTTTTCCTGTAATGTCAGATTTTTTAAAGCAATACCTCGTTACATGAGTTGGGCTCTTGTGGTTGTGAGGAGATATAGGGCTTGTAGGCTTATCAGGGACCCTAGGTACCCAGAGCCAGTAAATGAGCTGCACCTTGCAATGGGTTTTCATTCTATACTGGGTATACAGCAATTCATTTGCTGAAATATAAAAAGTGAAAAATAGACATCAAGAAAACCTTTGTATTTCCAAAATGGGAACAAGATAAGGTGTTGAGAAGCAGTGGTTATTTGCACATCTCTGAATTCTGGGGTGCCCATACTAGCATGTGAATTACAGGGCATTTCTCAAATAGACGTCTTTTTTACACACTGTCCTACATTTGGAATGAAAAAATGCAGAGAAAGACAAGGGGCAATAACACTTGTTTTGCTATTCTGTGTTCGCCCAAGTCTCCCAATAAAAATGGTACCTCACTTGTGTGGGTAGGACTAATGCTCGCGACAGAAAATGCCCCAAAACACAATGTGAAAACATCACATTTTTACAAAGAAAACAGAGCTGTTTTTTAGCATAGTGCCAAGTTGTGGATTTTGGCCTCTAGCTCAGCTGGCACCTAATGAAACCTACCAAACCTGTGCATTTTTGAAAACTAGACACCTAGGGGAATCCAAGATGGGGTGACTTGAGGGACTCTCACCAGGTTCTGTTACACAGAATCCTTTACAAACCTCAAAATTTGGGCCAAAAAAAAACAACCTTTTCCTCAGATTTCAGTGACAGAAAGTTCTGAAATCTGAGAGGAGCCACAAATTTCCTTCTACCCAGCATTCTCCCAAGTCTCCCGATAAAAATGATACCTCACTTGTGTGGGTAGGCCTAGTGTCCGTGAAAGGAAATGCGCCAAAACACTATGTGAACACATCAAAATTATCAAATACTAAACTACCCGTTTTTGGGGGAGGGGGGTGCCTGCGTTTTTGGTCCTGGACTCAGCAGCCATATAGGGAAACCTACCAAACCCAAACATTTCTGAAAACTAGACACCCGAGGGAATCCAGGGAGGTGTGACTTGCGGGGATTCCCCAATGTTTTCTTACCCAGAATCCTCAGCAAACCTCAAACTTTGCTAAAAAAGAAAAACACATTTTTCGCACACTTCTGTGTGGGATCACCGCACCGGGAAAAATGTCCTACCACCCAAAGTTCCCCTCAGTCGCCCGGTAAAAATGATACCTCACTTGTATAGGTGGGCCAAGTGCCTGTGACAGGGAAGAGCCAAAAACATGTCAAAATTGAGTGGAACCAAACCGGGTCCAAAAGGGCAGTTTGAAAGAAAAAAAAAAAAACATTTTAGGCTGACAAGTGGGGCAGATCTTTTATCGGTATAGGTGAGACAATGCTGGGTAGTAGGAATTTTGTGGATTCCTGCAGATTCCGGAAAGTTCCATCACAAAAATGTGGAAAAAAGTTGTGCTTTCCAGCAATGTTGGAGGTTTGCAGAGCATTATGGGTAAGAAAATGGTTTGGGGTACCTGTGAAGCACACCACCCTGGGCTCACCCAGATGTTTAGTTTTCAGATGTGTCTAGGTCTTGTGGATTTTTCTACATGGCAGCGTCCCAAAGTTTTAAAAGTGCAGCCCTCACCATTCCAAGTGGAACGATTTTGAGAATTAGCCAAGCTCTCATGGCCCAAATGTAAAACCAAAACTCAAAGTAATCAAATGTCCTCTTGCTTGCCGTGGGATAAGATGTTTTAGTGTGCGGGGGAGAGCTGAAAGACTGTAACCCCCTTCATATGGGGTAGGGGTATAACCATACCCGTCCTGGTTGGTAGCCACCACCACACTATTTTTTATTTGTTTTATTCCCTGGCATCTAGTAGACTTTCTGCCCCCCCCCCACAGCTCTCCCCCTCCTCCCCCGGGTGTGGATTGGGGTAATTGCCCATCTCACACTGGTGAGCAGAACAACTTTGGCCCCATTTATTTGGGGTGGGGGTATTGCCATACCCCCACCCTCTTATTTTAGAAAAGAAATCTTCCCTGGTCTCTGGTGGTCTTTCCAGGCCTTCCACAAATAGGTCGATCTGCCCCCAAGGTGGGCAGATATGGGCAACAGTAATGTGCCCCCATGGGGAGCAACCCTTGCCCAAGGGGCTGCCCCCCAAACAAACACACACATACACACACACACACACACACACACCAATCCCTGGTTCCTAAGGGGTTTCTGCCCCCTCTGGGGGCAGATCAGCATAATTAATATAGCCGACCTGAATGGCCTTAGATTAAATGTCCCCCCTTTGGGGAGCGACCCTTGCCCAAGGGGTCAATCAATCAATCAATCTATTTATAAATCGCACTACGTACCCGTTAGGGTTTCAAGGCGCTAGGGGGCGGGGGGAGCGCTGCTACTGGTCAAAGAGCCAGGTCTTGAGGAGTCGCCTGAAGGTGAGTAGGTCCTGGGTCAGTCGTAAGTTGGTAGGGAGGGTGTTCCATGTCTTGGCGGCGAGGTAGGAGAAGGTTCTGCCTCCGGATGTTTTTCGGTGGATGCGGGGGGACGGTGGCGAGTGCGACGTCTGCGGAGCTGTCGGGTGGGGGTGTTAAGTCTGTTGTTGAGGTACGCAGGTCTGGTGTTGTGGAGTGCTTTTTGTGCGTGGGTGAGGAGCTTGAAAGTGATCCTCTTGTCAATGGGGAGCCAGTGGAGTTTTCTCAGGTGGGGAGTGATGTGGTTGCGGCGAGGTACGCTGAGAATCAGTCGTGCGGATGTGATTTGGATGCGTTGGAGGCGTCGTAGGTGTTTTGTCGGGATGCCTGTGTACAGTGCGTTGCCGTAGTCTAGCCTGCTGCTGACGAGGGCCTGTGTTACAGTTTTTTATTGTGTCTGTTGGGATCCACTTGTAGATCCTGCGGAGCATGCGGAGAGTGTTGTAGCAGGAGGAGACTGTGTTGAGCTGTCTTGACGTGGAGAGTGAAGAGTCTAGGATGAAGCCCAGATTGTGTGCGTGGTAGGTCGGTGTAGGTGGGGTTCCTAGAGATGTTGGCCACCATGAGTTATCCCAGGCGGAGGGGTTGGGTCCGAGAATGAGGACATTCGTCTTGTCTGAGTTCAGTTTCAGGCGGCTGTTTCTCATCCATTCAGCAACGGCCCGCATTCCCTCGTGGAGGTTGGACTTGGCGGTGTGTGGGTCCTTGGTGAGGGAGAGGATGAGCTGGGTGTCGTTGGCGTAGGAGATGATGTTGAGGTTGTATCGGCGGGCTACTTGGGCGAATAATGTTGGGATGAGGGATGAGCCCTGGGGTACGCCGCAGATGATTTTGGTGGCTCTGGAGCGGAAGGCGGACTCTCTGGGTTCTGTCGGAGAGGAAGGATGTAGTCTATTTGAGGGCTTTCTCTTGTATTCCGGCTTCGAGGAGGCGGGTTCTCAGAGTGTGATGGCATACTGTGTCGAAGGCGGCTGATAGGTCCAGGAGGATGAGGGCTGATGTTTCGCCGTTGTCCATTTGGCGTCTGATGTCGTCTGTGGCGGCGAGGAGTGCGGTCTCGGTGCTGTGATTTTGTCGGAAGCCAGACTGGGAGGGGTCCAGGATGTTGTTCGAAACGGCAAGTCAGTTGTGCGTTGACAATTTTTTCTATGACCTTCGCAGGGAACGGGAGTAGGGAGATGGGTCTGAAGTTCTTTAGGTCCTGGGGGTCTGCTTTGGGTTTCTTAAGAAGGGGGTTGATTTCGGCGTGTTTCCAGCTTTCAGGGAATGTTGCTGTTTCGAAGGAGATGTTGATGACCTTCCGTAGTTGGGGAGCGATGGCTGCGTCTGCTTTGTTGTACACGTGGTGAGGGCATGGGTCTGATGGTGATCCGGAGTGTATGGAGTTCATGAGTTTGCGTGTCTCGGTGTTGCTGACGTTGGTCCAGGCAGTTAGTCGATTGGCGTGGGTGGTGTTAGCCGGGGTGGGGACGGCTGCGGTGTCAAAGCTGTCGTGGATGTCGGTAATCTTTTGGTGGAAGTAGGTGGCGAGAGAGTCGCAGAGTTCTTGTGAGGGTGGAATGTCGTTGATGGTGGCGCTGGGGTTGGAGAGTTCCTTCACGATGCTGAAGAGCTCTTTGCTGTCGCATGCGTTGTTATCCAGGCGGTCTTTGAAGGAAGATCTTTTGGCTAGTCTGATTAGTTGGTGGTGTCTGCGGGTGGCGTCTTTGTGGGCAGTGAGGCTGTCAGGTGTGTGTTCGGCGAGCCATTTACTCTTGAGTTTCCGGCAGATACGCTTGGAGGTCTGGAGCTCTTTGGTGAACCAGGTGGCTTTCTTGGTGACTTGGTTGTGGGTGGACTTCTTGAGTGGTGCGAGGGAGTTGGCGCAGTCGTTGATCCACTGTCTGAGGTTGTGGGCGGCGGTGTCTGGGTCGGCGGGGTCGTTACGCGGCTTCTGGGCAAGGGCGTTGGTCAGCTGGTCTTGGGTGACTTTGCTCCAGTGGCGGCGGGGTGGCTGTAGGGTACGGTGGTGCTTGACCTTTTTCTGGAAGGTGAAGTGGATGCAGTGGTGGCCAGTCCAGTGGAGTTTGGTGGTGTGGTCGAAGGTGATGTGGGTGCCTGTAGAGAAGATGGGGTCAAGCGTGTGGCCGGCTGCGTGGGTGGGAGCGGTGACGAGTTGTCTGAGGCCGAGGTTGGCGATCAGGGTGGTAGAGTTGACGTTGTTGTTGTTCTCGGGGTGGAAGTTCAGGTCCCCGAGGAGGATGTAGTCTGTAGAGGCGAGTGCGTGGGTGCTGGCGAGGTCCGAGATGGAGTCGCTGAAGGGTGCACGTGGTCCAGGGGTTCTGTAGACGAGTGTTCCTCTGAGGGTGGTGTTGGGGTCGGTGTGTATTTGGAAGTGCAGATGTTCGGCAGTCTTGAGGGTGTCGTCTGTGTGGGTGAGGACCTCGAGGGTGGCTTTGTGGGCGATGGCTATTCCTCCTCCGATTCCATTTGTGCGATCCCTGCGGGTGATTTTGTAGCCCTCTGGGATGGCTATGGCGATGTCTGGTGCCGAAGAGTCATTCCACCAGGTTTCGGTAAGGAAGGCCACATCCGGGGCTGAGGTGTTGAGCAGGTCCCAGAGATCGATGGCGTGCTTGCGTGCGGAGCAGGTGTTTAGGAGTAAGCAGTGGAGGTGGTTGGTTCTGGTTGTTGGAGGTTTGGTGGTTCTGTCGCAGGTGAATCTGCAGTCGTGGCAGGTGAAGGGGCTGTGGCTATTTCTTGGTGAGGACTGGAAGCATGCTTTGGAGCGGCCAGGGTTGAGTGCGTTGAGGTCGCTGGCAGTGTAGAGGTGTCTGGGGGTGCGGGGGTTACGAGGACCAGGGGGGGGGGGGTGCGGTCCGGGCACGGTCCAGGCACGGACGGGCGCAGATGGGCTTGCCTCTGGCGCGTCTCTGGCGCGCCAGCGGCGCCGACTGCGCGCGACCGCCATTAAGAAGGAGAGGAGGGAGGGAGGAGCAGCTGGGAGGCGGGAGGCGTGGACGAATGGGGGCTAGAGGGGGGGTGCCGCAGGGGCGGGAAAAGGAGACGGCTCGGGGGAGCCAAGGCGCTGGGGGGGCAGGGGGTCACACGGGCGGTAGAAAAAAGTAATACTTAACAGGCTAAGAGAAGGCAAAAAACTGACAAAGACAGGCTTCAAAGGCTACAAAGAGCTAAGACAAGGCAAGGCACACGGAGAGACAGACAGGTTAAGACACGGCACAATACAAGGAGCTGCTACACGGCAAAGGCGCACGGAGAGACAGACGGGCTAAGACCGGGCAAAACACGGAGGAAACAGACAGGTGAGACAAGGGAAACCACGGAGAGAGAAAACAGCTGAGACACGATAACTCTGAACAAGGTAAACACACACAGTGGATACAGGACAGCACTTACCACTAGACACCAGGGATGGCCAGTAGGGAGCAGCGAGGGCAGGGGGGACGGGACACGGGGACAGCTGGGTGTCTCTGTTCGTGCGGGGAGCGATCCAGTGGCCACAGAGGTCAAAGTAAACAAAATCAAAATCCCTGGTGTCTAGTGGCATTCCTGCAGCACGATCGCTAAGCCTTTCCTTCCCTTTTCATGCCTCTCTGCCTCCTCTGCCCCATGTACAGAGGAGAAACTAATCAGTTTCTTCTCGGGTCGCACTGGGATGGGAGTTGACCTCTGATGAGGTCAGCGCGTGTGGATGTCATCAGACGTCACTGGGGGAGGACAGGGGGGGGGGGGGGCGCTCGGGCTGGAAGGGGAAGTGATTCCCCTTCCAGCCCTGCCCTCGGGGGGCCCTAAGGGGGGAGTGCCAGCGCCTCCCCCGAGGGCCTATACCAGAACGTAGTGGTTACATCCGTGGCGCCTCAGCACCGCACCACTGGACGTAACCACTATGTCCTTGGCAGGGAAGGGTTAACAATACGAGGCTATGGCTAATGCTCACAGAACGTTCTCCAATGAGATACAAATATTTCCAGAAGCTCGAAAGCAAGATTGATCATTCTTCACGTTCAAAATAAAATGCTCACAAAAAAAATGCAAATAGGTAACAAGTTATTTTGCTAAACTACTGTGAAGTTTTATATACTATTTCTCTGAAGCATCATTTAGTAAAATGGGTTGATGAATGCTAGTAGTTAAAAAATATACTCAGACAACATTATGGGAAACATGAAAACAAGCAAGCAATGGCAAAGCCAATAGGTCCGACATTGGTGGTCAGCCTTTTGTTTTTCTCAATGTGTGTCGTGTTTTGACGCTGTTTTTGAAAACCTTATTGTTGTGGGAGCTGCCGGACCCTCACCAGTATAACAAAAACTGGAAAAAAGCGAATATATTTTTTGGTCTCAAAAAGCAAACGCTGCAACAATAGTCACTAGCACTGAAAAAACCTGCTTTTTGTGAAAGAGCAGAATGCTGTGAATCGCAGTGAAACCAGCCAACATAGAGAATTTTAATAAAAACAAAAATGTTTTGGTTAATGCCAGACCTAACTAGGGGCCCAATTCTTAAGGAAAGTCACAAAAGTGGACCCCTGGCAAATACCCTAGCATGAATGCAGATTTATGGCCTTCAGTAACTCACAAGAATTTACTGAAGTAGGCCAGGATACCATACTCCTGGAAAATATTTGTGAAATGCATTTTAGCAAGAGCAGATATGCATATGTATATTTGCTCAATGGAAAAGCTGTTGACCGTTTACAAGTAAAACAGGCCTAACAAAAATCATAAACTTTTACTAGCCCGGCAGATCTAGTAACATGAATAATCTACTCAATCTAACTTTCCTGTACTTGAACCGTAAACGGAATTGTGTGATCCTGTAGTGTAGCCATTTTTAATATAGCCTTTGCGCGTTCGCTTAAAGCATTAGGCCTCTGTGCACTTTGTTCTAGATGCATTTTATTCAGCCTCGCAGTGTTATTTTTCAATAACCAGTTTCCCGGTCTTGTTTTATTTTCTTCTATCACACCGTTTAGCTTACTTCAGCACCCGAGTTCTCAAACAATACATTCTTGCTCGCTCTGTGCTTCAGTCAAGGATACAGTCTGGTACATTGCCGATAGACGTGGTAGGAGTTTAGTCTTTAGGGTTCGTGGAAAGTACACATTCTTACATAGGGACGTTTCTTAGAACACCAGCGTGTTAATTATAAAAACACTTCCTAGTCCTGGTACACGTAAGAGGGAGATTCTGACCAGGGAACCACAACTAGATGCTGACTGCCCTGTTGCAGATGCTGATCCAGATCACGGGCCTTTGCTCAGGTATGAGGGTTGAGGTCCTCCCGGGGAACCTGAAAGGCAGGCTTAGAGCTTAACACGCTGTGCTCAAAATAGAGCTTAGAAGAGAGAACGTAATCTAGTAGCACTATGATAGCGTTATTTCTATGTTTCACTCTCCTCGTTACTATTTCAATCCTACTGTGTTGTATGGTTCTGGTTATTGCGGCTCACGCCTTGTTATCTAAAATGCAGTTGTTTTATTAAATCAATCTGTAAAACTTAAACTGCCTCTGTCATTTGTATATGAGACCACACTGGGTATGAGAGAACTGGTTGGGATCTGAGTGACCACGACTTCCCTGGGAAGCACTAAGATGTCATGCGCTCGGCTGCCCAATAATCTCTTCCCTCTGGGAGAGATGAGGCACTGCTAGTTAGCCGGAGCAAAACCGGATTGGGGGTGACAAGGGTCCTTCACCGTGGGTTAGACTTAGTCCCCCACACTGTGAACGATCCTCCCACCCAAAAATCCAGTAGTCTCATTAGGATAATGAGAGCCTACGCGACATGGCGCCGCCAACGATTGGTCTGGCTCTAATTTTCGGGTCCACCGGTATCTCTCGGTCTCATATATTATAATGATCCCTCAGTTCCTTTAACGGAGACGTCCGTGGCACTGAGGATTTCCACCACTGCGATATAGGTAATCCTAGAAATAGCGGATGGTTGTTCAAGCTTGAACCTTAAAAGGAAAAACCCCGATTTTGGTGTGCCTTCTCTAAGCCATCGCTGTTTTTCTAAATGGCGAATCCCCAGGTAATACAAATAGCTCTTAATATGAGACAACCGCTCACAGCGCATTTGCTTGCACATGGTCTTCCGAACCAGGGGGGTCCAGTCACGTTTGTGGTGGCCGCCGATGCAGCCTCTAGAAAGAACTTTTTTACTCTTGGGTCACATTTCCAGCAGTTGATGGGAATACAAATACATTTCACACATATACGATTGCGAACGCGCCTGGCCAATACAGGGCGTGCGCATATTTAGAGATACCTCTATCTTATCAAGAACATAATAATTGGCTTGATGGCGCACTACCCCATACAATATTACCAGTAAGGTTAGGTCCACTGAGTAATGATGGTCCGACCTGGCCTTTATTGGCCACATATACACCACATCCTGCGGTTGCAAATATGCCGGTGGCTGAAGTTCGTCGTTTATATACAGACTTAACGGCTACATATAGACGCTTAGTACAATTTGTGATGCAGACACTAAATACAAACCCAGCACGTGCTGCACCAGCACAACAACATGCAGTAGCTCCAGGTATAAACCCGGTGACTGTCAACTCTATCATGGGTAAGCTTCCAGCCAAACGGGAAGAGACTCCATTTTGGCTGGCGCAAAAAATGAATACGCTGGAAGCGGTATTTCCCCATACGGGACCTCAGGATAAACATAGAATATTAACAATGTGTTTACCGTTTGGCATGGTTCCCACAGTGGAACATTGTAATACATGGGTCACGGTCTTTGCCGCGCTCTACACAACAGCACACAGTACACCAACATTGGCAAATCTACCGGAAGTGCTTAAACAGATTCAGGATGAATATGGGGCTGCCCCAGCCTTAGATTTGGAAATGCAACTGATGGGCAATTTTGCCACGGTTTCTTCAATAATACTAAGTAATCTTAAAGGGGAGGCAGTTGCATTAGCGGTGCGTATGCGCCTCCGTGACGTCCCGCAACTAGATCAGGAGCGGGAACTGCCTAAAATAATAGCGGAAACATATTCTAGTATCGGTTGAGATAGCCTAGGGGCTAGACCACAGAAACCACAGTTTCAAGGAAAAATTCGAAAGATAATACTAAACAGCAACCGGAGGGTAATAAAAAGCGCTGGGAGAAAAAACAACATACACCTAAAAAAGAAAGGGGAGAATCTCCGAGAGCGGAGACCCCGCAGAATAGGTATAATCTCAGAAATAAGGATAGCTTGAAAATGCCTGATAGATATCAATACACTGATGCACGCCAATCTCGTTCCTTTCAGGACTCATCGAAAAAGAGAAATGAGAGAGGTGGGCGGTCAGAGCGAAGAACAAAGTACGTGAAACCGAGACAGGAATCACAACGCTCCTAGGAGGTTTTGGTCAAGAAGGAAGAGAAACCGATACAACAAAAACAACAGTTTAAAAAGAAAAAGGTGGCGGGAGTCTCAATTAGACATGCCACACAGGAAGAGAGTTCTCTTGAAGACCAAGACGTAGCCACTAGCACTGTTAGACAGGGCGGCAGAGGTCACAATAGTTCGCCGGAATCTTCTAGAGCATCTGGAGGTGAAAGCAACTGATGACTTCATACAAGTTGAAACAGCAGATATGCGTGTCTCTGAACCCGATAGGGTATATACTGTGACTTTACAATTGGAAGGAGACATTGAACGCACTATAAATGCAATTTTTTGGGATTGTGTAGTAAAGATATATGACATTTTATTGGCTGAACAGGATTGGCCGCCTGAATTTGTTCGCACATGCCCAGTTGGGGAGGAGGTTATTAAACCTTCGTTCTCACCACTTGTTCCAGGGGAACACGTAGAGTCCTATAGCATCAAATGGGCTCTAGCACAAGCACCTGCCTTATATAGAAATCACGTAGGGTGGGATAGGGATTCTCCATACCATGTAATTCCGATTAAAGGTGAACCTCAGCCACAACCGCAAGATCCAATAAAACATGAAGCAAGGGCACCGGTGAGAGAAATACTTACACAATTAGAATAACAGGGAGTAATTGAACCCTGTGTCTCGCCGATGAATAGTCACTTATATCCCTGTAGCTAAACCGGACCATTCATATAGAATAGTCTTAGACTACAGACATTTGAACGGACATCCACGTACATATGCTATACAAAATTCACATAGCGCAGCACTAATGAACAACATTGTGCGGAAAAAGTACAAAACAACCTTAGATATCTCGAATGGTTTCTTCTGCCAGAATATAGCACCCGAAAGTAGGGACCTCACAAGTTTTACAGGCGTTAGGCTCCCAGACAAAATTCTGTTGTTTGCCTCAGGGGTATAAGAATAGCCCAGGACTGTTTGCGGCTCGTGTGACTGAAATATTGCACGGGTTGGACCCTGAAGCATTGTCATATGTAGATGATATATATCTCAAGGATGATGAGTTACTACAACATTTAAGACGAGTAGCCCGCATTGTTGTAGGGTTTGCAAAAATAGGTTACAAATTGCCTTCCTCAGCGTCATATTCCTGGGATATGAGCTGTCAAATGAAAGTAAGAGCCTAGCGCCACAATTTTTGGAAAAATGTGCACAATTGCAACCTCTTAATACGATTAAGAAACTCCAATGATTGTTGGGATTTCTAAATTTTGGCAGAACATACATTCCTGATTATACTACACGCATAAAACCCTTATACGAATTGATACGTCCTGATTTTTCAAGCAAATTTTGGACGATTGAGCATACACATACTCTTCGAGAGTTGCAAGCAGATCTCCTAGCTGCACAACATTTACATACACAGGACAATAAGACACATTTGGTCATCAGGGTAATAGCTGGGGCCATTGGGTTTACGTATGTCACCTTTAATGAAGGTGAGACAGTCCCGATAGGATACAAGTCTCACTTGTATTCGGCTGCTGAACAACGATTCGCACCAACAGAGAAAATTCTCACTGCTGTACAGATGGCTGTTATATAGAACGACTTCTTGCCCAGGGCAAACGCATTATAGTTGTTTCCCCCATTCAGGCCCTAGAGGCTGTTACGAAAGCGAGTGTTCCTAATGCAAAAGCATTACACCCGCGATGGATACAATGGGCTACGTCTTTAACAGCCACTGATGTAGATTACATTTTTGACCCAAAGCTACAGACACAGGAATTTCTACAATATGAAATTGAATATCCAGTTCCCGCTGACACGTTGCCTATTGATCACTATTAAGTAGTCATGTACACCGATGGCTCTGCGCAACCGGCGGTGGGGACAAAACACCAATATTCTGCTGCATGTGCAGTAGTGAGCAGCCATATGGAGGGGGAGAAATTCTGCCCCCAACATACCTATACACAAACATTGGGGGACTGTACGGCACAATTGGCTGAGCTGAAAGCTCTATTGATGGCTCTAGAACATACAGATCCGACACAGTTTACACTGATTGTTTGTGATTCATATTATTGTGTCCAGTCTTTTAATGAATACCTACATTACTGGCGATTGAATGGGTTCAGAGATTCAAAGGGCAACACCATAAAACACAGACTACTGTGGGGGAAGGTAGAAGACCTGAAGGAGACGCTACCCAAAGTCCATGTTGTACATACTCTTGGACACCAGCGCGTTGGAATACACGTTGCTGGGAATAATTTGGCTGATGAAGCCGCAAAGTCGGCAGGGGCAGTTGCCACTGTGGCCGCAGTTACTCGTTCGAGTTCCAAACCAGACACAGAGATTTTGGCTGCCATAAAATCTACGGTTGATGGCACCCCTTATCCTAAACGATTTCCTACTAAATATCAATACTTTATGGGAAGTATGCTGAATGCTGAGGTTAAAATTCCAGGCATAGGCGTACGCGAGATCCCCAATACAGTTGTAAGACCACAATTGATTAATGCAGCGCATGAAGGGGTGGCATCTGCACATGCTGGCGTGGCAGCCACAATTTCGCTATTACAGGCCCGTTCTTGGTGGCCTTGCCTCTAAAAGGAGACTAAGCAGTATGTCTTTTGTTGTGACATCTGTCAACAAATTTAAGTTTCAACGGCTAAGCGCCCGCCGCAGACTCCCCTCTTAATATCAAACAGACCATCACAATGTGTGTACTTGGATCATTGCGGTCAACTCACACCGGACAGTGCATACAAATATATACTAGTCGCTGTTGATTCTTGCTCCAGATTTGTGTGGGTATGGCCACAGCGCTCGCCTGCTGCTCTAACTGTTATTAAAGATTTGCATGTCTTTGTCGGTACATATGCAGTTGCGGCGTTCCATTCGGACCAGGGCCCTGCTTTTGCCTCAAGGGCATTCAGGAACACCATGGTTTCGTTGGGGGTCCAACTCCAGTTCTCGTCTCCATTTCATCCAGAGGGAAATTCTGTTGTGGAGCGATTAAATCGTGATTTAAAACAATCTTTAACGGCAAGAGTCTTAGGTACGGGTCGTAGTTGGCTAACCCACCTGTATGGAGTACAGAGAGCACTGAATAACTTGCCTAGAAGGTCCCTGTGGGGTTGTACTTCATATGAGTGCCTGTTTGGAACACGAATGTTTGTTCCAGATCTAGATGGTCCTGGTGTGGAGGCGGCGGAAACGCCTTTTGACATAAATGATCGTGTCACTGTTTTGCAGGAATTACAACAGTTCCGTGAAGATAACTCTTCTAAAAGTGCTGCCTCCACAGGAATTAAGGATGTGCCAGTAACGCCTACTGGTTGGATTCCCAGAGTTGGGGATCTTGTGCGTGAAAAGGTTGCAGTGAAAAAAGAATTTGGCCCTTCTTATCGAGCTCCAGTTCCGGTGTTGGGGATATGCGGAACAAGAACTGTTATTTTACCACCTTTGCCAGGGGCCAAAGAAACTCGCTTTGTCTCCATCGACAATGTCAAGTTACAACATGTGGCCGATTCTGCACAGCAGACCAAGAGGAACGTCCAGTAGTTCCCGAATCCCTCTCACTACTGGGGAAGATGTTCCGCTCCAAGTCATTTACACCAACACTGTTGCCTCTCCGAGCTTGGGGAGGGTGGAAGATGATCTTGCGATAGTTCCACTGACGATTAATAATTTGGAAACATTTGGTCGAGTCACAATGACTGCTGATGTTGCGGGTGGTGTTATCTACAGTGTACCACCGCGAGAAACACCTACTCCTCCATTGAATACGGCGGCACCTTTTGCAAGAACTGCCTCTGGGTACTTTTCCAACAACAACGATGGTCTGTCGGACTCATTTGCCTCTTCAACACCTGACCCAGGTCCACATAAGCGGATTTATTGGCTTAAAGATACGTATTTTGTTTTTCCTTGGAACTATCTGTGGCTCTTATTGACTATGATAGCATTTTTTCTCTGGATAGGGTTTGTCGTTACCTTTTTTCTGTTGATACATGGTCATTTTCTTCCTGAGAGATCAGCGGTTTAACAGGTGCAGGAGGTGTTGAAGCCACATTTGTCATCACATAAGGTTCGAAGAGACTTGTCCTTTGTGAACATTTCTGCAGTGCCAATTCCGGATGGTATTATGTGGTATAAAGTAATGTTTGATATATACGGTCCCACTGAAATAATTCAAATACCGTACGTTCTAAAGTTATCTATGAATGATATCGTGATACCAGGCATTGTATCTGATGATTGGGACGTGAAGACAGTTGATTCCATGATGACTGAGTTACAATATTATACTGTCTATGAGAATGAAGATGTTTACCAGTTTAAAGACAATTATGGTGACATGTTTTGTTATAATTATTATGGGCACCACTTTATACATAAAGCCAGTAGTCCAAAGACAATATTTGACTACACGCAATGGGAGCATTGCCCAACTCCCCCGCAAGGGAGTTCTAAAACATATTCTGACAAATTTGCGTATTTTTCTGGGCATCATCAAATGAATGCTAAGTCATATTATTTTAAGTTAACTCCATATAAAGATAAGCAAATGTTGTTGACTAATACAAAATTCATATACTCAGATTCTTTTGTTTCCCGACTATCAATTGAAGGTTAGGAATATTGGTCACAAAATGTTGATTTGAAAAGTGTTTGGGGAACAAAACATTGGCAGATACAGGGTAGAGAAACATTGTTTAGAGCATGTCTCATTCCCGTCCAAATTATTTTTTTTAAATGAAACTGTGCAACAGACTAGCTGTTTGGGCTTAGCAACGATTAGAGAATTGAATATGCCTAGTATACCTGTCCCTACCAAAATGAAGGATTGGCAGAAATATATCAATGCCACTTTTAGTGAACTTACAGACTGAGTCCAAAATGGTACATGTAACACTTCATTGTCACGTCAGGGCAGGTGGTTATTGTGGTCTATAGACACCAACGAGTGTCATCAACGTTTTGTCACCTCCTCGGGGGGGTTTCAGGACGAGTAGGGCAGACCCTCGCTACATATCACCTGAACATGCTGAAATTATAACTACATATAGCATGGAAAAATTGTGTCAACAATGGTTCAAATCATCTACGCTAGATGCAGTTAAGACGCATCTCACTCTTCTGTCTAATAACACTGACTTGCAAGATTTTTTGTCAGGCCCAAAGACACCACGTAGGAAACGTTTTTTGTACGAAGGTGTACAATGAAATATGGAAACTTTCCCAACAAGAGGCTGCGGCACAGTTAAGGCAGATGGATCAGGAAAATTTGAAAAAGGCATTAGCTGTTGTGGATAATGGGATTCACACCCTGTCCGACCGAATATATACCATTGACAACATTGTTTCTTCTGCCATAGACATTATACGATCTGACATGTTTTCTTTATATCATGGACAAAGTCAAACAAGGTCCATTATGCAGTTGGGTTGAACACTTCAGACACTGAAGGCGGGTCGTGTTCTGTGGCAGCACATCAGAGCCAGGGAGATATTTTTTTCCTTTAATTTGACACGTCAACAACAACTGATGGCTAAGAAGGAGGCGACTTATGTCATGCTTAACATTGAAAATTGGAAAGATTGCCTTTTACCGTGGCTGAGATTCCCTCAGCTGAGTGGTTGATACACGGGGTTATTAATCTGCCCATTTGTACACTACAATTCACTTCTTGTTTAAAACATGTTCCGGTAGGCAGATATGAAAAGCTGGGAGATAGTTATATACATGAGGTGTGGGAACTTCCCTTCTTGTACAAATGTCTCAATGGCATGAGAGAGGTTTTTCTTAGCGGTAGTGAATGCGAGACTTCAGTCAGCCATTCGATGATTTTTAAGCAGCTGTCCTTGCATGGGGCATGTAATGCCTCGGTTGCGAACCTGGCTTGCTATCTGAAGGGAGTTCCGGTCCCCTTGATTAAACGCACATTCCAGGTGCTTTCAAACGGCAGCTATGTCCTCCTCAATAGTGAAGACTGTTGTGGCATGCGGGCCGGAATAGTTTACGTTGTTTCGGTCACCAAGGTCGTTACTTGCTGCGGGAATGTGTTGTTTCCCCCCACTAAATTAAGGGAGGTAGCAGATATCTGGCCTCACATTGCTACTTCCAAGGTGAATTTCGACAAGTTAAGTAGACTAAAGGCTTTATTGTTTCAAAAGCATGTGGCCCTTATATCTGCGCGCAAGACCTACGCACTTCAGGTGGCAAGGTCATCAGCAGAAATACAGTCCCTGTTAAATACCAACTTTCCGAGCCACTTTGGTGAACTTGTGGGACGTATATTTAATGCGTCCAGCACAACTGGATTAGCACATTTAAAAAAAATATTTTTTCCATATTCGGTTTGATACCTTCGGCTAGTCATTCAATTTTCGGAAGCATTTTGGGGGGATTTCCAATCACTTTGGCTTTTTTATTAGCCGGCGTTTTGCTGTTGTTTTTCCGCAATGGCTGTCCCGCCGCAACACGAACGAATGTGGGCGCTCCCTTCAGCGCAGCTGTGTCGTGAACGAATGATGCAGCACTTCGGAGCAACACTCCTGGGATATTTGGAGTGTGACTGGTCTCTGTCATTCAGACCGGTTTTGGATTGTGTGCAGCCTGTGTTTCGGTGCCGTTGGTGCTCGTTTGAACATGCACTGGTCGTCTGTCTCTCACAGCAACGACCCCCAGTGGTTGATGCTGATCTGTTGATGTTGCCGATGAAGGCTCATGCCCAGACATGCGCGCTGCGGCTGCATTTGCTTCGTGAGGCTGATTATGAAATACCCTTCCTGGAGGAAGTAGATATTAACTCGTTCACAGGCCCTGCACGGGATGCCGCCTTGGTTGGTTCTGAGGCTTTGGAACACACCTGCTCCTTAATAGTCTTTGGCGTGGATTTTCCAGTCTTGTCATCTGCCGAAGTGGAGAACCTCCTGCTTTCAATGACCACCGTTTGAATTGGATTTGGTCTAAATTGACACTGTTATATGAATTTGGCTCTTAGCCGCATGCTTATTTTTAAATTTAGGATTATTGTGCTTTGGTGTCCTCTTGACTTGTTGAAATTATATAAGGTTGTTAATTTTTTTTGTTTTAACATAGGGCATTTTTTAAGCTTCGATTTGAACCACTTTCTACCGACAAGGGGAGGGTGTAGTGTAGCCATTTTTAATATAGCCTTTGCACGTTTGCTTAAAGCATTAGGCCTCTGTGCACTTTGTTCTAGATGCATTTTATTCAGCCTCGCACTGTTATTTTTCAATAACCAGTTTCACGGTCTTGTTTTATTTTCTTCTATCACACTGTTTAGCTTACTTCAGCACTGGAGTTCTAAAGCAATACATTCTTGCTCGCTCTGTGCTTCAGTCAAGGATACAGTCTAGTACATTGCCGATAGACGTGGTAGGAGTTTAGTCTTTAGGGTTCGTAGACAGTACACATTCTTACGTAGGGACGTTTCTTAGAACACCGGCGTGTTAATTATAAAAACACTTTCTAGTCCTGGTACACGTAAGAGGGAGATTTTGACCAGGGAACCACAACAAGACGCTGACTGCCCTGTTGCAGATGCTGATCCAGATCACAGGCCTTTGCTCAGGTATGAGGGTTGATGTCCTCCCGGGGAACCTGAAAGGCAGGCTTAGAGCTTAACACGCTGTGCTCAAAATAGAACTTAGAAGAGAGAACGTAATCTAGTAGCACTATGATAGAAATAACGCTATGTTTCACTCTCTTCGTTACTATTTCAATCCTACTGTGTTGTATGGTTCTGGTTATTGCGGTTCACGCCTTGTTATCTAAAATGCAGTCGTTTTATTAAATTAATCTGTAAAACTTAAACTGCCTCTGTCATTGGTATAGGAGACCACACTGTGTATGAGAGAACTGGTTGGGATCTGAGGGACCACGACTTCCCTGGAAAGCACTAAGATGTCATGCGCTCGGCAGCCCAATTACCTCTTCCCTCTGGGAGAGATGAGGCACTGCTAGTTAGACGGAGCAAAACCGGATTGGGGGTGACAAGGGTCCTTCACCGTGGGTTAGACTTATTCCCCCACACTGTGAACGATCCTGCCACCCAAAAATCCAGTAGTCTCATAAGGATAAGCAAATATTTTATTTCACAGTCACATTTGTCTTCACTGTCACATTTGAAAGCACCTTTAATTATAAGAGCTCATTCTGAGCAAAAAAAACTTGTTTGATTAAATAGACTAAACATTTGCTCCATGTGTAATAAAAAACTAGCCCTCTTTTAGGGTACACATGACCCCAGACTTGCCTCTTAGTACACTAACAGCATTGCCATCAGGGCAGGGGCAAAAGTGTATCTTAGTTCACGTTTAAAAACTCACTTTTAATAAATATATTTCTAAAGAACAATGTGGTAGCGCAGTGTCATTTACAGACACTACATTTCTCACTGAAATGGCCAAAAATCTTTTCAACTAGTGTGTAGCTTGATTGATAAAACTATATAGTGTATGAACAATAACCTGTGAGATCTAGTACGATACCATATGTTGTTTTTGGTTTAAGCCGGTTTTTACTAGCAATTTCATTTATTAGAGACAAGGCGGGCCTAAGGCTCTAGGATTCAGTTATTTATTCATTTTATTTTAAATAGTCCTCCCCTACCAAAGCAAAATAAGTGCCATTGCTATTAACAGTCAGATATCAATCCCATTTGTTTTGTGCACACAGATTGTATTTATGGTTATTCTATAATATTCTTGGTGTTTTGTAAAGTGATGTGTACTGTGTATTTCTACAGTGTTTTAATCGATCATTTGCTTATTCTTTTCTTTTATCTAACTGTACTGTATGACCTTGGGGGAGTCCTGGATTATTATTTTTTTTAATCTTATGATGGGTCTGGTTTTACTGTTTTAACCAAATTGCTTTTGTTTTCTTTTAGAAATGTATGAATTGTGTCGGTATGCTTTTATGGTATTGTTTTACCGAAATAAAGCTGAAATTGAATAACCTGTGAACATTGGGTTTCAGCAAACATATTTATTATTTGCACATCATTTTTTTAGATTTGTTTTCATCCTATTAAAATATATTTTTTTCACAACGGCTTTCATGACCACTTAACTGTATTTTGGAATGCTTGTACACTCCACTTACTAGGTATTTAAAAGTTGTGCTGTTAGGAAAAAACCTGACACCTTACAGCCTGTCATTTCACACTCTTTGTACAGCACTTGACAGTTCAATTTACAAAATTCCAGAAGTCTGCAGTCAGAAAAAGAAAATTGTAAGAAGATTTAAACTGACTTCTGACCTTGATCTCTAAATCTTGTTTTTATCTTGTCACATCTGCTCCGTGTTCAAAGGCATCTTTAGTGCTCCTTCACTTTCTGAATGAACTGAACACCTGTTCTTTGTCAGCTCCCCAGAACAGACAAGAAGATCCTAAATATAGCTCACCCTACTAAAATCTGACTGTCATTGCGAGTGGAGCAGTAGATTTCTGGAGGCCTGGTTACCTTTATCTCTTTCCAGTTTCTTGCCCCAATCCTGGAAGAAGTTATACTTCTGCCTTGTGCAGGAGTACATTTCCAACATTTCCCAGTATGAGAAAATATTTGAAAAGACCTGGTGATACCCCTAAAACATGCAAGTAGGTTTGCACAGACTCAAAAGGGCATTCCGGTCCTGGAACTATTGCTTAGCCAAACCTCAAGCCCCATTATGTAGATCTGCTGAAAGGTGGTAAAATAAGGGAATTGCTAGTATTCAAACCATACTGTAGTATGAGCCCTGCATAATCAGAGGCTATTATCAAAGCTCCTACATATAATGAGATTGCTGCCATAATTTGTCGACTCACTATGTGGCACCAAAGGGACAAGTGGATTCATGAAGCAACATGTTCCACAGACAAGAGGCCGGAGGAGCCAAAATGGCGGCCGGGACGGAAGCCTAAATCAGAGCTCTGATCCGAGCCCACACAAAATATCCTGGAAGGCGCTCCCGGGCTGTCGGGCGGAGCATACAAGAAGGGGAAAGCCGGTACGGGCGCTCAGCGGTTCTCAGGAGCCAGGTGAGTTTGTGCGAGGCGACGCACGAGGATAGATGTTGTGCGGGCTTTGGAGAAGCCGGTGACCGCGGCCTCGTAACCCTCCCCTGGCGGCGCTCTGAAGGCGCGATCGGCGCAGGTGATGCTGCGGCACGCTCGCGGAGGGTCCCGCATCGAGGAGAGGGGCGAGGCTTTGAGGGTGCCACCCTGTTGACGGAGCCGGACTTGGAGAGGAGGCCCGCGTGCTTCCCACCCCTCCCCCCGTTCTCTTTGCTTGCTCTGTGATCCGGCGGCTGCCGTCGCACTGCTGCCAGAGCGGCGGAGTGTCCCGGCGGCCCCGAATTGTCCCAGGTTACGAGAGGCTGAGGCGCCCTGGAGGTGTCCGAGGCACCCTCCTTGAAGCCTAAAGTGAAGCAGAGGAGGCGTGGGGTCGACCCCAGAGGCTCATCCTAAAAATCCACCTGGACCTTGCAACATTGAGGTGGTGACGTGGAGGTGGCCGGAGACTGCCATCGGGGGGCACTTTCTTCCACCCCCCCGGCGGGGGCGAAGGTGACTGCTGCGGCTGGTCGAGGGAGGGGGGGCAGGCTTCGTGGAGTTGTGTCCTCCCCCACCGCCCCGCTGTCTAGGTGGCATTGTGAGTAGCTCTGGCTCCCCCCCCTACACCTACCGAGGGGCGGGGTAAACTGCGGCAGCGGGGAGAGTGGACAGACCAAGGATCCCCGAGTGGGCCAAAGGGAGGCCTAGAAGTATTGCAGACAAGAAGTGCCCCTGGGCCGTGCTGAACCACCGCCCCCCCTCTTTTGTGCGGTGAGGACTACGAACTGAGCTGGCTGTGGCGTAGGGGGGGGGACGCAGACTGTCGGCACACAAGTGCATTAATTGAGGAACCTACCGGCCGGCCGGCGCACCGTTACTTCGCCCTGCCTACTGCAACTCACCCACCCACAGTACATCATGGCCAGAAGAACTAAATCCGCGAAAAATCAAGACCGACTCACGCAGGGTCAGCCAACAAGCGACCAGCAGCTAGCACCGACTCTGCAAGCACTGGAAAGTACACTGCAGGCCCACTCCACCCAATTCGAAAAAGTATTAAAAGCGATAATGGACACTAAAACCTTCCTGGAGAACAGGATAGATTCAGTATCACAAGACCTGAACTTGCTTAGAGTGGATCATCGTAACTTGGCGGAGAGAGTGAAGTCAACGGAAGCGGAGCTAAAAGATTTGAACCCATCGGTCTTGGCTAACCAAACACAAATACAACGGCTGGATGCAGAGGTAAAAACAATATGGCGCCGTGCCGAGGAGGCGGAAGGTAGATCCCGGCGGAATAATGTACGCTTCTTAGGATTTCCCGAAAAGCTAACAGAGCAGAATACAGAAATATTCTTAGAGCAATGGCTGATCAAGGAGGTGCTAAATGGGGCCCCGTCGAAGTTCTTCTCTGTGGAAAGGGCACACAGGGTACCGGGGAGGCCCCCAGCCCCAGGTCACCCACCTAGACCGCTACAACTACAGGGACCGTGACCTAATTTTACAGCAATTCCGCAGCAAAGGCCCATTTCGACACGAGGACTCAGAAGTTAATGCTTACCCAGACTTCACTCAGGAAGTACAGAGACAGCGCAATTCCTACGTGAAAATCAAACAACGCCTCCGTGAGCATAACATCAAATATGCCCTGCTGTTCCCTGCTAAGCTGAGAGTAATATCAGACGAACGTACCCATGTATTCACTTCTCCTGAGGATGCCTGGATGTGGCTGCATGCAAATGGTCTGGCGCAACCCCAAACCAGAACAGATGAAGGAGAGGAATGGCTCACCACTCCTCTGTGGAAGCGCACCAAGAAAAGAACCAAGGGTCAGCCTACTGAACAGCAGGCAGCTGAGGAAAGGGCAAAAGCCTTGAAAGAAACTCCTTTGTACACGCAAAACACCTTTGAGGCTCTGCAGGAAGCACCAGTGGACAGTCCAGACTCAGACTCGGTCAGCTCGGTCTCCAAGCTTACAGAAACACTTATGGGGCTGAAACTCATGCCCAGAATACACAGGTAATTCTGCTAATGCTGATACACAAGGCCACACCAAATTGGGTTGGATGGGACTCGTGAGGACATAGACAACAGAACAGCGTTGCGGGCAGGTGCTCCATACAATGCTAAATTGCGTTAAACGTAAACCCCTCAGTGCATCAATATGATATAATAACATGGAATGTGAGAGGCCTGGGTGCACCAAGCAAAAAAATCCAGGTACATGACCGCCTCAGATGTCTGGGCGCACACTTCGCCATTCTACGGGAGACAAACTGCCTTAAAACTGACTTATGGGAACTACGGGAAAGATGGGGCGGACAGGTGGTGGGCACAACGTACTCGGCATTCGCCAGGGGAGTGTTGATATGGATAGCAGACGGGGTACCCTTTGTCCAAGCCTCACAGAGAATAGATCAGGGGGGTAGATATGTGGTAGATATGTGGTAATAGAGGGGCACCTAGACGGGAAACAACTGTCAATAATCGGTATCTATGCTCCCAATAGTGCGATAGGTGTATTCCTGGGCATACTCACCCCAGCACTATTAGCAAACCCCAAAGCCCCAGCTATTTGAGGTGGCGATTTCAATAGCGTACCAAATGCAGAATCAGACAGGTCAAACATTACCCCGAAAGCAACACTAAATAGAACTGCCAGAAGCCCCTTGCTCGCCTGGGCGGCAGACATGAGAATATTTGACTTATGGTGTACAAAACACCAGCAGCAGAGGGAATACTCATTTTACTCAATACCGCACAAAGTATACACAAGAATAGACATAATGTGGGGGACCCGGGATATCTGCGATCTGACAAATAAGTCAGAATACCTGGCCAAAACACTATCCGATCACTCTCCACTTAGAATAACATTGAACTGGGGCAGGAGACGCTCACAGATCCCCACCTGGCGAATGCAGGGGAAGGCTCTCCAGGATCAAGCGTTCAGTGAAGGTTTGAACGCAGTAGTGAAACAGTATTGGGAAATTAACAAGGAATCAACTAGCTCCAGAGCATTAGAATGGGAGGCACACATGGTTGTAGTGAGAGGGCATTGTATTTCAACCAGCTGGGGAGTCAGGCGCACGTTACACGCGGAGATAAATAAATTAGAAAAGGAATTGAGAGAAATGGAAAAAGCGGTGGCAAGCAGCAAGACTCCATACACAGCACTAAAAGAGGTACGATCAAAATACAACAAAGCGGATTTTCGCCTTCGGAGACACGACCATAAATACCGCTTAATGCGCCTACATACAGAGGGTGACAGGTCGGGCAGGTTGCTGGTGTGGCTCCTCCGCGAAAACCGGCAGCACTCCCCTATTGGGATCATAAGGGGAGACGCAGGCAAAATGTCCAACACACAGGAAGAGATTAATGGGGCGTTCAGGGAATACTACACAAACCTTTACACCAAACGTACAACATGCACACCCCTACAGCTGGGGTCTTTTTTAGAGGGCTCCCCATATCGAAACTATCGCGGACAGACAGGCAGACACTAGAGGCTCCACTAACACTGGAAGAAATAGACAGAGCAGTATCGCAGATGCCTAGGAATAAAGCCCCAGGAACAGATGGAATCCCAATAGAATACTACTCCACTCACTTGACAAACTTGAAGCTTCACTTGCTGAAAGTGTTTGAGGAGGCATGGTCTAGCAAAATTCTGCCTCCAACATTAAGAGAGGCAATGGTAGTGGTCCTCCCTAAGCAAGGGCGCGACCCCACAGACGTTAAATCCTACAGACCATTATCCCTCCTGAATCTAGACTGCAAAATATTAGGCAAAATCTTGGCCAACAGGTTGGCCCCCCTTATACATACTGGGATACATGAAGACCAAAATGGCTTCATCCCAAAACGTAATACTTTCTTAAATATCCGTAGGCTGTTGGGGGTCATGGGGGACACCCCCCACCCCCGGAGGCTCATAACAAGATGGTACTGTCGTTGGATATTGAGAAGGCATTTGATACCCTGGAGTGGGATTTCCTGTTTGCCACTATGCAGAGCATGGGAATAGGGCCTAACTATATACAATGGGTCCAGACATTGTACGCCAAGCCACAAGCCAGGATAAAAACGGGTGGGGTCATATCCGAGAGTTTTCTGATCACAAGAGGCACTAGACAGGGCTGTCCCTTGTCCCCCTTGCTATTTGCCATAGCAATGGAACCTTTGGCTACCCGAATATGCGCTATGTAAGAGAGATGGGGAGTGGGCTTCTCCACAGCATATCACTGTAGGCATATGATGCCCTAATATATGTATGCAATGGAAACGAGACAATACCCTTAGTAATGTCACTCCTACCCAAGTATGGGACCTATCAGGGCTCGTGGTGAACTGTGATAAATCGTGTATATTTCCGCTAACTAGATGGTCCCCGGCAAAAAAAGAGAATGCACCGGTCGGACGTTTGAAATGGTGTTTTGACACGTTCAAATACTTTGGGGTGCCCATATACCACGGAAATGAAGATCTTCGAGATGGGAACCTAGGGAGAGCACTAGCCTCTATGAAGGGTTCGCTATGGTTCTGGACCAAACTTCCATTGTCGCCCCTGGGCAGAGTGGCGGTGGCCAATATGTTGCTGCTGCCTAGGTTATTATATTACTTCACGGCGCTGCCACTCTGGGTCCCCAGAAGCTTCTTCAGAGATCTGAACGCAGTCTTACTGCAACTTATATGGGGCAGTGGCAGGATAAGGGTCGCACTCACCACACTGCAGCGCCCGCTCGTTGCGGGAGGGCTGGGAGCTCCCAACTTTGAACTCTATTATGCTGCCGCACAGCTACAGTGGATACTGAACTGGTTGCACAGGCCAACACAGGCGGAGTCCATGTGGCTTCTGGCACGGCTAAATGGGGCACCCTTGATTACATGGCTAACTAATAAAATACCGAGGGGGGAACCTGGCAGCCCGTTAATGGCAGTGGCGCACACGTGTTGGCAAAGGTATATACAAAAGGGCTATAAAGCACTCCCATACTCGCCACTCCTCCCACTCGGATTGATCCCGGTCTGGTCTAACACAGTGGGAGCTCACGCACTCAAGACTTGGAACGAGGCGGGAATAGCAATGGTTGGGGACTGCTTCGAAGAGGGGAAACTAATGTCATTTGAATCCATCCAAGCCCTAACGGCAGTGAACCCCGGGCACGTCCTGTCCTACTAGGCCATATGCCATCTAATTAAAAAGACATGGGCGGCTGGAGATAAGGAACCCTTGATTTCTCCCACAATGCACCACATGCTGCAATTCGATGACCAAACAAAAGTAGTGACAAATTTGTACAAAACCCTGAATAAACCCCCGGAGCTTAATTTGGAGAGAACAAGGGATAGATGGAACGCAGTACTTACTGATCCAATATCGCAAACAGTCTGGCTGAAAGCCCTCCATCACACCCGAGGGGTATCCAGAAATCCCAGGTTTCGCTACACGCAATTTAACTACATGCACCAAACGTACCTGTCTCCAGCCAGGAATCACTGCATGTTCCCTGGCTCGACGTCTGCCTGTCCGCGGTGTGATGCCTCAGAGGCACACTTCTACCATATGGTATGGGAGTGTGCACATATACACAGGGAATGGAGTGGAGTGGTAGAAGAGGTCTCGAAACTGACAGGTCTGACACTTGTAGTGGACCCTAAATCCTGCTTGCTAGGGCTGAGAACCAGAGAAAAGAAACATAGGTATTTACACAAGTTTGTAGACCTAGCATATGTGATGTACAAAAGGCTGATTGCGATGAATTGGAAAGCGCCCAGGGCACCCGACCTGAAATCTTGGCACTCCCTTACTTTGTGCTGGACTCGGACAGAATCCCAGGCTCTGGGCAAATTAGCACGCGGGGGACAACAACACAGGGGGAGGAAACCTGGGAAACACTGGCAGCCCGACTAGAGGCAAAAAATGACGAGAGGCCGCCATGAACCAGATAGAGATCTGGTGTGGGGGTTGTCCTGGCCAGCACTCACTTAGTGGCAGCTTACCTATATAATATCCCCAGAGCGTCATGCGGAAGAGGCGTCACTCATAACGAGCAATCAATGAGGTACGCACAAGCAGCACGCGCACAATGTACACTAACACACCACACTTAATAACCAGATACAAGCTCAGCTTCCCTCCTCCCAATACAACCAATAAGTGTTCTCAGGGTATAAATCAACCAGGAGCCCTGAGATGGGTCCATCAGATGCCATAAAGCAGACTCCCTCAACTATGCATGGCAGATAAATATACGCACTGTAAGCAATAATAAGACCTAAGTTATGTAATAAGTGTGATGGGGTTTTCTTTTGTTTTTCTTATTGCACATATACTTTTTTTCTTTTCTTTGTCCTGTTGTATTTTTCTTTCAGTTGTTATTAAGTGAGGAAGTAAAGCCATAACAGATCCACAAAATCCTAAGAATGTAACCACATATTTATGCTGTTTGGACCTACATTGAAAACTCAATAAAAATACTTTAAAAAAAAAAAATTGTCCCACAGACAAGTGGGTATGTTATTGAATTCTACATCCCTGTGATGGCCATGATATTGTGTTGACAATGAGTCTTATGCTAGAAAATTGGATGGTATAATAATAACTGAGGTCTAAGGAAGCAATGGCTGCATTTTCACTACTCTGTGAGGCAGCACATCCAGCAGAGATCCAAAAAAAGCATGAAATAATAAAATCTAAATGAATTACACAAATTATTTCACCATTGGCAACTCTCTCTGGCTCACCTAAAGCATCTCTTAAATCTATAGGCATTTATTGCAAAAATAACCAAACTTGCTAGGTTTGCTAGGTTTGTCTCACCATTGTATTGAGAATGCTATCCTGACCGGTCTGCCCCAAAAGCTCCAGTTCTTCATTTAATGCTATCTTACATGCAGTAGCCAGTTTATCAGCAGGGTCCATACTGATCATTTCATACTGGATGCCAATAGAAGCAAGAATCTACTTCTTATATAACCTTCAAGCAACCACCTGACCTACCTAATAACTGACAGTTTTAGGAAATTCAATATGAAGACCAAGTTGTAGAATACTCTGGACATTCTGGAAACAATACAACCAAACTGCATCTTAACATGACTCCTGCAAGACTCCCTGGTGACACCTTTTGTAATCTACTGCATGGATTATTAAAACAGTATGTAGATCGGCCTGTCCAACAAATCAGCCACTAAACTAAAAGTGGTTCAAAGTCATGCAGCCTGCCTTCTTATTAGAAAGAATTGACATGACCGCCGCATTCCTGCATTGAAAGCCAACGACTAGCTCTCTAAAAAGAATAGAGTAAAAGCCATAATGTTTTTGTTCGTTTCTTAAGCCTCTCATGAAATGACAACCTGTTTACTGCATTTGCCCTATACTATTCACCCAGAAGTCTAAATTCCAGGTTAGCAGAATCTACTCTTGGTTCACTCATTCCACCTCAGGATGATTGAAAGTGACACCACACACATGGATCAGCCTTATTGAACACTCTTCAATCTCATCTAAGAATGGTAGATGAGATTCAGGAAACTTTTATAAACCCCATCGTTTCTGCCAGACCTATGGCTAGCAACCAGGCTGGAGGCTGCATAGCATCCCTGACAATTAGCCACATGACATTTATGATTAGGGTTGCTGGTTAGATATTGTGGGAAACTGGCACCATGTTACAGTATCCCCCCCTCCACACCCACTTTTTGCCTGGATGCAACTTGGACTGGTGTGCACTGGGATCGTGCTAACTAGGTTCACAGTGCCAATTTCTTTTCCCTAAATTTGCAAAGGCATTGATACAATTGGCAACACCTTTAGCTGCCACTACAAGTCCCTAGTAAATGGTACTTAGGTACCCAGGCATGGGGAACTAAGGGTAGGCCCCTGGGGACAACAGAACAGATTGTGCCACCATCATGGGCCATGCATCCAGATGCACTCAGCACTTCCATTGCAGGTTGAGTGTCCTCGTACAATCCTAAAATGCAAACTGGACATGACACAGTCTGTGTGCCCTGTCCACTACACACTTCACGCAATATAAGTAAGTCACCCCTCTGGCAGGCCCTCCAGCCCTAAGGCAGGGTGCACTATACTGTATGTGTGGGCACAGATGCATGAGCAACATGTCTCTACTGTGTCCTTGCCAAACCTGGGAAATAGTAAGTGACCAGAGCAGCCATTTTAAATGCATGTGCTGATCACTGGTCAATATGAGTTTCACAGCTATATGATGACTACTCTGAACCCTTTGTTGGTTGGTATCAAACAACTCAGAATGATAAATCCAATCTGGTACCAGCACTGAATTTAGGGAAAAATGTACACTGGGGCCACCTTAGAGGCGCCCCTCTGCAAAGCTAACTAACACTGGAATGGTTGCTGGCCGGTCACAACCAGCCTTCCACACCCAGACAAGATTCTGGAACCGCGTTGCGAGAGATCCTGCTCACTGGGTCCTGGAAGAAGATCCAAGGCTCTGCTGCACCCAGAAAAAGGTGCCAAACTCTGCCTGCTGCACCCAGGACTCGACAATCGCTGCTGAGGGGTTGCTCAGACATAGGACAGACTCTACAAACCCCCAGAGGACCTCCACTCTTCTACAAATAGCCGAAGATCTCCCTTCAGAGTGAAGGCATCACCCTTCTGCAACAAAGACCAAAGGGCCAATGAAGTCCAGTTCACTGACCAGCTGCTGACCAAGGAACCGGGTGCCACAGAAATTCCACTTGGCAGCGAGGACAAAAACTCCAAGTCTGCCAAGTTTGGTGGCACTGTGACTTCTAGTTGTCGAACCATGCAATAGCCCCAGGTACTGGTCACTCACAGACAACCAGGACAGTCCACTCCGGACTGCAAAAGGGCCAGGAGGAAGCTACAGTCGAAGGACTGCAGAAAACACCAGGACCTCCCACACAGTGCCCCTGCTGACCTGCAAGCGACCCTCAAAGTGGCTTACCTCCTGCTTTCAGGGGTACCTTTGCGCACAGCTCCTGGCTCACCGATTCACTCTACACCCGGCCGCCTTGTGCCCTACACCAAAGAACCAGCTGTGCTCTAAGGGTCCCTCACCCCTTGCGACCTCAACACTCCAAGGGGACCCCACTGGCACACCTTGAAGTCCACCTGCGCAGAGCTTTTCCAAGTGGTCCCCCGCAGTGGCCTTGCACCAGCTCCAAAGACTTTCTGCATATGCTCCTGCTGAAACAGAGAGTTGCCCAAACTTCTCCAGCTGGCTCACAGGGCCCACCGATGACCTCAAAAACCAATGAGAGGAGACAATGGTAAACGCACTGCCTGATTTTATATGCATTTTTAAATTATTTCTCCATTGATTCCTATGGTGCGTAACTACACACAGAACTGAGACATTTTCTAAACTTTGAAAATTCATAACTTTAAAAGTACTTACCCGATTTTGATGATCTTGGTCCTTCATTTTTTTTTTTAAATTAATCTGAAGTATTTTTGTAAATTGGCCTCAAGTTATTCTGTGTGTTCTCATTTATTGATACTGCAAGTTCAAAAAAAGCTTTGCACTTCTCCAAGATTAGCCAAACTGCTCAACCAAGCTACCATAAAAATTAGAGCATTAGGTGGTCTAGTTTTAACCTCTGTAAACCAACGTGTGGTTGCCCGGACCCTCTACACAGTGTACAACGGTTTGCACACTACATAGAGGGCCAGCCTCCTACATTTGGTGCCTCAGCGGTGGGATAAAGACTTTGCTGATACCACTTTGTCAATTTGTGACCACACAAATAACTCTCCAAATTGTCTTTAGCTTAATTGGATATTTTCCAAATGGTTAACATTTTTGCAATTACTGGGGCCCTGGTTAGGTCCCTACAACAATTGTTAGAATTTAGACGTCCTTATTTTAGTTGGCCTTATCCAAAAAGGGGTTCCAAATGTATAAAAACGTCCCAGCTTTAGTAAAGTAAACATGACAGATTCAGAGAACCTGAGCCCAGGCATATACCCAAGACCAGTTTAGGAAACTCTGCAAACTGTACCAGATTCGTAATAGGAAAAAAGCCAACACAGATAAACTTAGACTTCTCGTGGCGCAGTATGGGCAAGACCACTCCACAGAAGCTGTAGACAATGGGGGAGAAGGTAACTCCTCTGCCCTAAGTCCAAGAGCCGCCTCAGAGGAGGATGTGGCGCTAGAGAAGTTTTCCCAAAGGTTAGCCTTAGGGCCTCAACTTTTGGAAATTGAAATGAAAAGAAGACAGCTAGGCTTACCACCCATCTCTGGTGGCAGCATACTAATAAATTGGGAGGAAGAAAGTCCTTTCAACCTACGACTTCCAAAGGAAGTTGTACTCCCTACCAAGAAAGAGATGATATCCAGAAATGGTTCATTGCCTTTGAAAGAGATTGCATTAAGAAGGAAATCCAAAAGAGGCACTGGGGTACTCAGGAATTATTATCAGGAAACTGCAAGGAAAGGCACCTGACACTGAGTGAAACAGATGCTAAATCCTATGGCCTCATGAAGGGTACCCTGATTGAGGGCTCTGGAGTTACCTCTGAGGATTACCAAATAAAATTTAGGGGGGGCTCTAAAACCGCAGTCAGTCCTGGGTAGAATTTTGTGGACTTTTCAGTAAAGATGCTAGGTGTTTGGTTGGAGGGAGGGCAACAAGGTACATAATTATGAAAGGCTGCCTATGTTGATAATGAAAGAACACCTCTTGGGTAATTGTGTCCAAGAAAGGTTGCACCAGTACCTACTAGATTTAGGGTCAGTCTCCCCCGAAGAGTGTGGGAGGAAGACGGATCACTGGGTGAGAACTAGGGTGTCCAAAACCAGAACTGGAAGGGGTGACCAAAAGAAAGTCAGGGAAGCCCCCCCCCCCCAAAAGAAAAACTGGGATCACCTTAGAAATAAAGAAAAGGAGCCTTTAGGCCCTCACAAATCTGTCCAGGAGGGTGGGACCAAAGACACTTCACAAAACAAAGGTGGGTACTAGGTTAAAAACTGGGATGCCACTAAGGCATGATGCCATAACTGTCAACAGACTGGGCATCACACCAAAGGCACTTCTTGTCTTAAAACCTAACCCACTAATAAACCCCCAGGGGTAGCCATTGGGAATGACTCCTCAGATGAGAAGGTCCTTGTTGCCTTTAACTGGAAAGTGGGCCCCACAGGTGAGTTGGCGATTCCAGACGCGAGTAGACACTTCCACCACTCACTGGTGAATGGAATCCCAGCCACTGCCTTGAGAGACACCTTTGCCAGTCACACAGTTGTGCATGACAGGCTGGTGCTCCCGAACCAGTATATCCCAGGACAGACTGCCAGGGTAAGGGGTGTACCAGGGAAAGATCACTGATAGGCCAGTTGCTGTGGTGCCTCTAGAGATGGCTGGTTCCCCTAGCTGGAAAGGGTGGTAGTCAGTACAGACCTCCCCCTTGACGGTCTCCTTGGAAATGACCACCCAGAGGTTGGTCAGAGCCCAAGAAAGGGACTGGTCCAGTGACAGACCTCTTCCAGGGATTCTGGAGGTGATGCCCCTGCAGTGAGTACACGTAGGCCCCAAAAGAAAATGAAAAAGAAAAAGAAAAAGGAAAGGTCGGCAACCTTTCACTAAGGCACCAGATAGCCTAGGAGTCATTGCTTAATTAGGGAAGAAGCCCCTGTTGGAATTGGTGAAGCCCAGCTTGATCCCCAAGAAGCCCTGACTAGTCAGGCACCTGTTCCACCTGAGTTGGTGGCTTCTCAGCTGGCAGACAAGAGAGTGGAAGAAGGGTGTTCTCTGCAGGGTGTAGAGAACCCCCACTCCATTACAACGAACAAACACCCTGAACCCAAAGAATTCTGTAAGTTATCCCTGTCCCCAGAGGCTGTGGAGCTAAAGGTGTAGTTCTGGGGACTGACAGCTGTCAGTGGCCTCTGATGGGTGTTAGCCTTTATGGTTGCTCTGCCCTTGGCATGGTGGTCTGACCCCATATCAAATATTAAGTTAGGTCCCCTGACCCTGATGGTCATGTTGGGGTTACTCAAGTTATGGGTGACATCTTTGAGTAAGCTAGGGGTTGCCTTGGCTAAAATAAGGATAGCAGAAGTGGACACCTCTGACCCCAAGACAGAAGAGAAAAGTGCAGACACTGGTGGTAAAGGTGTAAGACATTTCCGATTGGGTCCAATAGCTGTTTAGGTGGGTCAGATCCCCAGGGCGGATGAACTGGACAGTAGGATGTAAGGCAGAGTACGCACTGCAACTAACCAGCCTGTTTCTCTTCCCTGCCAGACTAGGAAGGCTCTCCCAGATATTGGCTGAGTCTCCTGGCCTGTGGGACTGGGGGGGGGTGGGGTGATGAGTTGTGTGGGAAACCGGCACCCTTTTGCAGTACCGCCCCCCCCCCCCACACACACACTTTTTGGCTGGTTTCTGGATGCTACTTGAACTGGAATGCACAGGGATCCTGCTAAGCAGGTCCCCAGCACCAGTGTTCCTTGCCTAAAATTGCAAAGGTATTGTTAAAATTGGCAACACCTTTATCTGCCACTATAAGTCCCTAGTAAATGGTACTTAGGTACCCAGAGCTTGGGGTACTAAGGGTAGGCCACTTAGGGCAGAAGCACAGATTGTGCCACCCTCATGGGCCATACATCCAAATGCACCCAGCACTGCCACTGCAGTACCCTGGTGCACTCCTAAAATGCAAACTCGAGACATGGCACACAGCCTGTATGCCTTGTCTACTACATACAATATAGGTAAGTCACCCCTCGGGCAGGCCTTCCAATTCTAAGGCAGGATGCACTATACTGTATGTGTGGGCAAAGATGCATGAGCAATATGCCCCTACTGTGTCCTTGCCAAACTTGGGACATAGTAAGTGAACAGAGCAAACATTTTAAATGCATGTGCTAGACACTGGTTAGAATGAGTTTCACAGCTACATGATGGCTACTCTGAACCCTAGGTTGTCTGGTATCAAACAAATCAGAATGATAAATCCAATCTGGTACCAGTATTGGATTTATTGCAAAATATACCCAGAGGCCACCTTAGAGGTGAACCCCGCAAAGCTACCCAATACTGGCATGGCTGCTGGCCAGTCACAACCAGCCTGCCACCACCAAACAAGATTCCGGAACCCTGGGGTGGGAGCTACTCCTCTCTGGGTCCTAGAACAAAGCCCTTCCTGGGTAAATGTGTCACACCTCACTGCTCAGAAATGTGCACTGCCTTTCTAGTGAGCTTCAAAGGGCTTACTTCCTTTGAAACTCGACCCCCTGGCCTGCTGCTAGCAGCAGATGTCTGCCTCCATTGCAAACCCCAACTTTTGGTGGAAGCAACATCAGGAAAACGCACAGAGG